>NC_140567.1:9425000-9912500 GCF_057381845.1 Rhamphochromis longiceps
GAGAACACATACTCTAGTTTAAAAGAAAACCTGCTCTAGTCTATATTTTTCAAACATCAAAGGCTTTGTTTTAAATTGCTTTATGTGGAGTTCGTTAGAGACCATTTTAAATTAATTGTCATACTAGTGCATTTGAGTATGCTGATTAAGATGCATTACAATAAACAGAAGCAGCGCACTTCGCAAAAGTGTCGAGCAAATACTTTTCCCCACATACATTTCCCCTCTCGCTTAATTAACATCACATTTTTCTTTTGGTTAACAGAAAAAACTTCACACTTAACCCCCTACGGATGTGATTTTGTAGCCTGGATTCGAGTTGTAATGAGACTCCATTAAAGTTATCGCAAACTGTAACCAGTGTGTAAGACTAATGTGGTACTTTTGTCATGTAAAATGGCAATGCTTTACTAAACAGTTTCATGGTGTATGCTAGTGTTGTCGGATCATTAACATCTGAGAACTTCATAAAACTGAAGTTTGTGTTGTAAATCATTCAGAGCTGGCCGGAGATTGCAGTGAAACTAGAAATGCAGGCGCACCCTCACGCCCAGTGTTTTGTTTAGCGTGCCCTAACCTTCTCTCTTTATGGTCATTGATGGTTTTAGTAACGCCTCAGTCATTACGCCATTTTTGTTTGTTTACTTTTAATTTGGTTTGCCATGAAGTTGCGCCTGAAACTACAGTTAATTAGTGACAGCAGACATGAGCTGCCACTACATAACTCGCCGCATGCCACATAAAACGAGTTAGTAGAAGTTATTGTCTAACTTTTGTAAATTTTGTCTTCCTGGTTGCCAATCACCAATGTGGAAAAAAGCTATTAATACTCATACGATTTCATTTTCTCTGTGTGCAGTGAAATGCTTTCAGAAAGCCCAAATGCAGAAAGCAACACAACTCAAAACAACTTTGAGTTCCTGGTACTTTTAATACTTTGTATTATATAATAATTCCTTACATTACTTATATTATTATTTCAATAGCTGCACCAAAGGAATGTATTTCTGGATCTTATCATTGTGTATGTGGTCTGGTTTGGTTATGGTTATAGTTAACGATGTTTGTAGGGATGGAGGAGAGTATAATAAAGAGAGGACCGGATTTTAAGTGGCTCTTTTTTAGGCAATATCAGTCCATTATTATAACCATCGCTTGTGTGAATGCCATCTCTTAGAATTGTCTTGGGATATCTCCAGTGACATCCACGATTATGCACCATGCGACATTCTTTCATGCATCCAGAATAACTACTATGACAAACAGGGCATCGTCACCTGAATGAACCTGTATGTTGTCTTTTTAAAGCTTCATTCTTGGGAGGACAGTCACATAAATTCATGGTACTCCACCTTAAGTATTCAGCATTAACTACTGAATCTCAGAGGCAATGTTCACTGACAGTGTGACATTTGTACAACATGGGGAAAAGCGAGGTCCCCCATAGAGTAAGGGCCAAATGTCTCTTTATTATAGCTCCAAAAAATTACCTGTGTAAAGCAGCCGGTAAATGTGCAGAGACAACAAATGACAGCACACGCTACACATTCACAAAGTCATATTTCAAATAGCTGAGAAAATAAAATTCATGCTTCATAAAACTTTTAGTACCGGCATTCAAATCACTCTCAGTTGCCTGAAAATTACTCCCTCTTTTCTTTGTGCTTAAGTAAGCCTCTGTAAATAGATATAATGTGAGTAGGTGACATTTTGCCAGTGTTACCTGACTCTAGGTTAAATCTCATCTCCCGCAGTCCCTGGTGTGTTGCGGTTAACTGTACTCTGTGCTCAGTCATCTTTTGCAGTTGATTCTTTGCATATTGATGCCTTTTGTTTCATTGTTAGTTGGTGAAACTAATTAGAAACCATTTGTTGACATTTAATATGTTAAATCAGACTGCCAGTAGCCTGTAGTGGGTTTCTTCTTTGTGAGATTAGATAAGAAGGAAAAAGAGGGTGAGCTTACCCTTCAGTTTGAGTAATTATATTTCAAGAAAAGTACATTTGCTATAATATTTTAGCAGGGTCATCCGGAGCTTATCTCTTCTGAATGACTGATGGGATCCGAGAAAATCTCTGAATTCAATTACTTGTGTTTTATAATTCTCTGTGTGACCATAGTCTGGAATGTTTAATGGTACATCACAGACTCTTGTATAGTTTCCCAGCAGGGCACCAACTTCCATCGGTTTTTGCTCTGTGTGAGGCAATGGATGCACCCATTGTTTTGATTGAAAAAAATAAAATCCCCACCCCTTGCAGTTCATGCATGCCGATAAGTGACAACTTAATAGAAGGCTATTTCCTTGAGGCCAACCCCACTGAGGAGACATCGTGCTGTTCGCCAGAGCTATGAGAACAATTTCAATTAGACAATTTAATTTGGTCCTACACATGAGAGAGAGGGCAAACACAAATTAACTGAAGGAGACAGATAGCCACAGTTTGTAAATCAGTTAAATTGAAAAGCAGCGGCCTTTTTTCTTCAGCTTGTCAACTAATACGTCATGGCATATAGAGTCTTTCGATAAATTATGACGACGACACCACTGTCCCCACTCAAGTGCCAATTAAGCAATTAACGTTATGCCTGTGCAGAGAAAAGGAAAAGAGTGACTGCAGTGCTTTGGATGAAACTTTATTCTTCTTTACTTTTTTCAGGCACAGTGGAGTTTCTCATTAGTTTATTCAGGGTTTTAGAGCAGTCTACATTCTGGCATTAACAGCACTTCTGTTGATGTCAAGTCCATCAGCAACTGTTGGATAAATTCCATGGATTATAATAACATGCCCATCAATTCTAGCTCCAATTTGCCCAGTATGCTGAGGGTTGAGCAAATCTCTAAAAACCTGCTGTGTCTTTCATCCTTTGTGTTAAGTTTGTGTGTTAACAGTGGCATAAAACATTCTTACATACAGAATACTCCCAGTAAAGCTGTAAAACAATTAATAAGGTAGGTGTCACAGAAGCCCCAATGTATGCTTTTGTCTCTTTTTGTTACATTTGATCAAATAAAATTTAGAAATTGCATTAAAGTCGTATCATGCGGTGAAATGTGCAGAGACCCAGGAAGTCAGATAGAGCTGTAATGGCCCACTGATTTAGAATCATGAAATATCTTTTTTTTTTCCTTAACACGTCTCATGGTGAACATATTATACCCGCTTTACTGTGTCAGCACTGCCACGATCAGCATTTAGCTACCGCAGACGCGATACCATGGGTGCACACATATTTATAAATGTATGTGAAATGTGACAATATAGGAAATATAAATCTGCTTTGATAGTTAAAGCTAATTTAGTGAAACTTTATATTTTTTAGCAGCAAAATGCAGTCACAGCAGTGAAGTGAATAAATCTAAACTTTCCATTTTTGCTTCTCTTTGCAGCTAACTGGAGGGCAATCCAGAAAAGGTCAGTACTGAACACACAGCAATATTTCTTAATACAGATTGGCAGTCAGTGGATAGTTTCTGCCTCTATCACAGTGTTAAAGCCAAAATATCATTCTCTGCTATACACAGATGCGCATGAAATAAAATTCCTTTAAAGATGGAGCACTTTGAGATCCACGGGATCTTGGGGGGAGGCTGACTAACCATCACAAAGATATGTGAGGAAAAGGCTCTGAGCTGTCATTTGATTGATATGTCATCTCTGCTTTTCTTGCTCTTCCTATCTGACAGTAATAACTTCCATCCAAACTGGACACTGCATATGTGAAACATTGTCTACAGTATAGTTTAGGCGCCCGTCTTCCTGATCTGTCTTTCTGTGGTGGGAGCTGCCTCAGTGTGCACAGTCATAATGTCAAAAGAGACAGCAACATTTTTTTTCTCTTCAACATCTGCACATCTTATATTATTATTTGCATATGCCACACTCAGATATTAACTCTAGAAGATTGGGATCATTAGAAAAAACAGAAATGTGTGAACATATTTCCCCTGCTAGCTGAACCACTCAGAGGCAAGGTGCCTTATTTTGTTTTATTAAAAGGAAATAAGTCATAAGCAAAAAGTTTCAGACACGTCAGTGTTTTCTGGGTGTAGAACATGTTTGGCTTGTCACAGAGGTGTAGTTGAAAGAAAACCAATTAAAATTGCATCACTTACAACGTTTTAGACTTGGCATGTGAAGTATGCCCTGATATAAAGAATCCAAAGCAACAGGCCTCAAAGCAAAATCTCAATGTCACAAAAGCGAATACACTGGCATGCTGGCTATAAAACCTACAGTATTTACCTCATCACAATGTGCACATTGAAAAATTGTCCATTTAATTATTAGCAGCCACCCTGCACATCTGTGAACAATGCCAGAACAAATGTATTGGTCAGCAGACGCACTGCTCCAGAAACAACTAACAGTGAGACAGACAGTACTTCTGGTACAGTCTTCTGGTGAGTAACAGAAAGAAACATCCATCCATTCACTTTAGTGTTTCCAATTAACCTATCCCCACTAACTGCATGCCCACGCAAACACGGGGAGAACATGCAAACTCCACACAGAAAGACACCAGCCTGATGGTGGAATTTAACTCAGGACCTTCTTGCTGTGAGGCAAAGTGCTAATCACTGTTCCACCGTGCTGCCCGAGAAAGAAACAATTCAAATTAAAATCACAGGGACAAACAAACAAATATATTAGCAGTGTTGGGAAGGTTACTTTTAAAATGTATTCCACTACAGATTACAGAATACAACGTATTCGTATTACGTTACTCAATTAGCGTAACATATTCTGAATACTTTGGATTACTTAATGTATTATCATGCTTTTTACAACTACATGAATGTACTATTGCTGTGTGATCTATTACTGTTACTGAAGGCTACTCGCCATACCAATATCAACTAGAATTTTAAATCTTAATGTAAAAGTAGTAACAGAGTAACAGTAGGTGGACATTAGGTAAAGCTGCACTTTTTGCAGCGATCTCATATAGAAAACTATTCCGCGTGTATATAAAACAGGTCCGCGGCTCCGAAACGTAGTAAAGGGACTTCTGGCTAATACGTTGGGTTCCATGTCGGGCTTGTAGCTGAAAACTAGCTTTACTATTAGCGAGAGACAGAGAGAGGCGTTGAAAGGCTGCTCCAGCAGAACTTATTGTTTCAGAGGAAAACACGAACACAGTGTACAGTCGAGTCTTAATAGCTTACTTACAACTGGGCTCGTCAGGCACTCTTTTTGGGTGCAGTGGTTATTATTATATTTACATGCTTCCAGCTCCCGTTTCTGCTCGGTGACAACTCGTGCTTTTCCACTTCCTTTTTCTCCCTCCTCGTGCCCACAGACACGTAACGGGTATGGCAGTCCATTCAACCTGCAGCACGGACTACACTGCCCATGAGGCTACATTCTTTACAGTTATGCCTTTAACACTCTGCCTATTGCCTTCATATGAAATCATTTTTTGAATATTTTTTTACAAATATTTCTTCACGTCATTATGCGGGCCGCAAGTAGAGGTGATATGGGCCGCCAGATTAAGACGCAGACATTAGAGCCTCTTTATGCGTGTTTTGTTTGGGTTTCCACCGGCGTGGAATTACCAAAAATAGAGAGAGCATAGCCTAATATATGAAACAGGTAAAGACCGCCGTGTAATCCATTTATTTCAACAAAGTAACTGTATTCCGAATACCACTTTTTTAAACAGTAACTGTCACGGAATAGAGTTACTCATATTTTGTATTTTAAATACGTAACGGCGGTACATGTACTCCGTTACTCCCCAACACTGTATATTAGTCATGCTATCTTGTCATTCAGGGTGGCGGACTTGTTGTAATAACTGCTGGTGTACTTCAGGTATTTTTAAGCTCTGTTTTTCAGGGCAGCCATTCACTGATTTAATGCTTACAAACCAACTGTTGTACAAAGCCATTAGCAGTAAACTCTAACTGATAATGTTAGTGACTGGCAGATTTATGGAGTGGGAAGACAACTTTCCCCAGACCCAAAGGAAAGAAGAGGGACCCTCCTGCACTGGCTGTCAGGATTATTAATGAATGTAAATACCGATTCCTCTGCCTAGTAATTACTTTAAGAGTGCACTTCAATTAGAGTAGCTAATTAGTGTTTATCAAGTTTGTTTCTCCCCCCCCGTCCCCCACCCTTCCCCCTCTCTTATATATGTTTGTGTGTCTCTGTCTGTAGACATGAATTTGCTGTCATCTTTAACATCTGCTGGTGAAAACCCTGCCCGTGCTATGATTTGCTTTTTTTTTGTTTAATTAATGATGTGCTACAATTTAATATTTAAACGAGTCTGCTTTGAAGTGTGCACGTCATTAGACTCATCTGCTTTACTCTCCCTGAGACACGGGAAGACACTGGGGCACAATCTGCTGTTCCACACAAAAGAAGAAAAAAACACACAAACTAAAGGTTTTGACCATAAATCCAGGACTTCACCAGTTGTGAATGTGCTTCACTATTACTGAGGCAATAGTGCAGGTTTTATCTACTAATTCTACAGGATACCATTGTGCCTGGCCATTACCTTGCCCTATTATTTCCTCTGAAAGGATAATGGAACTTTAGGTCTGTTTTTAGGACTGAGCCTGTCCGTATAATGAGTTGTGAAGATGCTTGTAGGACTCACAAAACATAATAGTGCATTAAATAATTTGGCGAGGTTAGGTAATCACCTCAGAGTCAGGATATTATTTTAAAAACTATTTTGTAAGAAATGTAATGCTTTTCATTCTTTTTTAAAATAATTTAATAATTAAGATGTGTTTTATAAACAGAGCTTAATGAGATTGGATTTGTTTGTTAAATTGCAGAGTTAATACTTAAGATTAAAGATAATCTTTTTAATAGTATGTGCTAGAAAACTCCAAGGATTTTAACTTTATTAGGCATTGGGATGTAAAGTTGTTTATTTTTATAATTTTGATAATTCAAAAGTATTTCCCAAGAAGAATATTCAGGCGTGATTTAATGTATCAAAATAGCTTTCTTTTGTGATTTTTCTTATTGTTAAAATCATCATCTTAAAAAATGCTTTTATTAAATAGCCTGGCCTTCAGGCAAATGCTGTTTTCTTGGAATTCATATAAAAAAATCAGCTCCTACACAGCAAATTCAAAAGTGTTAAATGTTTTGGTGTTAATAGTCTTCTTGCAAAAGTAGAGTTAATTTTACTCTAAGCAGAGTCACATTCTTTTAATGTAACTCTGAGGTGTAAAATGATAGTAGTTAAAATCGAGTGTTAAAAATGAGTGTTTCTCTGTCAAATCTGGAGGTGTTAAAATGGAAACATTAACTCTTGACCTCTTAACTCTGAACTCCTACAGGGGCTATGACACCAACAGAGTACATTCACAGACTCCGCCCCCAGCACGGCTCCAATCGAAGCTGAAGTGAAGCCGTTTCAGAACATTTTGCTCTACATATTTGAGTTGTTTGCCATGCTTGGTAAGTCATTTTTTCAAAGATTGTTTCGATTATTATTATGAGCTTTTACTTCTGTGGCTCTTTGGAGTTGAGACAAAGCTGTGTGAAAGGCATTAGCCATGTTGCTCGCTGATAGCATAATATTCTGTTTTAGCTAGCTGAAAGGTATTGTTTGCAGGCAAATACCACAGCCTTGAAAAAAAGCTTGCTTGTGAAATTTCAGTCAAACTTTTGGTCAAATACACCTAAAACAATGTGTAGAATGTGAAATGTTGGTATAATGGTGCTGCTTGAAGCCTGAAAACGATCGCCCATAAAAAAGCGAGCAAACAGCAGTAGCTGACGTCCTGACTGGGTTCTACGTTAGCATAGATCCCTCCAGAGTTTTGTGCGCACGGTTTAGGTAAAAATGAAAAAGGTTGAGGTTTTACATTTAGTTCAGTATTACCTGTTGCCTGTGTCCTTGTCTTTTGGGAAAATACTTTACACAAGTAATGGCTCAAAGAGGATTCCTTTTTTTACTGGGCTGCAATTGTTTACTGGATTATTTGTGCCATTAATTAGTGTCAACTAATTTTTATTCAATCTCCGCACAGGATATGCTTGTGAAGATGGAATATGGGAGAGAGCAGAAGTGCGTTGAAGTTCCACAAAGGGATGAATGAAGGACATGCATATTGTATTGAAGAAATAAGTGATGAGATGCTGTTATTTGCATTTACCATGTCAGACCTTTTGATAAACAAAATTCTAATGAAAGTGAGAACATGTACACTGTTACATCTTTCAGAAAATGTTTTGAAATTGTGGTGCACAGTTCAGAATAAATGTTTTTCAAAAACCATTGCATCTTTTTAGTAAATGTTTATTTCCAAAAGAAATTTCTAGAAGTTCAGAACAGGAAAATTCCCGCTTTTTAGAATTAATTAGGAGATAACTCTTACGTAGTTAAACTAAAATACTCTTTGAGAGTTAATATATAAACTCTTAACACCAAGTGTTAAATTATCAACTCCAGACAGATTTGGTGTTTAACACTAAATCAGAGTTAACGTACCAACTCTCCAAAAAGAGTTAAATTAACACTCTCTGGTGTGGACCCATATAGACACTTTAATAGTGTTGAAATCAAATCCGACAGTGTTAATTTGGACATGCTGGATTTGCTGTGTAGTTTCTGGGAATCAGAGTCATGGAGAGGCTAACCTCCTTCCGTTTAATAAATATTGAGTTATTTTGTAAGCTCAGTCTGTGGAGCTCATTTTATTTCATGTTTTGATCAAAAGAAATAACAAAGAAGCAACGTTTTGTGACATTACAATGTGTATGTGCACATGTTTGGGTGAGGTTTTAGGGTCAGAACCACAGATAAGGGTATCGCACTTTCTAAACAGACCCTATTCTCACAGCCAGCCTTGGAGGCTGGATTGCTCTGATGAAAACAGCTCATTGTCTGTCTGATTACGATCGGATATTAGAGACACATGCAGTGTTCACGTTTTGTAAGAAAGGTTGTCCTGCTGTGCTAGCTATCTGTGTGCAAACTTATCTCATGAGTAAAAAATAAATCAAAACTCAGGCGCTAATTGAGTTTATCCTGAATTGAATAATATCTTGGAATGAATTAATCAAATTCAGGTTATCTCAGGCAAGAACTATTGCTGCGTTGATTAATTTAAACGGATATTGTTTTGTTTTGCATATAACAACTTTGACAACTTATTTGTACATTGAATTTTTTTGCATGAATCTTTTTAACAAAAAATATTTAAACAACACTTATAAGCCATTTGCATTCATCTAAATGTAAATTCTATCTCAGTTGTACAGTCCCGATCAAAAGTTTAAGACCAGAGACGGAGGCAGACATTTGATACACTCGGGGCTTAGCCCTAAAGGGTAGTATGATGCATGTTAGAAATAACTGAAAGATTAATTGCCTCTGTTTTGAGTTTTGTTCAAAAAAGAATGACTTCATATAGGGTATAATATATATCACACATGCAGGACACCTTAAACTAGTTTTTTAATTAAGCAGCAAGGCAGAACAAAATCAGGGCTGTATCAAGACACGAGGATTAAACCCCAATTCAACCAGACCCAGAACTGATCCGGAATTAAAACAGGACTACAACAGTTCAAAATCAGGACTACTTAGGATTTAACCAAGACAGAACCAGAATCAGAACTAGATGATAGTAGCACTAAAAATCATCATAGACCTGCACTACACTTATTTTTTAATTCTACCAAAGTACACTATTTAGTTCGAGAAAAGTTTATATAATTATTTAGCCTTGTTGAGCAAACAAGCCTGCAAAACTTAATAAATATAGAATTTGAAAAATAGCAAACCTAAAAAGAAACACTAGGTACGAGATACATGAGTACCTATGATACGGTGATACTTTTGGTAAACAACCATTTGACTAACATGTGTGGCTCACCTGCTCTTGTTCATCTCTGTTCTGTCCTCATTCTCCATCTCCCTCTCTGTTCCTCTCTCTCTCTCTCTTTGTGCTGACAATCATCAAATATACAGTTGAAACCAGATATTTACATGCTCTTCAGATCAAAACACAAACACTTTTTTAATTGTAACATCAAATTAGACTAAATGTTTATTTTTTAGGCTGATAAATATAAAGAGTAAAGAGAGAAACTATCTGTATTTCTTAATTGTAAATGGCACCAAATTGTATTCAAACTTGAGCCACACTTATGGAGCTCCACAATTCTTTTCCTGGTGTTTTGGTTGACATCTCTTAATTTTCCCATTTCAAAGAAACAGGCTCTGTGTTTTGCCTTATATGCATCCACAGCTGTGCCACCAATTTACTCACATGGACTCTACTAACCCATCAGAAGCTTCTTCAGCTCAGAATGGAATCGTCTGGAGTTTTCTTATTAATTAACAATAAACTTAGTGTATATGTACTCCTAAATTTGATGAAAGTGATAAAAAATAGAAGCTCTGTCTCTCTTTATTCTGACATTTAACTAATTCAAAAGATATTTCAATATTTATTTATCCAAAACAAAATAAGTTTGCTCTAAATTGATGTTGTACAGTATAAAAATGTTCTTGTGTTTTCCATAAAGTGTATGTAAATATCTGGTTACAAATGTGAATATGCTGCTGTGTATTGAAATCCCTCTTGTTTTGCATAGAAATATACTGAACAACATACAAAGCATAATATATAAAATAACATCTACGAGTTTTTTTCTTTGAAAGAAGCTCCTTATGTCCATTCTTGTATATCAGTGCATTACTGAAACTGAAATTTATTTAGCCGTGGAGGGTAAGAACTGAACATATGAAATAAACACACATGTAAGCTAAGACTCTCTAAAGAAACAGCATTGTTGTTGTTCGGCTTTTCATTTCGCCATTTGTTGATTCACTTGAAGAGCAAGTAACGTAATATGGGTCAAGTGATCAGTTTGACATTAATCTTTCGTGATGCACCGTCATATTTACATTATTTGTACAGTACGAATGATCTACTTTAGTACCTGGTCAAACTTAAGTTCTCCTCTGTCTGCCTGGCTGCACTTCTCCAACAGCACACTCGTAGGCAGCAGTTCCCCCCGCCCCCTCGCACAGTCACTTAGTGCCTAAGCTCGGATCATACCAATATTAGGGGGGATTTACGCATAGTCGTAAATTCCCACAGTGTGCACTATGTGCTTCGAATATTGTGTGTAGTTTTTGTCAGGGGCGATTTTAGCCCATCTTTGGGGGTGCTTCAGCACCCCCAAAATGAATCAAAGCACCCCCAAAGATTTCTTACTTTCTAGAATCGCCCCTGGTTTTTGTTTTATACAGTTGTCAGCCAGGCATCTAACTATGAAAAAATTACACTCCAAAAGACCCCGGGCTTCTGAAAAAACAACCCGGGCTTAAGCCCAGTAAGCCACCCCCCCGCTCCGCCACTGTTTAAGACTACTTGAAAAATGGCAAAACATCATATTTTGCATGGTTGGATCTTAACAAGGTTCTAAGTAGAGCTTCAACATGCAACAAGAAGAAATGGGAGTGAGACAAAACATGTTTCTGTGCATGCAATTTATTTCACAGCCTGTTTCAGTTTATGACCACGTGCCTTTAAAAGACCAAATCTGTGCAAAAATGTGGATTCATTGTCATTTTCTGTCAGGTAGTCACGCTGTCATAATGTTCTGATGGCAAAGGCAAAAAAACGTTCCCTTTTTTCAACGTGGTTGGGTTGTTGAACTGCATAAGCCGGGTCTCTCGCAGTGCGCCATCGCTGATGAGGTGGGATGCAATAAGACAGTCATTTAGAATTTCTTAAATGATCCTGAGGGTTATGGAACAAAAAAAGTCAAGTAGAAGACCCAAAATATTTCACCAGCACTGAGCTGGAGGATCCAATTGGCTGTCCGCCAAGATCCTCGACCCAATTTAGGTTCAAGGTTCAAGGTTCTTTATTTGTCACATGCATAGTTATACAAGTACAACACACAGTGAAATGTAGCCTGACACGCTCCTCGACATGTGCAAAAATTGGGGGGGGGGGGGGGGGGGGTGTAGAGGAAGAACATTATATATATATACATATAGTATGTACACTGGGTGAATGTGCAGTAGTAGCAGCAAGCAGGTGAATTCTGTACATTAATATGAATAGACATCTGACTATTTTACAGGATAGACAATATAAACATATTTAAAATTAAAGGAATTGAAATGTACATTGTGCCTTGGTTTAGTGTCTGGAAGAGTCCTGTCTCAGTCAATTATAGATGATGTGAGAGGGCGGGTGTGTGTGTTTAGGGCACGGATGGCTTGGGGATAGAAGCTCCTCTTGAGTCTCTCTGTCCTTGCCCGGAAGATGCGGAACCTTCTACCAGATTGCAGAAGTTGGAACAATTTAAGGTCATTACTGGTGCCGACTGCAGCCCCATGACCATCAGACGGCATCTAAGACTGAAGTGCTTCAAAAACATCTTCAAAGGCCTCGTCTCCTTGAACACCACAGAACTGACCGTTTGGACAAGAGAGCACCAAACATGGGACATTGAAAGGTGGAAGAACGTTTTATGTTCTGATGGGAATAAATTTAACCTTGACGGTCCTGATGGTTGCCAGCGTTACTGGAATGACAAGCAGATCCCATGTTTTCTACACTTCACCTGGAGGTGGCGCCATAATGGTCTGGGGTGGTTTTTCCTTTAGTAGAACACAGGAGCTTCAGGAGGTGCAGGGGTGTCAAACGGTCGCTGGCTATGTCCAGATGTTGCATCCCTCATGACTGAGGGCCCTCGTCTGTGTGGTAACGACTGGGTTTTTCAACAGGACAACGCTACTGTATACAATGTCCACAGGACAAGGGACATCTTCCAGGAGAATAACGTCACTCTTTTGGATCATCCTGCATGTTCCCCTGATCTAATTCCAACTGAGAACCTTTGGGGATGGATGGCACGGGAAGGTTACAAAAATGGACAACAGTTCCAGACAGTAGATGCCCTTCATGTGGCCGTCTTCACCACTTGGAAAAATGTTCCCACTCACCTCATGGAAATGCTTGCATCAAGCATGCCGCAACAAATTTCAGAAGTGATCGACAATAACGGTGGAGCTAAAGTTTGAAATTTTGATTTCTGCTTTGAGGGGTTCACGGGGCCTTTGGAAACGTGATCCTAAACTTTTGATCAGCTGTAAATCAGCCTGTTTCAGTTTAAGCCTTGTTTTCAATAAATTGCACGTTCAAAAAAATGTTTTGTCTCGCTCTTCTTGGTGCATGTTGAAGCTCGACTTGTAACCTTGTTAAGATCCAACCATGCAAAATATGATTTTTTGCAATTTTTCAAGCGGTCTTTTGACAGCAAATTGGTTTTCTGCCTCCTGATGTCAGTATTACAACCTTTGCACATCTAGTGTCTAGATTCTTTGGTAGATTAAGAAATAGTTTCAACTTGATATCACGGCAAAACATGTGATAGACACACCGGTCCAGCGTATCCATTTCACGCTTCAGTGAAATGGGCATGCATGCAGAAGTTGCAGGACCAGCAGGGGGACATAATTTATTTAAAGCCAAGAAGTTGGTACTGATCAAAAAGATGTACGAAGGGCACTGCAGGGTCCCTCTGTGCCAGAAATGTATGTAATATATTTTCATGTAAATGTGTTAATAATGTCTGTTTAAACACTTTCCCGTCATTATTTTCATGTTGGCTTGAAATAAAATATCTCCCTTTGTCGGTAATGCAGCTTACTGCGACTTCTGCATGCTCTCCATTTCACGCTTTGGAGAGGCAAAGCGTGAAATGGACATGGCAGACTGGTGTGTCTATTGCACGCTTTGTCACGATACTAGGTTGATGGGTTTTAGATTGAGAAGTCAGGAGTTCAGTTTGCCCGTACAGTATGTATTGTTTATCACGCTCGTCTCAATCAGGATTCTTTTGCCCATTTCACTTTATTGTAATTGATTCTAAAGAATCAATATAAGATATTACTGAACAAAGGGACATCAAGGATCTTATGTGTTTGTCATCTGCAGCTTTTGAACATTTAATATACATCTGTTGGCATTTCTTTTTCTTGCAGAGCTTTTATGCATTTTATAGAATAAAATGTGGCCACTGCATGAAAAAAAAATCACATTTACAGGTTTGTCAACACCTGCATAACTCCAAATAGCTGTGAAGTTTCACAGAAATTTACAGATCTATTTCCTGACAAAAATCCCACTTTTCATGCAGTGAACACTGATATTTTTCTTTTTATCCATTCACCATATTATGCGGTTCAGTGAAACCATGTGAACATTAAAAACCCCTAACATCATTAGCATTCCCTTTGTGTTTTTACTGTTGGTGAGTTGGTGTTCGCTGTGGCTTGTTTCAAACTTCGGGGAGACAGATTAGCAAAAAGTACAAGCCGAGCAGATAAGCAAGAGACAACAGACAATGCGTCACTGGCACAATGCTTTTCATGCATTTGTACAAATGCACCTGAAATTGGTTGCAGATATGTATCAATATGGTGCATTTTGGCCACATACAATAAAGTGACTGGATGAAGGATGAAGGCAAAAAGCTGTTAAAACTGGGATGTGTCTGTGAACAGTATGCTCCCTGTTGGCCAGACGGTATCTGTCACTGTTGTGTATTTCTGTGAGTGATCTCTCCACAGTGGCTGGCTTTGTGTATATGTTGAGTCAGCATCCCTAAATGCACCTCTTCCTGGAAAAAAATACATTTTTTTTTATGAATTGTAATCTACATAGAAAATCAGAAGCAGCTGGTGAAGTAGAATTTATTTATGGAGCTTTTAAAACCACAGTTCCAAAGTGCTCCACAAATACACACAACCAAATCGACTTAATAATAACATTGCTCCATTAAAGAAGGATATGAACAAGACTGCATAAAATGTAATATATTTCAGGTAAAGGACACTAAATTGTTCTGTGCTGAGGATGAAAGCGCTGAAAAAAGCAGGGATATTGTGCATTAAGTGCTTAGCAGAAATGCTTTAGATATCATTTAAACTCTGTTGATTTATAAACAGACAGTCAGTGTACCACTCGCAGGACTGCACTTCAGCCTTTGCATTAATATTAATATTAATCTGTAGCATATAAGTATATAAATATGTTAGTACTACAGGGCTATACATGCAATTATGTGTATTTCAGCACTTTGTTGGCAACAACTAAGAAAACTTTTTTTTTCCTATTTGAGCCGCCCCATTATTCAACACTCATAAACACTTCTGGAGTCTTCTGAGATCAAGGAAACTGTTGATGAGAACTAGCGAAAAGGTTTATCCTGACCTTTGTAGACTCTGTTTTTATGTTTTTTAAATGACTTTTTATGATGTCAGGGGAAACCTTTGAAGGTAAATGATCCTAAAAAGCACTTGTTTCAAGGAGTGGTATACATATATATACAAGAAACTTGAATTTTACAATGTTTATTTATCGGATAAAATAAGTTAAATGTCACCGTTATTATTGTCCGGCCAGAAACAGCGGGGGTGTCCAAATTCAGAAGCTGCATCCACCTGAGGACCCGGCCTTCGCAGTCTGGGCTGGGTCCTCCGAAAGCTGGGTAGACTGGAAATGAGCGACTGTGAAATTGGACGGTCTAGCCTCAGGATTACGTCACGAGCTCTCTCGGTGGAGTGAAACTCTGCCGTCTGCTCCTTGCTATCTAAAATATAACCGGACGCTGGCGTAAATTTTCAACCATCTCACACTTCTGCTTAATCAGTTTTCTTTTTGACGTTTATTCAGCTGTGTGAAAACCCCCGGAGTGATTAATCCCTCCCGAGGGATTAATAAAGTTTTATTTAATCTAATCTAATAACTTTAATCTCAGCCAAACCGATTTACTCACGAACAAATAAAACACTGAAAAAGGCCCAACAATAACATGTTTAAGTTATTTAAGTGACTTATATATCATGTTTAACCTGAGTAGCAAAAGGCCGCGGGGGGTTTGTAAACGATGTGCCGGGAGTTTGCTGTTCTCCCCTGCTCAGGTATTTGAAGTTTACACAGCTACATTCTGAAAATATGTTTAATTTGCGACCCAGAAAGAGTAATAAGAGTAGTATTAAAAGTAGCTGCAGTAGTAGTAGCCATTGTTGTAAACTGGAATTGGCTTGGCCAATCCGGGATATGGTTTTTCAATTTTGTTGTCTGTGTGGAAAATCGGGAGAAATTCGGGAGAATGGTGGCTCCGGGAGATTTTCGGGAGGGGCACTGAAATTTGGGATTTTCCTGGAAAAGTCAGGAGGGTTGGCATGGATGGCATTTCCATGTTCACTGTATTTATGTTATGCTAACCATAGCTATGTAGTTAGCCACCGCATAGCACATCATTATATACCAGCTAGTCCAACTTCAGTAACCCTACAAACATCAATACTGTTTAGTTTCCTGTCTTCATTTGTGTTGGAAGTGATAGCAGAGCTGTACGTCTTCATTTTTTAAGAAATCCCTCAATCACAACATGGCATATTATGTTTAGGTGGAAACTAGTGAGCTAACTTCCTGCTAACTTCTAGCTCGTTAAATTTAATAAATTCTGCTTTTGTGGATGCCTGGATGTTAAACTTAATTGTTACACCTGGTAGCGCAGACACACGGATCATTTTATTGCAGATTTTTATTTTATTTTATTTAACCTTTATTTAAGGATGAAAGGATTTAGACAGTTTGTAATTCTCAGTGATGCTGCAGTGTTCGTTTGACTTTGGGACCTGAAGCAGAGTTTGGAATCAGCTATTGACATCAGACTTAAAGACCGGATAGAGGCAGGGTACACCCTTAAAATGTTGTTCTCCCTTTTTCATAAATATGTATTCATTTATTTTGATTTATTTTGATTGTTTGAAAGGAAAAGTCTCAAACAATATGATATACTTGGCTTTTATGGGTTGAAATCACTGATTATCACTGATGAAATATTAACAAACTTTTCATTTCGGAAGGAATTTGTCAGCTTTCAACCTTTTGAACATGAACCAGATACAGGTTAGGATTTATGGAAAGTGGAATATGGATTATGAATAGGTAATACAAGGACTGAATGTTCTGTTTATAAATGTTACTCTCGTAGTAATAAAATCCCTATTTGCTCCAGCCAAAAGCTTTGCAAGGCTTTTGCATAAGTACTCTTTGCTTTTCAGTGTTTTGCTACTGATCCATGAAGGCTCATATGAAGTTTTACTTCAGCTTGTAGTGAAGAAAAGACCTGTAATAGTTTCTAATGAACACTAATCAAAGAACAAAACAGTCAGTGAAACACTTCACTATATTTGGACTTAAACCAAAGAATATTAATTGATCAGAAGCATTTTTAGTGAGCTGTTTCTCTGCTGGATAAGAAGAGGAGTGTATAAAAAATGCAAACAAAAGAGAAGGAAAAAGACAAGAAAAAATATTGGTAAAAGCAAAACTGACAAGTGGAATGTTGCACATTTTCTTTAATCACGCTTGCAAATGGTGTCTTGCTCCTGAGTGGATAAACTGATTCACCAAAATAACAAAATGCATCCTGTACCTAAATTAAAACAGAGGGTCACAAAGGTGACTAAACAAGATTTGCAGGATTTTTTCTTTCAATTCAATCCACACTTTCACTATTTTGTGCTGCAGGCAGGAAGCACTTGTCCTTATAGCAGTGGAGCAGTGCACTGCAGAGTTAACTTATTCAGATTATTTTCTCTCTTTCAGTTTAAAGTGTCCAAAGTATACAGAATACAAAAACATAACAAATGTTTAAGCACAAAGACACTGGTCTGCACACAATAACGAGAAAATGGAACATTAATGCATCGTATTTAAGAGGCAGCAGTGCTCACTTGTGCCTCTTATTCAATAATGTATAATTCCCATTTTATTAATTCTCGGACTCAGTAACATAAGCATGTGGGAGTGCTTCATTCGGACACCCTGGCTCTCTCCCTTTGTACAATAATTGTTTGTTCTGGTTGAGTGAGCCCGTGTATCTCCCACCAACAACGCTAAACACAATTTCCCCCAGGAGCAGACTTTACCGAGAGAAATCTGTGCAGTCCATTTCCCAGTAAAGGGCAAATTGACTAGGAAAAGAAAAACAGGGTCCTCCAAATTGAGCACGTTCGAGTTTTAGGCATTTTGTATCATTCATATCCCTAAAGGACAATTCAAGGTTATATTTTTAATTACATTCTGGTTTTACACCATCGTGCCATTCACGGCTCCCTGACTTAACCTTGACCGTGCCCTTGTGTTAATCGTGCATACACTTAGCATTTTTCAACAATTTCCTAAAAAAAATAAAAATAAGAATGATAAACAGGAATACCGGGAGGGTTGAGTGAGTTCATGCACAAATCCATAGGTGGATATGAATGTATGTATGGGTATAAGCGCTGTAATGCGAACACGTTTGCGTGTGTCCATCACTGCTCTGCAGCAGGTGGTCGGTCCTGGTGGGAAGCTGAAGAGGGAAGCAATCCAAAAGCCCCTATGTAATTGAAATATCCCTGTGGTGTATAGATGTCTGAGAAGAGGAATGACAAATCAATAATGTTCGCTATTAAGTTGCTTTTTCTCTCTCTCTCTCCATTTTTGTGGGTTGGGGGGGTGAGTTAAAAAAAATTGCTCCCTGTCAGGTGCGTTTGCATCTTGCAGGGTTCAATTTATCTAAGGCCTAAAAAAAATATAGAAATAAATAAAAAATAAAGAAATTGCTGCCTCCCTGTTGCCTTGAGCTTGGAGAAATAAACAGTCAATATTTGCTCCTGGGGACCTGCAAGAGGACGCGCACATAAATCACCCAGCATGCACCTGTCCAAAGAATCAGCCACAGAGTCCTGTGTCATCGCGTTTAGGATCACGCTGCTGCTGAGGCTCCCCTTCATCTTTGAATGAATGTGCCAGGGGGCAAACCGAGCTGCTGTGGCACTCCTGGTCGAAGGGACAAAAGATGAAAATTACTTTTCCATCATTTCCTGTTGTGCTTCCACCGCTGCCCGTTTAGACGTGCACAGCGACGAAGATCACAAACGACTGTCTTTACACTGCTTTATCCTGCACTGCTCTTCTTTTTTACGTTTATTTTTGTTGTTGTTGGGGTTTTTTGTTGCAGTAGTTTCTCCGGCAGTCATGCTGTGAAATGTTTTGTGAAACACTTTACAGCTTCAGCTTTTAAAAAATGGCGAGAGCATTTGCTAATTTGTTGCCCTAATAAAATTATTTACAAGCTTTCTAGGATTTATTTACAGCTGGCATATTGGTGCAAACATTGTCTGTGTTAACGGAGGTCTAAAACGTGCTTCTAACCATCCAGCTCCAAATCCAGCGGGGAAAATGACTCTGGATATTAGGGGTGCAACGATATTCGTATCGATATTGAACCGTTCGATACAGTGCTTTCGGTTCGGTACGCATATGTATCGAACAATACAACATTTGTAATTTATTTTATCAATTTTCCTTCTGACGATGCTGTCTGTGTGGAGCGCTCAGTGAATCTGCGTTCGACTACTCCGCCTAGGCTGCACTGTCGAGCGCAGATCCACTGAGCGCTCAACACAGACAGCATAGTCAGAAGGAAGAGCGCAGGGCAAGCTAGCGAGACAGAAGTTAAGCTCTCCTTGCAACAAGCAAATTGAACCTCATTCAGATCTGGCGTTTGGAATTATTTTGGTTTTCATGTGACGTATGACCCTGAAGGTAAGCGAGTCATGGACTAAAGTAAAACAGTATGTTGGATGTGCCATGCAATGCTCAATTACATTGGTGTGAACTAGTGTGTTAGCGCAGTTAGCTCGTTAAGGTGTTGGCCGTCTAGCCCCATGCACGGAGCGATCCGCGGTAGCTCGTTAACGGAGATTTGCCGTGTTGTGGCGTTAAGGTCATTTCAACGAGATTAACCTGAAAGCACTAGTGGGAACACAACGAATATGACTGCACATTTACGCCGACATCATCCTAGTGCAAAGACAAAAACAACAAGCATGCTACTAACTTTAGCCGAGTCATTTAGACAGCTGTTAGCACATGATTCTCCTTATGCTGCTGAGAATATAGCCCAGAAGAAGCGGATAGTATAGCTTTTATTTTGGAAAGAGCCATTTCTCTGTAATAAACTCTCTTTTCCAAAGATGATGTGATTCCTCAATCAGATACAGGGCTTGCAATATCGCTAGCCCGACGTCCCGGAGCTAGCGATTTTTTCAGTCGGGCTACCAAAATCTATCTCTTCCCTGCCCGTCGGGCTATTGTAGGAAAAATATATGTCAATGCTTTTGCATTCTTTCAGAAATGTAGCTGGGTAATTATGTCATTGGCATCGGTGAGCCACTGTCAATATGTGACATATTGAAGTCGCGTTTGAATTTGCGCTTGTTTTTTGCTTTCACTTTGCAATCGTGTGAACTGTGTATAGAGAGCGACAGCACTGATCTGTGAGTGATGATAATTTGTGCACCAATTCCTCTGACATCGTCTTATTAATCGTTAGCTTACTATGCAAACATGACAAGTGAAATCTCCCGCAGCAAGCTTAAACATGTGAGAGGTTGATCGCGCAGAGAATCGCTGAGCTTATGTGAGTGAGCGTGTAAAAGCATTTCAGTTCTGCTGAGCCAAATAAGACAGGTCAGGGTGAAGAAGTGACAGCCAAAGAAAAGCTTACCACAAAACGGAAAAGTTATGACAAATCAGACTATAAGGCAAAAAGAAACTGCAGCTTTATGGTTTCATGGACAAAAGAATCTCTGTGGCTGCGATATGACGAGCTAAATAACCAGGGCTGCACATAAGTGGTCCGCAGGTGCGCATTCGCTGTCAAAATAAAAAACACGCACAAGGGTTAGGGTTAAATTTAAAAACTGTACTTTTGAGTTAAAATATATATTTATAATTTTAATAAATGACAAATTAAAAATGCATGAACATTTTTTTGTATCGAAAAAATATCGAACCGTGACACCAAAGTATCGAACCGAACCGAACCGTGAATTTTGTGTATCGTTGCACCCCTACTGGATATATAACCATTGCCCTTTTCTGAGACAAATAAAACCTGTCCACAAATACAACAGGAGTCGCGCATCACATCCTGTGTCGCATTGGAGGCTGGTGTGCTTGGATGAGCCTCTAGCTGCTGTCATTAGAGGGAAATGGGTCTAAATGAGCACTTCTACAAAACTGATAGACTCCCACTGACCAGAGCAATCCTCCTGACACAAAAGGAGTGTGTATACAATTCCTCTAATAACTTGGCGTTTGCAGGCATTTTGCCCATTTTAATGACACAGTTTACTATCAGTATCCATGTAGATGTTTCGTGTACATAATTAAAGACTTTGTGTGAAATATGCAGTGAAACCATGGAAATATGTTACTGCCAAGCACAAGTAATGCCTTCGAAACCTACCATTTGTCTCTGAGTCTAATTGTTTTATCGGTGGGATATTCATTGGAGTGAAATATGGACAGAAGGTTGGCAGGAAAAAAAACAAATAAAATGGAGATTCATATTGGATAATGGCCTCCTCTCGCTTTTCCTGTCTGCCAGTCAGACTGTCTGTCTGCTTTTTCTTTTGTCCGGCACACAAACACACACATCTAGTTTTTCACAAACACTTTCAGGGGTCCTGGCAATCTGTTCAGTCATTCCCTTCTGCAGGTCTTCAGATGGCTCTCTGAGGCCTAATTATCAGTGACAGAGGACTTTACCCAGTTGAACAAATGACTGAAGAACCATCCCTGCTTCTCTGCAGTAAGCAGCAGGAGGTTTAGATGTAACCCTCCTAATAGTTTGTGCCTAATAGTTAAGCGCTACTAATCATCCTTGGCCGTGAAGTGATAAAAGGACAGAGGGATAAGGGCATAAATTAGAATGAGGAGACATAATGTTCAGTGAAATCTTTAAAAAAATATATAAGGGTACTGCAGATGGACATCTTCCGGCACTGTGGCATTATACAGATCAATCCCAAGCAAGCACTGAAAAGCATGGCAGAAATCATGTTAGGATGGCTTTTCAGGACCATGGGAATCATTCTGAATTTGGTACTGTCAGACATTATGCATGATATCTTATTCAAACGAAACGCAGCAAATGTCTTTGATTGTAAATTGCTTCTATTTTTTGCATCAGTTTTCTGGCTTTTACAATATATGAAAATTCATACCCCCTTATGCAAGCATAGTTATCTTCTTATTTCAGATGAAGGGCTTCCATCTTCCTAAGAAAGAAGACGTGAGCACCAATTTACAGCATGAGCGGATAAAAAAAAAGTATAGCTTTGCATCATCAAGAGGTCTGTTCTAAAGTCTACCTGTCACAACAGCCATTTAAAAAACATAGAGACGGGAATAATGGAAATCTCTGTGAAGCACGAATCTTGTAGAAACAGAGAAACACAGTGAAAAGGATCCGAGATAAGCACTGATCGAAGTCTAGTTTTCAAACCTTTGCTCTCGTGTTTCTCTTCCTTTTGTGCAACTTTGCGATACTGATTCTAATTTATTCATATGGTGAAGGTTGTGCAGCGCTGCAGAATTAGGAAGACTGGAAGCTGTGAATTGCATTTATCAGCCGAAGGAGTTAACGACATGCCAGGTGGGATGATATGAAAGCCTTGCTTGAACAGTGAAAGCGGGAATGCAAAGTTAATCTAAAAGCAGTGGGAGATGCACGCTTCAGTAAATGATAGGACAAGAGGGAGGCAGCTTATATTCCATGCAAAGCGTAGCTTTTCTGCAGAGATCTTAATGAAAACCTGCAATGAACATTGTCATCTTGATGTCCCCTGTTGTGCTCTGCTGCCTCTCCCTAGATAACTCATGGAAAACCTCTTGTCAATGCTTTATTGAACTTAAAGATAAGGCAGCTGCTAATGCTGTCATTCTGCCAAAATCCGCAGCTCACAGTGTCTCAGCACTTATCAGCTAATTTGTGGATTTCATATAAGGGGAGCGGGAGCTGCACAAAAACCAAAGAAGATTATGGATGCATGACCTATGATATGTCCCCTAGTTTTTCTATTTGCTCTGTATCATTTGAATTGGTGGTGTTTAAAATCCAACCAACATGCTAATTATCGACCCAAAGAAGTGTGAATGCTTTCGGCTACAATGATTACTGTTGTTAAGTACCTGGAAGTTTGGTTCTTTCAGCATTGTTAACAGTTTTGTGAAACTAATGCTTTGCAAATCTGGTAATGTGGTAAAAAGGGAAAGACGAGACATGTAGTGTTCTTTTAAATATAGAATTTATGTCTATAGTGCCAATTCAGACAGCTGTCATGGAAAACCAAAAACACACAGTGCACATGCCAAGTTCTAACAATTCATACAGCAAATGTAAACAGTAAGTACCATGTAGTATCAGTCCATCAGCTGTCACTCTGCCTCAGCACCAACAAAATGCTGAAGGGGAAGTGAAAGTTTTGCTCAGGATTCAAATTGCTCTAAATGTTCCATTTCTACCAGTTTTGTTTCATTCTTGGCGCTGGTGATGTCATTGAGGGAGGATATCTTTAAGCTGAGTCCACACTGTAAGTGACTTGGCAACCATATAAAATGAATGACCTTGGAAACATGGAAAACCACGGAAACAAAATATCAACTGGTGACACAGAGTGGGCAAAACATGAGACAAAGATGCCTCAACTTTCCGGTGAGCAACTGGAACAACTTCCAATGAGAGTGCAAGATTGACATCTGAACTGGTTATGAATACACCTAGGAAACCAAGCCTGAATTGTCCATCATCTCGCCCTTCCAATATTGGGTCTGGGAGGGGCAGCCAATCAGAAGAAAGTCTGCTTCAAAGAAGGGAAGATTAATTAATTTTCCCACACGGCTGTTGTGGAGCAAAAAAACATAAATACATATCCTTATCCTCCTTATCCTTATATAAATTCAATATGAGTTGAATAAGGATTATTTGGAACCATCAGTACAAGGATAGAAATGAGTCCCAAAATAAAGCATTATTTATTATTACAGGTGATTAAAAGTAGTCTTCTGTAATGAGCTAATGCTTTTTTTCATCTTGTAATCGGAGAATCCTTTATCTCTATTCCTTAAAACAAAATTGGCATGAAAATCATCTCAGACATGTCTTTCATGCCTCTTACTCACTGAAAACGACCCTATTTTAACACGAAATTCAGAGAATAAGTCAAACGTTCATCTCCATGTGCATCCCACTCTGCACAGTTCTTAAAACAGAGCATGTTCTCTGCCCTACTGACTTGTAAAAGCAGGCGCTGTGTAAGTGGAAAGAAGATGGGATTTCATTATGTGGCCAGTCATTTGTTTCTGCTACTCATGGACTGACTGCTGGTGCGCCGCACAGCTGTGGGCTGAATTAAAAGCCCAATCACACTACAACCGACAGAGGTCAAGTTCAGCACACTAGCAAGAAAGCTTTGCATGTGTCAGAGCGATGCAGATGCTCTGCTGTCTTTAGCACTCACTGTCAATCATACATCCCTTGTAGCTATTCCTTCATTGCTCTCCACACACACACACACACACACATATAAATTCCTCTGTTCCATAACAGTGTGAATATTTCCTATTGGCAGAGTGAAGCCTAGTAGCAAACGCACACTTATGTCCCCCACCGAGATCTATGTGTCGCATATAATTACTGATTTCTGTGTAAACTAATGGATTTATGGTTCACGTATGGAGGCCTTGTTATCCAGTGACAGCCTGACTGGCAGCCTGGCCAGTAAGCATGTAAAAAAAGCATGCTGTGAAGCTTTTTGACAGAATAAATTATATATTTTTTTAAAACACAAACCTATGCGATGTCGGAAAGAAATGTCAGGAGCTACAAACAACACTCAGAGAGGATGATTGTCTTCTTAAGAGCAGTGGTATTTTTATATTTTACCCAGCATTTAAGTTCATGAACTGAAACAGCCCCGGGGCTCATGAGCTGCTCTGTAAGTCATTGATTTCACTCTGTTGCAGGCCTGTTAATTACCTGTTTTTGCAGTAAAGAAAACCTTTAGTGTAGATGTCTTAGAAATTGTACCACTATATAAAGTGTGACACTTGTGGGTTTTCAAAGTGAATGCAATATGAAATACTGAAGTTGGTGCTGGTCTTTTTTAAGCTGTTTCCAGGAGACCACACGATAAAAAACCTCTTTGATTGGTTGCTCTCGTGTTTTATTTGTGCAAATCTACAACAACAACAAAAAGCAATTTCTGTTTTAATGTAATATTCTTTAAGCAGCAGAGCACGGCGTGAAGCTAACTTAACCTTTTAAATTTTGTTGAGGACGTCAGGGTCATCGGGGTTTGCTGCTTGGCAAATTAACTGCGCTCAGAGTGTGAATCTGCAGCACTTCTGGTGAGTGCCGAGTTTTAAAATCCTCATAACTGAAAATAAAATCTTGTCAAATGGGAGTAAGAAAATTAATTATCATTCCTTTCCAGCAAGCACTGTTTTCCATCCTGTGAGCCACTGACGGCACCAAGTAAAGGAAATAGAGAAGCAGAGCCCTCCTGTCTGATGCTCACAGACACTTTACCCTGCACAAACAGTACATTTGACCTCGCTAATGAAAAACAAAATATGCAGAGTGTAATTTGCTTCAGCAACCCCTAAAAAGTACACAAAAACATTTATTACAATTTATTGGAGCAGGAATCATAAAGTTATTGCGTGCACTTTACAGGAAATCTGCTTGACTCGTCACTGAAATGCTTGGAGTTGATAGTAGAGGAAACAAGAATGTTAATTTTGTTGTCCAATTTCATATTTGTGACAGTGCATTAAATTAAAGGGGGTTTAAAGGGAGACAAAGAAGCAGAGCCCCCCTGCTTATGATGTATGATGCTCAAGAACACTTTACCCTGCAAAACAAATACATTTGACATCAATAATGGAAAATGAAATGCACCAAGTTTCATTTGCTTCAACTACTAACAAAAAAGTAAATAAAACCGATATTTAGCTCATAATTTCCCAGAAACATACAGTGTATGAAGAACAACTTGCACCTTCACAGTGGATTTTTATAAACGCCTATGCTCCCTCCTACAGTTTCTACATTTATATGTATTTTCCCTGTCAGGCTAACTCAGCTTTTGACCTTAAACCCCCACTCTTCTTTTATTGTTTCTGTACATGAGCCACTGAGAAAGCGATGCTTAACTGCCAGATAATTCGCAACACTTTAACTCTGTTCGCTGCGTTAGGAGTCATAGTTTGGCTTCGCCTGTGAGCTGTTTTTCAGGCTTGTAACCCACACACACACACACGCATGCCTGCATTTGCTGTGCAACTCATCTTGTGCAACTGACTACAGCATGGGAGTTTTCTGATCATACCACTAGAGGCCAGTGCAATGGAAACTATAAATAGGCTTTTTGGCTGCATAGCAGTCACCAAACAGATTTCTAGTGACTGAAAGTGAAACTTTGAGGTTCCTGCTTTGCTCACACACGCCTGAAACCAACAAATGAAAGTCATTTGGATGTGTTTTCACTGCAGCATGGAAAAGTGTCAAGTTTCACAAAAGGAAACCTGCTTTATGAGAACAAACTGTGCTTCACCACACCAATTTGTGCTTCCCCCCCCCCCCCCCCCCCCCCCCCCCTCTTTTTAACATTTATATCAATTTATTGGAGAAGGAATCAGAAGTTATTGCATGCACTTTAGAGGAAAATCTGCTCGACTCATCACTGAAATGCTTGAAGCTGATAGTGGTGGAAACAAGAATGCTAATTTCGTAGAGCCGTGCAACGCTGAGAGTTGAAAGAAATGTTTTATGTTGCTGCAATTTTGTATTTCGACCATTTCTGTTTGAAACCCACACTTTCTGTTTGAGGCTAGATTAAATCAACTATCATGGCAGACTTATCTGTTTAAGTTTTCACAGTGTAATTCATTGCGTGGATTTGCTAATCATAGTGTGGGAGCTTGCTTTTATTTTGTGTAGCCTTTGATATCCCATTCTGAGTTCCAACACAGAAAGACTTTTATATCAATCGGTAACAAAGTGGAATGGAGTAAGGAGACATATGCATTTGATATTGCACACTCATTTATTATCAGAAATATTTATTAGAATATGTTGAGCTTCTTTTAAAAATGTGACGCTTTCATGAGAGCAGTTTGATCTGACAGCCTAATCTGTTGTTCCTTCTGCTGTACCATTGTGCTAAGAACACAAAACTATAGTTTATTTTCGATGTTGGTAAAATTTTAGTACCAGGGAGTTATGAAAGTTATGGTATTGAACCCTTTCTGTCAGATTGGTTCCTACAGTGGGTGTGCTCAGTGCATTTATGCATGTAGATGAATTTCAAACTGATCATCAGAGTGTGGAAGAAAGGCGGCATGGTTGTTGGTGCGAGATAGGCTGGTCTGAGTATTTCAGAAACGGCTGGTCTGCTGGGATGTTCACACACAACCATCTCTAGGGTTTACAGAGAATGGTGCCAAAAAGAAAATATCAAGTGAGCAGCAGAAAATGCCTTGTTGATCTCAGAACAAACCAACTGTTCTCTGAACGCACAAGACATTGAATTTTGAAGCAGATGGGCTACAGCAGCAGAAGACCACACTGGGTCCCCTCTTGTCAGCTAAGAACAGAAAACTTATTCACAAAAAAACACGCTCATGAAAACTTGAAGGCTTTAAAAACACCGCCTGGCCTGATGAGTCTCAATTTTTTGTTACAACATTCAGAGGGTAGGGACAGAATTTTGTGTAAACAACATGAAAATATGGATCCATCCTGTCTGCTATCATCGGTTCAGGCTGCTGCTGGTAGTATAATGGCGTGGGAGACGTTTTCTTGGTACACTCTGTCCCCCTTAGTACCAACAGAGGATCGTTAAAATGCCACAGCCTACTGGAGTATTGTCCCTGACCATGTCCATCTCTGTATGACCACAGTGTACCCATCTTCTGATGGCTATTTCCAGCAGAATAACACATAATGCCATATTCACATCATGGATGTGCAGCTACAAATCTGCAGCAACTGTATGATGCTATAATGCCAATAACATCTCCCCTATTTCAATGAATGTCTTGGGCTTTTTTGCTTTTTATTAGAGAAATCAGTGATGAGGGACAGGAAAGCACAGAGCAAGGCAGTGAGGAGATTCAGCAAAGAGTCTTGGATTGGAATTAAAAACAGGCTGCTGGATTTAGCCTTGCAGTATATAGTCACCTGCTTAAATTGTGAGCTAAACCAAAGATCTCAGAGGAATGTTTCCACTACCTGTGCCATATTGAATATAGACCGTTCTGAAGGTAAAAGGGAACTCCAACCCAGTACAAACAAAGTGTACCTAATAAAGTGTCTAACGAGTATATAGACCAATGCTCCCTCCTGTGTTTTCTATTGACATCTTCTGGAGCTTCTGATGAAGTTAGTTTTGTAAGTACCTAAGATTATTTCATCTAATTGTTCAACGAATTGTTAGTATAGTTTTTTCCATTAACAATATGTTTTGATCCATGCTTAAGTTTTAATTTATAAAGAACTCTGTTGTATTTCTTCTGCTGTGTCAATAAATTATTAATAAATTATCGACATCAGTGTTTTTAATTTTGATTCATATCTCCCCTAAATAAGAACAATGCATTTAAGAGACACTTTGTGGTTCAGCAAAAGGAGTAGAACCTGAAAATTACTGAAAATCTTGAAAATAAATCTTGAAAGTTGAACACTAAATGTTGCTCTTCTTCTTCATGCTTCTTCTTCATAAGGTCTCTTTTATCCCCACTGCGTCTTGTCTTCTTAATGGCAAATAATTGTCCTTGAACTTTCTATCATTATTATTGTTATTATTATTTCATAGTATTGTTCTGTTTATTTTTATCCTGCTGCTAAACTAATTTCCCCTTGTGGGACAATAAAGAAATTGAATTGAATTGAATTGAATTGAATAACACCATCTGTGGGCCTTGTTAAAACACCTTTTTCACAGCGGTTAAAATCCAAGGCCAAAGGTGGATGAACATGGCTGCACAGCTATGTTGAGTGAAAGCCAGAAGCATGACATCGCTGAAAAGGAGTGAAAAATGTCAGCTCACTCAGGCTTTTACAGAGTATTTCAAGCTCAATGCTGCGACAGTAAGTGTTGCAAGCAATTTTGCAATCTTGGTTATCAACACCTAAATATGATTAATACTATAAAAAAAAATGAGTGCATGTGGAGTATTTTGCAACATCTGCACATTACAGGCTCTGGTTTAATGTGGTTGTGAAAAATGTTCGGGATTTATTCATCCAGGTGGTGATGAGAGGATGCCCTCACTTCCTGTGAAGCAGATTTCAATCTTTCTACCAACTCGAGCGTTTCCACCAAGTCATTATTCATGATTATATTAAATTTTATTTTTACATGTGACATTAACTGTGTAGTTTTGCATATCAAAATACATTGGCAAACCTGATTATATTCTGTGCTTTCAGAAGTGAGCAGAAGCTGAATATGGGGTGTATAAAAATAAATTAGTAATGGCCCTCTCTTTACTGTGAGGCACTTTTTTGTCAGGCTACTTGAATCTCTTTTGCAAGGCAGATGGACACCAGTGGGCTGGAAGTCTTAAAGCCTGGTTAGGACTTCACTGCTCTAACCTTTATGAAAATGTCAAGATTATTCACAGAGGGAACCCAAGCTGAATAAATGACTATGAAAGATATATTTTCCTGACCTTAAACCTGTAAGGTAAACAGAAACAAAGGTGGTGGGATTGGCGACTGGCAGCACAATCCTGTCAAGGTTTCAGTCAAATACTTGAAATATACAGATTCCATTTAAAATTTCATGATGTTTAACAGACTCTTTAACAATAAGAAACCCATTTTTATAATTTACTGTAGCTGTGACTGTCTATGGTATGTATTAGTACGGTAGCATGGTGGTTAGCACTGTTGCCACACCGCAAGAAGGTCCTCAGTTCAATTCCACCATCAGGCCGGGGTCTTTCTGTGTGGATTTTGCAGTTTCCTCTACCCGTCCAAAGACATGCAGTTTGTAGGGATAGGTTAATTGATTCATCCAAATTGCCCATAGGTGTGAATGTGAGCGCAAATGGTTGTGTGTTAGCTCTGCGACAGGCTGGCGACCTGTCCAGGGTGTACCCCACCTCTTGCCCTATCACAGCTGGGATAGGCTCCAGCGCCCCCCACGACCCTGAAAAGGATCAGCAGAAGCAGATGGATGTGACTGTATACGGTATATCTTAAAACAGCGAATAGAACAACAACAAATAGCTAATATTATCAGCTCCTTCACAGCTTTTAGCCTAATTTCTCCCATACACTTTAGTAAGAAGACATCATGCTTTTTGAGTTTGAAAACTCCAGCAGCCCACCTCCAGTGTGAGCAACCATGCTTGGATGACCTGTTAGTCCTTAACTCTGCTGCTTCTTCTCCTCCAATCTGTCATGACAAACACACTCTTCATATTTCATGCCGTCACTGTATACGTTGGATCAGTTTTGACCCAGACCAATAATTCCCTCATAGTAAGTGTGTATAGCAAATTCTCAACTACAACTCTATTTAGAATACATAAACAGCCCGTCTGACATTTATAAATGGATGATTAATACTCAATTACTGTTTTACAGAGCACAACCTCACTTATACATCATAAAGAAATCCTCATAACTACCATCTATGATGTGTGATATTAATTCAATATTATTATTGTTTACACTACTGGTCAAAAGTTTTAAAACACCCCAGTTATTTATTGAAAATTGTGCAGTTTAATATCTCATTGCACTCTTAAATGAAAGCGTAGTACACATAAGCAATGGAGTTAAAAAAAAAGAAATCAGAGAATACATTTATGGACCAAAATGTGTTCTAAACTTTTGACTAATCAAAGTAGCCACCTTTGGTAGACATAACAGCTGAACTCATACGTGGCATTCTTTCTACAATAGAAATCAAATATTCTCCAGAAAAGTTCATATCTGTTTCAGACCTTCCCAAAAATGTGGCACTTCTAGGTTGCTTTGCTTTCACTCTTCTGTCCAGTTCATCCCAGACCAGCTCAATGGGGTTTAAGTCTGGAGACTGTGGTGGCCACTTCATGTTTTCAAGCTTACCATCATGTTCATTGTTCCTGAGGTATTTCTTACATAGCTTGGACTTATGTTTTAGGTCATTATCTTGCTGTAAGATGAACCCCTGACCAACTAGGTGTATACCAGAGGATATTGCATGGCGCCCCAAAATGCTGTGGTAGTCGTTTTGGTTCAGGGTGCCTCTCACTCTGTGCAATTCACCGACCCTGGATCCAGCAAAACAGCCCCAGACCATCACACTTCCTCCTCTATATGATGCCACTCTTTTTGTAGCAGCACGCTACTTTCTGCAGTACAATACTGTTCAACTGGAGAGTATGGTACCACAGTGTGCTCCAACACTGCTTTTACGCAGACCGGGGGGTTGTAAGTAATCCAGAAAAGTTGGAACACCTGTAGAAGTAGCACCAGCTTTCAAGGCTTGACCAACCTCCTTTGCTGCAGAACAGCTTGTTAACACATTTTGTGTTCCCTGAAAAAGGCCTTTTTTTATAATTCTGAAATGTACGTATTTTTCAGTTTTAATAATGTATACTTTATTGATCCCCTTGGGGAAAGTCCTCTCTGCATTTAACCCATTCACTCTGTGAAGCAGTGGGCAGCCATTGGGCACCCAGGGGGCAGTGTGTAGGGACGGTACCCTGCTCAGGGGTACCTCAGAGTAGCCCTTTAGTGGATTTGAACCCCTGACCTTGCGATCATGGGGCCACCACGCTACCTACTGAGCTGTCAATATCAAAACAGGTCAAATTTGACCTGAACAGTATGTAAGAGTTAAGTGCCTTCTATCAAATTCTTTGGTGCTTGAGGAAACTGGAGTTTTCTCTGCCAGTTTCTGGGCTCGCTCTCATTGGGATTTCCACATAGAGCCTTTTGTCCTGCTTCTGTGAAGCTGATAGTGTTTACGACCCTCTTTTTAATTTGGTATTTTTTCTGGCCTCCTTCTTTCCTGTCACCTGTATCTTTCCTGGTTCAGAATTACTTTCCACCTAGGAAAAGGCACACAATATCCGTGGTGTCACGAGAGTGTCACAGCACAAAAGATATTCAGAAGGATTTTAGCAATTCACTCCATGTGTTTCTCTTTGAGGACTTCAGGTTCGTTGAGATGCCTTTGGCTCTTTTTCACCTTTGGAGAAATAAAGCATTTTTGAATATCACTGCTGACACACTCACTTTGTGAAATATAACTTGAACTGAAAGGTTCCACCACAAAACACACCAACCTTTGGGAACTACCTCAGCCCCTTTCTCCTCTGCCTTCCTCACACCTTCTTCAGTACTTTCAAGAAATGGCCCGACATAAGTAAATATTTTCATGTGTTGCTTTGCTCTAAAGGACCTGAACTCATTGATACCATCGCCATGTTTGTACATTGTGAGTATCAAACCCATAATTGTGCATAAGCATTTTGATTTCAGTTTCTTTGCAGGTACAGATGTAAATCATTGGCCATGTTTCATGACCAAGGTGTCAGCCGGTGCTGCAGATAACATAAAAAGCATGTTTGAGCATTTTTACTCCACCAGCACTGCCATGTATCCATCAGGGCTTTGGTTTGTATCACAAGTAGCTGAGTCGACTGAGTAACTGGCCAAGTAAGCGTACTGAAAAAAAGTTAAAAAGCCTATAATGACAAATTCATTTATAGTGTATTTCAGCCCACACTTGGCTGAATTCACACTGAAAATTCTGCTTTAGCAATAAATAATAACCTTGCCACCCTCCAACACTCGGTACAGAACATCTAAGAAAGAAAATACCAGAAAGCAGCTTCTGTGGAAACTGTCAAGTGTCAGTTTTTCTATCCCCTCTGTCCTTTTACTCACTTGGTTGAGCTTGATTGATACTGCAGCGCACCATTCCTTCTTAATCCTATGCATTTTTAAAGAACTAGTGGGATGCTTGCTGGGAACTAATTTCCAATGACTCTAACCATATTGTAATAAGGCAGAGATAGTGCTGTGGTGGCGCTTTGTATCGATTCAAGGCAGAGGTCTCTGAATTGTGATTCATTACAAAACCCAGCAAAGCAAAATAGAGAATTAAAACGCCCTCCTGTGCTGGAAACTTCGGGGGGATATGTGATGTAAGTGTATGCCCCTGCTTCTCCAGCTTTACATGCTCAATCGAAAGTTCATCAGTGCATACTGGACGTTACTGAACAATATTAGTGACTCACAGAGGCACAGAAACCAGACAGAGCTGCCATTTCACAGCTGCCCCTTCACCAATATCAGCTACATATTTCAGTGCACAATAACCCAGGGAGGGGCAAAGACTGTTTGCAGGCTATGTTGAATATTTTAACACCTCTGCATATTGTTCTTGTACTAGAATTGTTGTTCATCTTAAAATGCCTGTAGCAGCTTCATCTCTCAAATTGCTCCTCCTGTTGGGAAGAGCCGGTTCCACAGAATAATTTACATATGGCAATCACTGAGTTATTAAAAATTGTGTCAGAGGAGATGCCGTAAATACACTCACACTTCTCTGTATACACAAACACAAGAAGGCAGTCCAGTTGGACTCAGCACTTGCAGTCGCATCGGCTTAAAAACTCTGATCATTATCCGGAAAACCCAGCACAGCTGATGCCTCTGAGTGATGTTTGTTTATGGTTTCATGATGCTTTGCACTGCAGAGCAATCTGATAGGAGACTTCAATATGAAGCCACCCAAACCAAAGAACAGGGATGAATTTTAGCAACAGAACCATAGCGTGCACATGTTTAATGGGACTGCACTGCTGTTGTTTTGCCACAGTTTCATCAGGCCATTAACAGCTAACAACACAATAGTAGTGTAGTTATTCCATTCCCATAGACATCCTCCTATTAAATTAAAACCAGTTTTCTTATTGCATATGTCACATATAGACAAGAAGACATGACGGCTAAAGGGTCAAGTCACCAATTATTTGCATCAGCATTGCTGCACCAGATTATCCAAGACAATCATCTACATGAATGTATAACCAGATTTGTGAGTATAAAATGAGGCCTAAGATGCAGAAGAAGAAAAAAAAAACAGCAATACACACGAGAAAACAACCCAAACACTTCAGCAAAACAACAAAGCTTTCTAAGGGTCCCTCTATCATCATTTGGCTGACAGGCGGGTCTGTGTGTGACAGGCTCAGATGAAAAGTGTATCTGGGAAAGCTTTCTAATGAGAACAGGGAGTGTCCGTTAGAGCTTTAATCTCAGTCTCGCAGCAAAGGGGATGTAAAGAATTTGCAACTGTGATGTTAAATAATGGCAGAGTGTAATGAAGTGACACAAATTGATATTAATTTGCTTGTTGATACAGTGGGGTCAGGAGGCATACAACCTACGGACATCTTGCTTGGGGAAGCTGTTGAGAAATGGCTTTTTCTGCCAACGGGCAGAACACTGTGCACAGCCTGGGCCATTCACACAAAAGACATCCTGAAGACTCTCTGTGTGAACAAGGTTTTTGTTGTTTCCTGAAGGAAACTATATTCATTGTTGCAAGATTGTTAAGGCAAAATGATTGTGCTGTCAGTGCATATGCTATGCCAGATATTGGGTAGTTAACTAACCCAATGTGGTCCCCAGAGACAAGCTTGATAACAATTGGTGGAATAATGTAAAAGAAATTCATGCAACAAGAGCTCGACGGCACTGCAAACAGAAAAACAAATCCCCACAGGCATTTTTATACATACATCACAGTCCCCTTCATTACCTTACCAACACCCCCACCTGACACATATAAACACACACATACATATACTGTCTTTGCATTTGGTCATAGACAGTTTGATACCACTGGTGTACCCAGAGCTATGTGGATGTCTGTATGTTTGCTTGAGTCTTTGTGGTTCTTTGTGCGATTCCTTTATGTCATTGTCACTGCAGACCACATCACAGCCATGTAGACTTCTCAAATCCCAGGACAGCTGAAGTGTGTTTTAAGAGTTGAAAAAGTTCACTACATTAACATCTTTAGGAAGTGTTACCGTACTGTGCAAAAGTCTTGTGCTACTCCTCTATCCTTTATATGAGGACCCAAACTTTCATGTTATTTTTGTAATTGGTCTCGAGTAGGGGTGGGTTTAAAAAAAATTTGATTTCCCAATTCAAATCAATTTTAGTTTGAATAATGCAATATCGATTTGTTAAGTCCTAAATCAATTTTTTTATATAAATGTACACTGAAAAAAAGTGATTGGCCATCTCTTAGATTTATGTAAGCATCTTGCTTGTATTTAACACAATTGCCTCGTGCTTTAAAGTTAAGTGTAACTATATAGTGTAGAAACTACATTATATGCAGAGAGGGTAGATTAAATTGTTCATATCATGTTAATATGTGAAGTAAGTCAATAATATAGCAATGTTAAATCTCACGACACTGCATGGGATTTCAGTCTCGCACGCTTTGGATTGTGGTTTGAGGAAGGCATCCATCTCAGTCAAGTCAAGCAACCCCCTCTACTTTTTTTGGTACACCGAAAAAAGTAGAGGGGGTTGTTACATTAAAAAAGTCCAAAAAAGTTACAATTACCTTGTAATTTGAACACAAAAATTTCATGTTTCTATCTTAAACATAATTAAATCATGTAGAATTTGTATGAAATTCAACAACTTAATTTGTTCTTGTTGAGATGACATGATGCAATCTAATACGAGTGGTTAGTTGCTGGACTGGTGAAATTCACAAGATCGCACGAGATTTCAAACTGCAGGAAAATCACTGGAGTTGTAAGAGGCAGACAACTACACACAAACACCACGTATATGCTATTGCTATTTATTGTAGTCTAACCCAGTGGTCCCCAACCCCCGGGCCTCGGACCAGTACCGGTCCGTGAGTTGTTTGATACCGGGCCGCGAGAGTTGAGGCTCAGGTGTGAAATGTATAGTTTTCAGGGTTTTTATCGGTTTTCAGCGTTATTTTGTTATCGTTTTTATCGTTAACTCGGTTTTCCTGGGTCTTTTCACGTGTGTTATGAATAAATTTTCTTTTTTTCGGTACCGGTGCTAGTTTTATTTTGTTGTATTTATCCGCGACACCTTAAAGGCCGGTCCATGAAAATATTGTCGGGCATAAACCGGTCCGTGGCGCAAAAAAGGTTGGGGACCTCTGGTCTAACCTGTCAAGGACAAAAACGTACAGAAAATTCTGCATCAAGCCTTGAACTTTCCTACTTTTGTTAAGCCTGGATTGATGGCATGGTGGTTAGTGCTATTGTCTCACAGCAAGAAGGTCCTTGGTTCAAATCCACAACCTGGCTAGCTTACAGTGGTTTCTCTCTGGGTGTTCTGGTGTTCTCCCACAGTTGAAAGTCATGCAGTTATTGGAGTTATGTTAATTGGTGGTTCTAAATTACCTGTGAATGTAAGTGCAAATGGTTGTTTGTCCAGTGAGCTGTCCACAGTGTGACCTGCCACTTTAGGTTTATTCCCCAACCCCTCTGCAACCAGGATAAAGATAGGAGGGTGGTAGTTGTTGTAGATCCATTCACTTTTTATGGTACCCAGACTGAACATTATGTAATATGAAGACAATATGTAGTATTTAAGTGACCAAGTAGTATTGAGGTAGAAGTTATTGAATAGTGTCGAAATAAAATGACAAAATTGTGAAGGATTAAAACAGGGCTGCCCAATCCCAGTCCTCGAGAGCTACTATCCTGCAGCTTTTAGATGCATCCCTACTCCAACACAGCTGAATCAAATGGTTTGATTACCTCTTCAGCATGCCATCATGTTTGGCAAAGGCCTGATAACAAGCCATTCATTTGATTCAGGTGTGTGGGAACAAGGATGCATCTAAAAGCTGCAGGACGGTAGCTCTCGAGGACCGGGACTGGGCACCCCTGGATTAAAATATTCCAAGAGCTCAACTTACTTCATCTAAACATGTTTTAATCGCGTTTTATCAACACAAAATGCACAAGTTTATTGAATATGAATAAGTTGTGTTGATTTAACTCAGTTGTTTAAGTTTCTGCCAAAGCAAAACATTTGTGTGCAACCAATATCCACTATTGAGTTAAGTAAATCCAACATGGCCTTTTTTTCAGTGTATTTTGCCTGAAACCCCGGAATCTCAGTGTGAAGTGTAAACTATTTCATCAGATGCCAAACAGTTAAAACAGCAATTAAAGTTGAAAGAGCGGATAAACAGAGTCCGCAAAAAGATGTAAACACAAAGCGCGACCCGACAGCATGTACGGACATGCCATCGAGTGCTAAGAGACGACATCTCTCAGATACTGAAGCTGCAGGTTTCGTCACTCTCTGACCAAAAACTACGCTTCACATTTGATAAATATCGTCATTAATTCCCTCTCACTTTGGCAGTTTTACTTTCACCACGATAAAATCGCACTTCCTGCACAGCTCTCTCTCTCTGTCAGTGTACTTCAGGAACAGTTTCCCATGATAAATCTCAATTTTCTGCATTATTCGCTTGCTTATTATGCAGCAGTCTACTGTTGTGTCCAGCACTGTTGGCGGTAGTTTTAAAAAAAAAAAAAGACAAGAAAGCTTCATTTCTGCTGTTTCAATACCAAAGAAATTTAAACTTTTGCAAATTATGCCAAATTGCAAAACACTTAGCTGTGTCTCTAATAAACCTCTGTAAGTTTGCTCTGCTTCACTTCAGCAGCATCAGGTAATGTTCATATGTTGATTCATGGTTCTCTCTAGTTTTTCATCTACTGCAGAATATTTTTACGGCAGTTATCTGCTATAAAAAGCCAGGGAAGGGAAATCTCCTTCATATTTTTCTTTTTTATCCTCAGTTACTTTGACACAAAGGCATCTGCTGTGATGCTTGCACCTCTGATGAAGTCTCACAAGTGTCAGCTTTGTTTTTATTCAGAAATATAAAAATATGGATACGTACTGATAAATGATCAGAATGTTAATATTTCTGACTGTCTGAGTCAAAATTGAATTGAATCAAATGGAATCGTGAAGCGAATCGAATCTGGACCTCAGAATAGAATCAGTTATAGAAATCAGTGACGATGATACCCAGCCTTAGTTTTGAGTAATGTCCCAAAAGTTGATTCTGTTCATCTGGACGTAGCGTTTTCAGTGGGAGAAACATTTGGTGAAATGAATTCATGAATTGAAGTGACTTCTTCAGTCTCAGCTGACTGCAGGTTTCCCCAACCTTATAAACAGTACATTTGTATGATGAATGAAACTAGCACCACTGGCAAACAATGTGCTGTGAGATTAGTTTCTTGACCATTAATATGCAAATTGTCATTGCCATGATGATTAAGCATGGATCAAGACGTCTTGAGCGACAGTTTTCCAGACTTTTCTGTGGACACTGATTGCTTTTTCACTCATTTTCGAATCAGTCCTGCTACCTGATGTTTTTAGAAAGTTTTGTTGTTGTTGTTATTATTTATTAAACCACTTAACAACACTAACCTATGAATCATTAATCAAAAAGTCACCTAATTCAAGGGACGAACCAGTCTGCATCTACACATAACAGACAATATAAATACATAATTTGTTCCCATTTCTTCAGCTGAATCTAAGACAAATCCCCAATATAAGACAGTTTGAAAGAAATAAAATAGTATTTTAGGACTAGCAAAGAACTAATAACCAAAACTTTGTCAGATCTCTACATGGTGTGCACTGTCTCCTTAAAAGTTTTGAGGAAACTGGATAAGTGGAGGACAGAATAAGTAGTTACAGGTGTAAACACAATCTAAAGCAGATGAACAATATTTGAAAACCACATTCTTAAGAAATGAACCAACAAAGATCTGACAGGTACAACTGGCCCTTCAGTTGATCCATCGGCTGCTCACTAGAGCAGCATCAGAAACAGTCTTGCTGGAAGGGTGGCTGTCAAGAAGCCATTCTCTGTCAGGGATAAAAGGTTGAGATATGACAAATTACACGATAGAGCTACTTCCAGCTAGCTCTGCATGGTTGATTTTCACATCAGATGCCCTTCATGATAAAAACCGCAAAAGGATTTGTGTCCCCTCTTTGGATCAAGCCCGGTTCTTTCACTCGTCAGGTACACTATAAAATCTAATTAGGTCCAGAACTTTTTACAAACGTGTTGCCTCAAAAAAACCAAGCGAACTATGTTTGGACAACTTATTCATTGCAAGTGATAAGCATCACTAGTAAAAATGATGCACTAAGAATAACTTGATTTTTACTAGTAATGCTTACGGAAGCGTAGAGCTGCCACCCAGGCAAAAGAAAAATAGAAGTATATCACGTTATTACAATACACATAATTATCACGTTTGTACAGTATAAATATTATATTGTACGAACGTGATAATTATGTATATTGTAATAACGTGATATTATATTATATAAACATGAAAAGTATATTGTTAGAATGATAAATTTTTCACGTTATAATGTGATATACTTCTATTTTTCTTTTGCCTGGGTGGCAGCTCTACGCTTCCATAGATACTAACTGTTTACCCACCGACAAACATTTCAAGTTCCATTAAATTAAAAAAATATTTGTTGTAACTTACTGTTTTTAATTTTTTCTTACTAAATTACTAATGCAACTAAATCACATTATGTTTTATCATCATTGAATGCAAGAGATTCTTAGTAAAACACTTAATAAAGCACCCACATTTGCTCAATATGTTCTAGAAAAAACTAGTGCCAACCATGCGGACTGATCTGTGCGAGGGAGGAGGAAAGCAGTGACAGGGCATTTTCAAACCATGTCGTTTTGTCCTTCTGCTGAAGGGTGACGGTCTTTTGTCTGTTTCTCTGCAAAATCATCTGATAATGAAATAAAACAAAATAAAATGACCATTTCATAAGGTTTATTTAAAGTTACGGGGGCATTTGTATGACCTAAGAAGCAGTCTCTCAATCTAGTTCTTTGTTTTTGTCTAAAAAAAAATACACTAAAGTCCAACAGTAACATAAACTGCCAGATAATGAAGTGAAATAATAAAATATAGTGAAGCAAGGATAGGTAAAGCAGGCTACCTGTGAGTTGTAACCTACTTGAGTACAATATAGAGGAAATGTTACATTCTACCATTGAAGAAAAATTTCCAGCTTACTTAGTTTTTTCTAATTTAAGCCAACTCTAACAACTTTAAGCCAAAACTGAGTCCAATTTTTATTTTTGATTAAGCACAATATTAGGTTTTACAATGCAGATGTGTAAACCAATAGACTACACTCTGGTGTACACAGGAACTGGACTGAAATCATCAGTGGCAACAGGTTTTATAGATTGATAAATCCAAATTTGAATTAGTTGGTTCAGTATGTATTGAGGAGGTCAGGAGACAGTTGTCTACAGCCATCTGTAGAACAGATTGGAGCGTCTGTGGCTGTATTTCAGCCAGTGGTGTTGGAAATATTGTCTAAACTGACAGATGTAAACACAGAAAAGAACTGACAGATTTTTATCCACCATCCAACACCATCTGAAAAGCATCTGATTGGCAACTGATTAATTTATCACCATGACAATGATCCAAAACACAATTCCAATGCAGTAAAATCCTATCTGATTAGATAAACACACAATGGAGCACAATCAGTCATGGACTGGCCTCCCTAGAGCCCAATCTTCAACGTTATTAAAGTGATGTGTGATCATCCTGATGGAGAACACAACAAAAGGCAGCAATCATCCCAAGAAGGGCTTTGAGTGTCCTTCAAGAAGCCTGGAGTACTATTCCTAAATACTACTTAAAGAAAATATGAGAAAGCTTGCCCAAGGGTTCTGGCTGTGTTGAAGAATAAAGGCGGTCATACCAAATACTGACTTTTATACTTGTTAGAATTGTACCAACTCTGTTTTTGCCTCATATACTGTATTTCAATGTATGTTTGCACATGTTTCAATAAATCATTGCGCCTATTTCCCATTACGCTAGCTAAATATAAAGAAATGAGACTTTTGTAGATTACTGTAGACGCTTCAAAGGATGGAAAAGCTCATTACTGCAACGTTAACCTGGATGGCCTGAGTTTCTACTTCATCCACAGAGTATTGGTGGAAGATCTTTATCAACTCTCTGGAGATGCTATTAGCAGAATGACCAAAGCCAATAACAAGCAGCTTAGTTACTGTAACAAAATGAGTAACAAGATGAGCATTAAAAACCCCAAACAGATCCGCAATGAGTTTAGCACCGTGTAGCTTTTTCCATGCAGTGCCTTTGAAGTTTACACCTTATTTTCTTGCAATAAAGACAGTGTGAGAATTTCACAGTAGGGAAACCATATGAAGCCGAATGACCCACTGTATGGAGATGAGCTCCCAAGCTGGTGATGGCAAGTTCATTTGAATAAAATTAGTTTCACCACCCGCTTTTGAGAAATAGGCATTTGTCACAATGACACTTGATTATCATGTCTTAGTGCTCCTTCCCTCGTGTTGCCAAGCATTCATTTTCTAGCCTTGTTTAAGCACTGTTGTCAGCATTAATATGCACTGGACTACTGGCTGAACACTGGTACCTCAGCATCACCCAGCGGGGGGCTGCATGTCAGTGCAAAGGGTATGCATGGGCTACATCCCCTCTGTCCATCTGTGGCAATGGGATTCAGGGGGTTTATGTCAGCTGTCATACACGAGGGCATTCACAAAGATCACTGCATCTACTTCAAGCAAACCCTCTTACACAAAACATACTGTCTGTATTTTTCCAGAGATTTAATACACCTTACCTTTTTTATTATTTTAGTAGATATAATAAGTGAAACCCAGAAACATAAAGGTCCAGTGAAATATTCCAAAAATCCTCATCTTATAACAAAAAACAGCAGTGTTCCTGATAAGCAATCCTGAGACCACGGCTATGGTGAATAAGACAGACAGTGATGTCTAGAAGGGTTTAGTAGCTGTCATCGAGTGAGCTCTTCTATTCCTGTTTATCCACGCCAAGTTGTGTCTAGAAAAATCATGAGTCATGAGTATTTTTCTGTGCTCTCTTGATGTTCGAATTGCCATCTTTTAAAAAAGCAAAAAAACAACAACATTTATTTCATTTTGGCTGCAATGTGTATAAATTGATTCCAAGACTCACATGTCCTATCGTTGCCTCAGTTAAAAGCTTGATTTGAGCCTGAGTTTGACTTAAAATTCAGAGCATATTAGCATTTTATGAGCCTATCCAAATGGAAATGCTGAGAAGCTCTATGTATGCAATTTATATAGTGACACATGCTGTTATGCTCATTAGAAGTATTTATGGGGGAAACGGGGTTTTCACACAGATCTCTCCATTAAAAGCCAGGCTAACGGCATAATGGTTCTACGTGACAAATATACAGCAAGAGGGAAAAGTTTTAGCTGCTGTAGATGTTTATATTCTTGTCCCAAATTCATGCTGCGGTAAGGCACAGACCCCAAACATATAGGCAGAGTCATGAAGCATTATTTTGAACAGCAAGAACAAGAACTCCTCGAACAGGTGGTGTGGCCCCCACAGAGTCTCATCTCAACTTCAAGGAGTCAGTCTGGGATTACATGAAGAGAGAGAAGAAATTGAGTCATATCCGAGATCCTTGGAAATATACGGCTGCCAAGCCCCTTGAAAAATTGTGTGCAGGCGAATGTGGGAGATTTACTGTTTCAAGGAGATGGGTGGATGCACCAAATATCGATTTTTCTTAGATATTCTCTGTTTGCTGCGCGCTTTGTTTTAAGTTACTTGATGAATAAAACCAAATCATAGCCTTTGTTTCTGAAGGCAATCTTTACTTTTAGCTCAAAACATATTTGCACCGTATTCAATGTCTCACAAAAGTGTAGCAGCACAGAGAGAAAGTGCAGCAAGGAGAAATCATGAGTCACAGGGTTCCTGGGATAAAGTAATTCGTCCCCTTTTGCTTTCTCCATTCTCTCCACAAGGGTCGTCTCGTGTTTAGTCTCTATTCTTCACATGATAAAGTGCCTTTCATTTCCTCTCACTAAGGGAAGGAAAAGCGAATAGGTCCTTCTGCCTTCATTAATCCGCTGACTGGCGTCTTCCTTTTTCCTCCCTTTCCTAGCTCAAAGAAGACAGAGCACAGGCAGATTTAATGTGAAGTGATGCTGAGGCTGCAGTGGCAATCACTATAGAGCACTGATGTCTGCAGAGGCAGCCTGGGCTCGGCGTTAAAGAGCAGCCATTAGCACCCTTTTTAATGAAGCACATCTCATAATGATATCTATTCTTTTCTCTTTACAGCCAATGAGAAGAAAGGAACAAACTTCCTGCCTCATGAAGCTGCCATTCTTGGTTGTCAATAGCTGTTCGGGGATAGTTCAGCTATGGAAACCAAAGTCACTAAGGAGCACAGTAGTACTTAAGAACCAGATGGTCAAAGCCCAGAGTGCACTCGCGCAATGTGATTTTTGAACATCACATCCAAAACGCATGGAAGATAACACTACATACCCTGCTAAGGAAAAAATAACTCCTGTGGTACTGGCAAATGTGAGTTTTAGATGTTAAAATGATAATAGAAACCCTGTGTTATAAACTGAAGATGGTGGAATTCAAAAAGTGGTGTTGGGATGGAAATTCGGTGAAAAATGTTTTATTTAAAGCCCGAAACACTTCTCTGAGCTACTGTTGTTAGCCACCAGTTCCTTTCATTAGAATCATGTCTCATATGACAGTTTGAAGAATTACCATTTCAACTTATTTTCCCCACCTTCGTTCTGTGATAATAGATAAGAAAACGTGCAGTGCATTAGCTGTTTCTTAATGTAATTTGAATCTATCCAGTGTTTATTTAATAACAGACCTTCACAGGGACCAATTAACATTAGAAGAGACAGCTAGACCAAATCTCACTCACTTGAACAACTTCCAATAGCAGCGTTTCCCTAAAGACTCCTTAGAATATTTTTTTAAAAAGGGTGAGATTGCCCTAAACATTAAAAACACATTAGCTGCCTAATTTATAGTCAGTCAAGTTCTCAAGGAAAATCTTTGAGGGGAAGAAAGGAGTGATAGACTCAGACACTTAAATGTGCGAGGAACAATGGAGTATATCCAGAGACAGACTGCACTGTTTCATGAACGCAGCTCTTTGGTGGGAGATCTGGAGAGCACAGCGACACACTCAGAAGGAGAGAGAGAGGAAGACGGGAAAAGGGAGGAGAATCAAACCAAATGTGAGCTCCTTGTCATAAGAGGTGCGTTAGTATCGAAGCACTTTGTGTAATGTGTAATGAGAGCTACTGCACCACCCTCCAGAAAGAGAGGCATAACAATAGACTGTGCAATGTCGCTGCAGTGTTTATCTTTGCCGGCGAAGTGAAGAATGTTTTTCATACTTCCAGACAGTGGCTTATTTTTGTAAATCACTCCAAAATGAACTGTTTAGCTTTATTGTTCAGCTACCGAGTTCCCATTTTCACGACAGCAGAGTAGCAGCGTATCTTGTGGGTTATTCCTCGCGCGATACAAAGCAGGCAATATTTTAAAAGTGTGACACAACATTTTTGGTGTGTACAAAGAGGCAGGGGTGGTGATGATAAGTCATTCAAGTTCACGCTTTATCTGTCAAAGCAAAAGAAAGAAGAAAAAGAATGTGGTGGAATTGATTTTTTTTTCTTTTCTTTAAGTATTTTCCGTGCAATATGCGCACTTCGCAGCAGAAAAGAGGAGCTGTGTTTGTGTAGCTGAAGAGCCCATATACCACATCTGAGGAGAAAAACCCCCAGCTCCTGCTCTCAGTTCACAAGAAACCAACTTCCCAACTCAGTTAACGGCCTACTAGCGCCCCCTGCTGTCAGATGAGGGAGATTGAGGGTCTTTGCAAGTGCATTTATTTTGTGCCTTCGCAACAGTCTATTTTTCACCCCAAAAATCCATCTGCTTTGCAAATTAATGCAGCAGGTGATACTACTCAGCGGGTCTACTAGAGAACAACAAGGTATACTCCACCCCCCCCCCCCCCCCCCCACCCCCTCCTCATTCAGAGCTGCAGAAAAATGATGACTGAAAGAATAAATGCATGTACTGACGTGGAATATTCATCAAAAACATTCAGAAGATAATTCCACGGCTCACAAGCCATTAAATCTGAATAAAATTTAAATGACCCCCAGTTCATTTGTCGGATTTAGTGTCTCGCTCACAAGTACGAAAACATTTGAAAACCATCTGCACAGGCAGCCAGAGATGCTGCTAAATGCAGATTACCTTCACTGGGTCCTGTGAACGTCACCTTCTCAAGGTTTAAGAAACACAATTACACTAACGGTGACGACAAACACGTGATGAGGGGTGGGGAATGTGCTATATTGTAGACACCTTTGACCTTGAAGCATAAGAGGCTTGATGGGCTTATTGATTAGCAATTCTCTGCAGACTGTGATAAATTAGATGAGAACCTCTATGGCAGTTGCGAGTATGTGCCCCATATCGATTCAGCCCAAAGCAGACAATAGAGAATGATGATTAATTTATTTTTTGTTCTTGTTCTTGTTTGTTTTATTGTTTTTTGCACATTTAAAAGCTCTTCCACTGTGAATTTCACACCTAGCATGAGTTCCATCAGTGGCAGTTGTGTTTTTCCTCAGGCTCCAGTAACACACAGCAAAACGCAAAGCGCCAAAGGGAGACGGAGACAGAGCGAACGAGAAGAGGCTTAATCTAAACGTCTCCCTCTAAACTGGAATTATCAGCTCCCGTTTTAATCTGCGAGGTGCGAAATATTTGAATTCCATTAGAGCCGCCCACTATAGTAGATTGTACTTTGCTCGCCTACTGGAATGCCAGCACTGCGCATAGCTTATTTGGCTATTCAACAGTGTGCAGCGCACACACAGACTAAGACATTGTTTAGTGTGTGGGAGCTCATTTTGGCAATGTTAGACAGTTAAGCTTTTGTTTCTGCAAGCTTTATGTTTTGTCAGTTTTAGCTGACGAGACGAGGCAGCGAGAGGAGGACATGCTGGTGGAAAGTCACGATATAGAGGGCTTGTAATGCCTCGTGCTTTTTGGAATAGCTTCAGAATGTGAGTGTAGCTTATAAATCTGCTGTTGTTCTACTTAAGTGAAAGAAATATTAGTATCAAAGTTTTTTCTGAACTGCAAAAAGAAAAAGTGTTCACACCCATGAAATACCACATGTCCATAATTACAATGAAACATGCAATAAAACAACAGAGTGATATTAGAGGATTCCAGCTCTTTTATAGCAGCGCTATCATCTAATAAACTATGACAGCTGGTTTAGGCCTTTGGTTGTTCCAGGGCAAAACAGCTTTAATCTGGTTTGGGGGGCCATAATGAAATGTGTTGTTCACAAGGAGGAGGGGAACTTGATATTGAAGTGGCCTCCATGGCAACAGTGCCAGAGAGTCCAATGTTTGGGAGGATTTTGAAACAGATTTGTTTGACTTCAGAGGAGATGACAATGTGACGAGAGGATGGGGGTGTTGAAGGAGTCGCATTTTCACGGTAAAAATCCCACTGGAAATCAAATTTGAATTCCTCTCTTGATCTTCTGGCTTTACAGCACGATTCTGTCTGTAGTGACTCGGTGGTTGTATTAAAGTAGTTGTCTTAAATCGTAGAACTTGTACAAACACATTAAAAGCATCGACAGGTGCTAAAATTCATTCTTCATGGATGATAAGTTGCTCACCTGTCCGCAGCCGCTCAAAGTCACAAATCAAATGCGATGGAAATTTATGCAGACCCTTTTTTCTTTTTCCTCCTGCTCTTTGCCCTTGATTGAGTGTGCTGTCGCTGTCACAGGTCAGTAATATGCCCTGTCCTTGCTCACCGCAGAGAGACAAACACACTCCCAATGCACAAATGGACAAATGTGGACGGTGTAAAATAAATGCTCTCCGTGGCGAGCAGCTTAAATGAAACATTACTGGAGAAGAACTGATAGCAGACGCACGAGCAAAGACACATTTGAATATCAATGAAGAAAACACTCAGAAAGAATAAGATTAGGGGCTGTTCACAGTGTGGAAACAGAAATTTGTCTGTTTTCATTTTTAGTTCACATTTACAAACTTTATTTCTAGAAATGTAAAGTTTCCTCCACCCAGCTGCAACTTTGGAAATATATCCATATGCCAAGCCGCTGTCTTAAAACCTCTAATTAGGACTGAATAGATGACTCTTTTGTGAAATATGTCTAGGAAATAATGCAACATCAGATAAAATAACAGTATAACAAAATAATAATGTTTATATGTATTCCAACAAAGGAAGCAGTGGAAACAGTAACAATGGCAGAGGCTCAGAATTCAGCTAAGCCCAGACTGGTTGAAGGAGTATTCACACTTCAAAGTTCCTTTCATATTGGCTGTGTCACAGCCTCGTCAGTGTACCCCACAGCATGCAGGAAATGAAGAAATAAGCACTGGGTGCATCCTGGTGATTGAAGCTCCAAGCTGCTGGTTCTGCTGCACTTTTTAAAAGCAGCTCAATCTCACTCCAGACTCATCACGTACAGACTCTTGGAAAGGACCCCTTGGTGTTATATCTTCATGAGTTGGGGTTCCTTGACTGACCCAAAGAACAGTGAAAGGAAAAGCTAAAAGGTGGGTAAAAGCAAAGCTCCCACATGGAGTGCAAACCTCGACCATCGTGGTTGCCAGTTTTTCTGTTTTAATCCACCTTCTTTGACAAATGCCACAAAAATGTCTAAAACCACAGCAGGTAGCATGTTTTTGACAAACCTGCCAACACACTGAGGTAACACTTACTTTACCCAAGGGATGATATACCTGCACATCACTGGAGCCACAGATGCAGTGAAGTGCAGCAAGGAGTGTGTAGCTGGCACAACCAGAAAATCCTCAACAAACATGGGGAGGAGACACATTGGATAACGAAAGAGCAGTGCGCATACTGCACAGGTACACACCTGGAACCCGTCCTGAGAAGCAATATTAACATCCTCTACACAGAGCATGGATGGTTTTAGGGGAGGGGACTGTCAGATGATGGTGGGGAAAACACATTTGCAGGGCAGTATGTAAAAACAAGCTTTCCGTGACATCATCTGCCTTGAAAGGTGGCAGTGCTGGCTGGTTTGTCGAATATTTTGCCCTAAAACTGAAAATATTTAGCAAAATAATAATTTTAGCAAACAACAGTTTAGACAAACATGATGCTGAGACATTGAATCCTGATCACTCCGGTGATTCTTTGGTCTTGTTGAACTGAAATAACCGACTGGAAGCATTACCAAGATCACAGCAGCTGGACTGACTGTCAATGTTAGCTGAAATGTGTTATGGGGGGAAAAACGTGACTTTTAGTTATAGACTCAGTCTTTTTTGTCAACTGCAAAGGTGGTCCAACACATCCCAGGCACATACCTGTTTGAGTTGCTCATTTGTGCACTCTTAATGACTCACTTATGCTATAAGGCAAATATTAATATATAGACTCTCTAATGTCAATCATAAAGGCTTTTATATGTAGTCACTGTGTATATATGAACACCTTTAAGAAAGATTTTCCAGTTGCTGAGTGAGTTTTCCTCTTGAGGTCTGATGTTTGGTATGATTGAAAGCTCCAGGACAGCTTCTTGAGACAAGGCTGTCAGTCAGCTAGTTACCAGCCAGGACAGCATGGCTGGTATTGTTTCCATCTTGTCGTGTGTGTGTGTGTGTGTGTGTGTGTGTGTGTGTGTGTGTGTGTGTGTGTGTGTGTGTGTGTGTGTGTGTGTGTGTGTGTCATCAGGGCAGAATGTCCTCTCTGAGACACATCCTGACATTGGTAGATTCTTTGGCTGCTCTGAGTTTTTGTGTGGAGTCACTGTGCATCGTGTTTATTTCAGGTAACCCAACAGATTCTCCATTTGACTGGGAACTTGAGAGCCTGAAGTTTAGTTTGTGCACCATCTTCATGTTCCTTGGGCTGCAATATCCAGTGTTTTCCTGTGTGATGGGCCTGTATGTGAGATTACCTAACTCCCCAAAATGAGAAAACATAAAATAAAATGTATTTACTGGAAGGAAAAACTCCCTTTTAACAGGAAGAAACCTCCGGCAGAACCAGGCTCAGGGAGGGGCGGGGCCATCTGCTGCAACAGGTTGGGGTGAGAGAAGGAAGACAGGATAAAAGACATGCTGTGGAAGAGAGACAGAGATTAATAACAGATATGATTCAATGCAGAGAGGTCTATTAACACATAGTGAGTGAGAAAGGTGACTGGAAAGGAAAAACTCAATGCATCATGGGAATCCCCGGCAGCCTACACCTATTGCAGCATAACTAAGGGAGGACTCAGGATCACCTGGTCCAGCCCTAACTATATGCTTTAGCAAAAAGGAAAGTTTTAAGCCTAATCTTGAAAGTAGAGATAGTGTCTGTCTCCCGAATCCAAACTGGAAGCTGGTTCCACAGAAGAGGGGCCTGAAAACTGAAGGCTCTGCCTCCCATTCTACTTTTAATTACTCTAGGAACAACCATATTGTATGTACGGTTGGCAAGTTTAGTCTAGTTTAGTTTAGTCTAATTGCCCCTTGGTGATAAATAAAGTCTTCTGAATCTGAATCTGAACAACAAGTAAGCCTGCAGTGCGAGAGCGAAGTGCTCTAATGGGGGGATATGGTACTACAAGGTCATTAAGATAAGATGGGGCCTGATTATTTAAGACCTTGTAAGTAAGGAGCAGGATTTTGAATTCAATTCTGGATTTAACAGGAAGCCAATGAAGGGAAGCCAAAACAGGAGAAATATGCTCTGTATTCTATTTAAAGAATGGGCACCAGAGCTGGAACCCCCAGTTCTGGTATTCTCTAGTACGTGCTAAATTAGTTGCACAGCACTGGGCTGTGAGCACAGGTCTTATGCCCTCATTCCTCCCTCATGTTTCTGAGAGTTTGGTCAGAGACGGTCAAACCAGTGGTCTGCTGGAGGTCATTTTGGAAAGCCTTTTGTTGACCCAAGAATAGTGACAGGGACTAGAGAGAGCATATTTCTCCTATACTGGCTTCTCTTCAGTGATTCCCTGTTAAATCCCGAGCTGAATTTAAAATCCTTCTTATCACATAAGAGGTCATGGAATATCCAGCCCCATATTACCTTACAGACCCCATAGTACCATATCACCAAATTAGAGCGCTTTGCTCTCAGGCTACTGCTTTACTTCCTAGTATTTAAGAGTAGAGGCTTCAGCTTCAGGCCCCTCTTCTGTGGAACAAGCTTCCAGTTTGAATTCAAGAAACAGACACCCTCTCTACTTTTAAGATTAGGCTTAAAATGTTTTGATAGATGGGGCTGGATCAGTTGACCCTGAATCCTCCCTTAGTTACGCTGCAAGAGGTCTAGGTTGTTAGGGTCTGTCTATGATGCATTGAGTGTTTCTTCTTCACTCACCTTTTTCACTCACCATGTGTTTTTACACCACTCTACATTTAATTATTAATTATTATTAATCTCTGGCTCTCTTCCACAGTATGTCTTTGTCCTGTCTCCCTCCCCTCACCCCCAATCTGTCATGGCAGATGGCTGCCCGTCCGTCAGCCTGTTTCTACCCAAGGTTTCTTCCTGTTAAAAGGGAGTTTTTTCCTTCTCTTCCCCTGCCACCAAAGCTCAGGTCGAGTTGTCTGATTCTGGAGGTTTTCTCTATTTTCTGGTGCTATATACATAAAACTGAACTGAATTGAACTGAATCCTGCTCTCGTCATGTAACAGCCAATTTCCTGGTATCTCCTTCACGTTCTTGAGAATGTGCTGGGAGACACAGCATACTTACAGTGGCATGTATGGGTGTGCCATCATGAAGGAGCTGGAACTGTCAAATGTGAATGGGCTGCAGGCATCATTTCATGCTCCCAGTAGTGAAGAAGACTTCAGCAATAGCAACAGTTTCCATTACTAAGTAATAAAATAATTACAAAAGTCATTAGCTTACGCAGCAATTGTAGCCTACCTTTGGTAATGAGATAGCTGTACTGTACTCTCTTGATAGCAAATGATAAAATCTGGTTCTTTTATTTGGATTGTTCCTTCATGTTCTAATTTAGCAGCAAACTAAACAAGCACCATATGAACAGTAAACCTACTGCTGTACTCTGTTTTCACTTATCTGTTTCCTCCCCTTGTTACAGTGTGTGCAGCATAAGGCAAGTTTAACCTCAGCTCTTTCATTCTTGTTCTGTAGAAAATCATTACAATCTTCATGAAGCTGATCGGTATGAAGCAAAGCTTCCAAAACACTGTGAAGAAAAGACGCGATTGACAGTAGCCTAATTTGGCTGCCTTTCTTATGGAGCTAGTACATGGCATTGCCACAGCTTAGACATAGATTTGTGGTTATGTAAGCTTGCCACATACTTCAGATCCAGTCATGTTGTCTTGGCAACTTGCCCAGAAGCAACAGCACGTTGCTTTGTAGCTGAAAGAAGATCATTCTGCCACAAAATGTAACCTTATCCTCTTCTCTGTGTGCGTGTATAAACATGTGGAAGTAGATGTAAAAAAACAGAACAAGGACACATACAATCTGATAAATATTTATGCGGAATGAACAAGCTAATCCTCAGTGACCTGACCTTTAATTGTGTCTGTTTGTCTGCCTTCACAACAAGTTCACAAGTAGCTGTTCAAACATCTCTGCGCAGGAAGTTACTAATGGCACAATAGTGTGGAGCTGATCTGCTGCTTGTTCATACCATCCTGTCCTCCCCCATTCCCCCACAGTCTCCCTCTGCACGCTCTTAGTATCCACCTGAGTCTCGTTCATCAAAGGAAATCAAGTGTCATCATCCACATCTTGCTTTGGCTCCGTTCCTCTGGGTCCTCTGCTCTCTGTCAGTCGCTGTGGAGAAACACCACAGATCGAGTACGCGCTACCTGTTTCGCTGGTGTTATATTGGGCCACGGAGGACTAGATATCAGGACTGAGCCACATTTGCATTTTAATTTTATATTCCACACCATAGCATCCACAGTTTTAACTACTTTGTGCTTGTTTAATGGTCCTTGGTGAAATGAATGCACAAGTTTATGATAAACAAAAGATTTCATTATGCAAATGCAGACCTGAGTCAGACCCCAGACTTATAAAAATGTTTGAGTAGATGTTTGGTGATTTGTAGTCTGTCAACTTGCAGTTTTGCACATGAAACAAGATTCACTTGGAATTATTGTGGAGACTGTTTGATTGCCTGCACACCAACAGCCGCGTGATACAGTGCTGGAGCTCATTGTAATTTACATTTAGCTGTAGAGATGCATATTTTCTGTGCTCTCATCACCTGTACAGGATCAACTGATCAACCATGCGTTCATGTATGTTTGTGTTTAAAGCAAAACACTGTTATGTTAAGTAAAAAAAACAAAATAATGGCTAATTAACTCATAACTCGTTACTGTAGTTGTGCCACTTAAATCTTTCTTGTTTTACTTTTTAGATGAGATGGTAATAACTCTAAATGCAAGCTTAATTGGGGAACTACTGCTTTGTTGAAAGCAGTATAAACGTAACAAGTACTTTGAAGGCTGGTGGGGAGGATGGTGTGATAGATAGCAGGTTTAAAACATATAATGAAGGATTTGTCTGAGAACAAACCATCTGGAAGGTAAAGTGATCCTCGTAGTCCCCTCTGCATCTGCTGCCTTGTAAGCAAAGACAACAAATATGATTTGTGGTTTTATTTGCATTAGCCCATTTTTTCAGAGAGTCTTTTGAAGCCTTTGTCTTTGTTCTCACTCTGGCAATGTCGACCAGCAGAATGGGCAGCTATTTATCTTGAGGCAAACTTTTGCTGAGGAAGAGGACATCCACCCTTAAATGCAGCATTTCACACCCGTCTGTCTCCTTCAAAGCACCACTATGCTCTAGCCAAAGCTAACAAGATAAATGCTTTGCAAAAGGCAGTCAGCTTTTAGCTGCCGAGTGATGCAACCGAGAGCGGAGTGTGTTAATGTCAACTTGCTAAAGCTCCTTTCCACAGCAATTTACCAGAAAGTGTCCTCCACTGCACCAACACCCGAACAGTATGTCATAATGAGAGCCTCTGAAGGGAACAGCACTGAGAGCAAGGTTGGTAAAACATGCATTATCCTTGAGCCCTGTGGCTAAGCAGAGTAAAAGACTGCACTCAGCCTTCTCTCTTTTTTAACACGTCTATTAGCTTCTGAAGAAAGTTTCACAGCACAGTAGAAGTAGCATGGAGTCATGCTAGCTATGGAGTTACTGTGGAAAACTGTCTACGAGATGGATTACAAGACGACATCTCATTCATTCAAAACCAAAATTGCTCAGTGGCATGTGCACTGAAAAGACTTTGCAAGCTTCCTCAAAGAGATCCATGGATGTTTTACATATTCCCACAAATTTAGGAGAAGTTTGCCACTGATGCTTCAGCAGAAAAGCACTTTGCAAGTTAAGTAAGATGATATCCATCCCTCCATCCATTCGCTTCCGCTTATCCTTTTCAGGGTCGCGGGGGGCGCTGGAGCCTATCCCAGCTGTCATAGGGCGAAGGGCGGGGTACACCCTGGACAGGTCGCCAGTCTGTCGCAGGGCCAACACACAGGGACAGACAACCATTCACACTCACATTCACACCTAGTGACAATTTGGATGATGAGATCATCTCCTTTTGGGGTTGGGTTTTTTTTAGAATTTTTTTAGAATTTGTTTGCATCTTATTATCTTATTTTTATTTTTGGTAGTTTATTCCTTTTTCCTCACAGTATAGTTATGTAGTTAGGCTTAGAGAAAGAATATGATTGAGTCAAAACGATGAATCAGAAGATCTTTTTAGGTAACTTCCATGTTGAGTTCTTCATATCCAACATGAATATCCCAAAATCAGCACATAAATTTGATTAAATAAAACAAAATCATGCAGTAAACAGACTGCATGCCACTGATTGGCCAGGAAGTGACGTCACTGAGTTAATCCCGCCTCTGGGATACCAGCTGGAGTACTCTTCAGCCTAACCGCAATGCTGAATCGAATAGAAAGAAGAAGAAAACAGATGCACTGCTCTGTTATTATGCACCACTGTGTGCCACTGCATCTAATTATAAAAAAGTATACTTTAGGACACAGAATACGCTTCCCACCTGGGCAAGCTTGGTTTAGGAAAGGTTTAGGTTAATGTGACACTACAAGGTAATGTACAATACTAACTGAGGAATAATAGTAGCAAATGAAAGGGCTGTGATACAGAGGATGAGGCAAGTTGTAAAGCATTTGTGTTTGGCTGTATGCTCTCACGGTACTGAGTCTGTGACCCAGTGTTTTGTGTTTGTTGATTAATTAATATTCTTTTATTACTTTTATTCTTGGTTTTGGTTCTGTTATGTCTTTCTCAGTGATCTTAGTTCTCCCTCTCTCAGTGTTTATCTTAACCTGTGGTTAGCTTAGCTGTGCTTAGCCTGTGTTTAGTCTCTGTTCCCGTGTCTACTCTGTGCGTGTCCCGTGTCCCACGTTTCATGTCTTGTCTCTATGTTTCCAGTGTCTCTCCACTCACTGTGTTAAGATTACGGGCCTTGAGTCTGAGTTTTCAGTCTGTCTGTTTCCTGTTTTATTTTGATAGTTCCTTGTCCTGTGTTCATTGTATTCACTTTTGCCTCCTCCCCGTCTCGTTATGTCAGATTAGTCCCAGCTGTGTTTCCCTCCTGTTTCCTTGTTACTCCCTTGTGTATTTAAGCCCTGTGTTTTCCTCTGTTCGTTGTCACATCGTAACCGCATTGGCTGTGTGTCCTTGCATTTGTTCCATGTTCTCTAGTCCTGTCAAGTCATGTAAAGTCCTTAGTTGCTAGTCAGGAGATTCTTAGCTCTAGTTTATGTTTAGTTTGTTTCTTGAATATTCATGTCTTTTGTTTTAGAGCTTTAAGTTTTCTGTCCGAGAGTCATCGGCATAAATTTGTGCTGAACATTGGGGGGGGGGGGGGTCAAGATCTCTGTCTAAATAAATAAATAAATGTGGGTAAATTCCCAGATCATTAAACATGCAACTATTTTGCTGGTAATACCTGAAATGAGTAAAGAAAATCAACAGTCCATTTATTCAAGATAATTGATAATTTTATTGAGGGGGTTATATTGGTTGGGTCTGATTATTGGGAGGGTCATAACCCCCTTAACCCCCCAGGAAATTACGCCCCTGCCAAGAGTCCTGCGTTTGGGTCCTAACCCAGCCTGCCACACAGCCTACAATTACACAGATAGGCCTTTCTTGCTCTTAGTTTTGCTCAAGGGTGTAGCAGTGTTTTGCTAAACTCTAAAAAATGCTCACATTTACAATGCTAACCTAATGGTGTACAAGCAGATAACAGTTTGTACCGTCTCTGTTAGCTGAGGAAACTTCTGTTTTTCCAGTCTTTGGCGGTCAAAGCAAAACATCACAAATCTGAAATAACCTGACATTCTGTCCAGCTTGACTAATTAAAAAATGTCAGGGGAACACCAGATTTATCGTCTCTTTATGCAACATTTTATTGGAATTTCAAGGCAAACCATTTCAGTATTTATAACACATAGCTGAACTACTTTAAATATTTCAGCTGGAACTGAAGCGGTGGACTGACCAACTGTCAGACATTTTCATCCACAGTGCAGCAGCACAGCTAAAAAAGTGAGGGGATGTGATGTGAATGTGGGCCGGAAACCAAGACTGTTCATCACAGAATATTGTTCTATGGAAACCAAATAACCTGACCATATGCATTATCAAAGTCTGAGCTGTAAAAATACCCACAGTGAACTGGGCCTGGAAAACAGTGGCACAAGAAGGATTCATCAAGTGCAGCAAACAGGATGAGTCCTCCCTGACAGCGTAATAACCAAAGAAGTGTGAAGAAAAGTCTTGCAATAACTTTAACACGTCGTCCTCTGAACATAATAATCTTTATAGGTCACATTTGTTTTGGCTTTTAATCTTTTAAATGTCACATACAAAGATGTTCTAGCATTCATTTAAAAAATACACAGTCAAAGAAAGCTTAACTAGTCCTCCTGAAAGGAATGTCACGCAGTCTTGAACACCTGCTAATGGAAATCTTTTTTTTCTAGACTGTTTCTTCTTCGTTTCAGTAGTTGATGTGCGGGGTCACTGCAGTTCATCTGGAAAAGTGTTTGCAGGCCTTCTTTGATTTTTTTTTCCTGGGGCTACAGTTCAAACATATTTATTGCAGTCCCTACCAGCTGGCTATATATCTGTGCACACTTATAGAGCAGGAAAACTTTTCCTGAACACACTGAGGACCCTAATTATTTTTAACCCAGTATGCTGCCACACAGGAAATTACTGAGAATTGGAAAATAAGTAGCAATTTTGTTTGTGATCGTTTGGTGTTTGCTTTAAGGGGAAAAATCTCTCTTTCTCCGCCTCTATAAAAACATTAGAAAACAGAACCCCTGGGACGAGGCTTTCAGTGTTTTGGTCAATAATGCTGCAGCAGGATGGATACCTGCTGACATGAAGATTTTATACCAAGCCATCAGTCTCAAATTCAAACTCTTCAAGATGAAAAGATGTCCCTTTCTATAAATGTCATGGTCCCTGTGCCTCCCCGGCCAGCCCAGTGTGGCCACAAGTGTTTGTTGTTTTTCTCTCACTCTGTCTCTCCTACCTGTCTGCCTGGGCGGAGCTCTGATTGGGCTCCTGCCCTTGGCCCACGCACCTGCAGCTGATCTCGAGCGGATTGCAGTTCTCTGGCTCTTAAGGCTGGGGCTCTGAGCTGGAATATTGAGTAACTCTCGTTAGTATTGCCTGGCTTCCTTGCGATTCTACTGTTCCCGTGTTTGCCTTCGACTTACCCTCGTCTGTGTAAACAGGTTTACCTGGATCAGCCCTTTTGTGACCCCTGGACCCCGTGAGTAGGAGAGTGAGCTGAGCTGCTTGTGTGGAGACTGTTTGGACGAGGAGCAGAGCGAGTGCGAAGAAGTGTGTCTCCCCAGCCAAGTGATCCCCGGGACCCTGGTGTTTCCCCCCCCCCCTTCACGTGTATATAGTGCACCAGTGTGATTAATAAAGTGTTGTTGAACTGTGCTACCTCAGTCTGCGCCTGAGTCCGTTCCACTCCCGTGACAATAAAGTTGGATTTTCTGTCAGTGGAGGCTATCAAATTATCTCTCGACATTTCTTAAAATCTGTCTTACTACTTTCACCCCTTCATTTTCTTCCCAATTTTCTCAGCACACGACCCTCTTCTGCTATCCCTCATCTTTTTTTAAGTACTCGATCCTTCTGTTCTCACTGCCCAAGTAGAAATTGGTCTCCTTACTGTCTGTAATAAGTGGGGCTTGAGTGATTCGTATTTGACCCACCACCCGACTCCACTCCTGGATGATATTAAAAAAGAAACAAAACCTTTCCTGCTTGTAATTTGAAGCTTTTGTTAACATTGGATAGCATTTTGAACTGACACCAGTTAGCTTTTCAGTTATCTAGCTGCGATTTGCAGATAGATAATTCTGATCTTCTTTTTTTCCTAAAGACATTAAGACTAAAGCAGCCTTGAGAATTGGTTGTGGACAGAAATGTTTTCATTCTTTCAGCTTTTCAGTCACAAATATGTCTTTGTTACATAGTATGCTTAGACTTTTTCCCCTTTTGGCTCTAAATAGACACAGTAAATCGGTCACAATGAGTCCTATTTGCTTCTAAGCCAACAAGTTTTCATTGTCCTCTTTCCACAAGTCATGTGGAGAGATCTACATATAATGGGCCACAGTATGTGAGCCAAAATGGGTTCACAGCTTTCAGTCATGTAATTGTACTGTGTCTAACAAAACGGTGAATGTGGCTAAAGAAACCAAAGCACAGACATCAGCTGTAAGAAGAAACAGGCGAGAAGGCGTTCAGGTAGAGACAAAATTGAAGTGTGGAGTAAAAAGACCCAAGTGTAGGTGCAGGTTAAAATAAAAGCAAGACTTTTATTCCAGCTGATCAAAGTCTAAAAAGTGAAAAAACAAAATCCAAAACAACAAGACAAAAATCCAAGGAAGCTCAGGGGACAACACCACACTTCATATACACAAAAGGTGAATCACAGAATTGGACACAGGAGGGTAAAAAGATATCAGTGAACCCACCCAGACATGAGACGGAGGAGGAAGTAAAAACAGACATGAGATAACTGCTAAAGTAAAACAGAAAGTGAAAAACAGCCGACAGAAGGAAACACAGGAACGGGAAGGATAACAGGATGAAATGGAGGAAAATATGACAGAACTAATAAACCCTATAAATACAACCCCAATTCCAAAATGTTGGGCTGCTGCGAAAAATGAAAATAAAATCAGAATGCAATGATTTGCAGATTTCATAAACCTATATTTTATTCACAGTATAACAGAAAATATATCAAATGTTCAAACTGAGATAATGGACCGTTTTAAGAGAAAAATATTGGCTCATTTTCAATTTGGTGGCAGCAACACATGACAAAAAAGTTAGGACAGGTCGGTGTTTACCACTGTGTAGCATCCCCTCCTCCCTAAACGTCTCAGCACTGAGGACAGCAGCTGCTGGACTTTTGGGAGAGAAAATATTTCCATTCTGGTCTTGTAGGAGCCATTTTTGGATTTATACATTATGTATGCTGCTAGAGGTCACTTTTTGAGTTTTGGTGAATGTATTTAAGGTAGACACATGTAATTAGCGGCAGGTGTGTTGTTGTTTTTTTTTTTTTTTTGTTTGTTTTTTTTAAATGACATCAGAAACAGCAGTATGCGACATTACGTGATGGCAGAGCTTCAGTTCATCCTTTGTCATTTTTTTTTTTTTTTTTTTTTTTTTTAATAAATAGGACAGGGGGAATGAATGAGAGAAAGAGGGGGAGAGAAAGAAAGAAAACCAAAGGGGAGAAGAGACGGTGAGAAGGGGGGGGAAGAGAGAGAAAAAAAAAAAAAGAACTCCTGGGTCACCTGTATGGAGAAAAAAAAAAAAAAACAAACAAAAAAAACAAACAGAGGAGACAGCAAACAACAAAGAGTAACATAATAATAGAGAAAACAAAGCACCATCACAATAAACTAGCTAGTCATAGATATCAATATTTACTAAATAATAAACGATATTGTGCAGCACGCAAGATAGACAGCGCACAGTGTGCTTTGAGGCAGCAGCCAAGAAAGCTTTAGTCCGCGTCTGTGAATACCCATGTGTGCATACCTGTGTGGATCAACATGCTTGCATTCCAAAGGTTTCTCCATGTAATGATCTGCTAGGGAGTGTGGGGGGGCCACAGCCCCGTCCTCCAGGGTGTGAAGCGGGTATGGAGGAGATCAAAACTCCAGACATCCAGAGGCCCCCAGAACACAAGAGACCATGGAAGACCAACAGAGGGGCAGCCGCGCCACTGTCCCAGTAAGAGCTGAGGAGAGTCCCAGATGAGGGCTCGCCCAGCAGCCGCGGAGCAGAAGTCAGGGGGAGTTGCAGTGACGCGCCCGTGAGCTCCGCCGGCCCCCAGCTGTGCCTGAGTGACCGAGCCCCAGGCCGAGAGGCCGGGGGCACCCCACCTCCAAAGGGGCCCGAGCGAGCCCCAGGCCCCAGGCCCCGACAAGCGGCCGCCAAGGAGTGAGCCGGTGTGTACCCGGACGCCCACCCCCAGACACAAAGAACCACCAACACACCGACACCTGAGGGAGTCCGCCTCATGCTCTCATATACACTTACTCCACACTCAACCAACGTGGAGACAGACATAAAGAGACGTTGTACACACGATCACACTCCCCAAGCGTACTCTACAAACCGGGTCTAGGTACCCTTGCCCCTGGAGGGGGGAACTGCACCCAGACCCAGGTGGTGTTACCCTTTTCCCTGCGGTGGGGAGAGGCAGACCACCCCGACTCCGCAGCAGCAGGGAGGCCCCACACCCCAGACCGCAGTCGGACGGCCAACTCCTCCTACTAGCCCTCCCGCTCCAGCAGGCCGCAGAGAATGGGGGTGGGAGAAGACTCCAAACCTCCCTCCACCCGCTCATTGTAGTGTTGATGCATGTGTGTTCTAAGGTGCAATTAAAACCCAGGAGGGCATGGAGCTACCTGCCAAGGAGCAGCAGGTAAGCGCATAGTCCCTCCTGCTAGCCCTCAATGTCTACGTGTATTTAAAATTGAGAGGTGGGCAACGACGTCAGGGGTGAGGTATACACCCTGATGGTGATTTGGACTCCGTGATTGTGCCCACCCCCAAGATCCTATCCACAGGTTTCTGTAAGAGCGTACGTAGGCTGCCATGACAGACCACTACTTCCGTTGTCCGGTTTTATACTTCCGGTTACTCAAAGCGAGACCCAGCGTTCAGTCGTTGCTAACAACAAAATCAGTTACTTTGTGCGGTAATAAGTGGCTTTACCTGTTCGAAGATGAGCTCGGGTTCAACGTGTGCTGTCGTCGGCTGCCACAATAATTCAAGAAAACTGAAAAACGCATTAGAAACATTTTGCCTTGAGCATCAACAACTTAGAAAGGCCTGTCCGTGCCCACCGCCCTACGCACTGCACTCTATGCCGCGGAAGGAGGATCGGAAACTGGCGTGGCTGGCAGCTTTAAGACTCAAACACCCTCCAAAGAGAGTTTATGTTTGCTCCTTTCATTTTATCGATAAAAAGCCCACAGAGCTACACCCCGACCCGGAGCTTTATCTGGGCTATGACCGACCCCCACCGAAGAAAAGAAGAAGGCTCACTCGGACCACTTTGAGTGTGACAGCTTCCAGTAATACGAACAAAAACACAGAATCTGTACCCGGTAAGTGAAAGTGTAAATGTGGTTTGCCACCGTTTCGCATTTTAAACACGCAATTCTTTACTTTTACTAAATAATAGCCTATGGTGAATGGCGTTAGTATCAGCACTAGCTGGTTATTAGCAGCAAAGTCTAAATTTTAACGAAAGTTTATAATAATAATAATAATGCCAAAAGATTAGCTCCAAGGGCTGTAAAAGTCTTAGGTTTGTGTTTATAAAGAACATGTTTTTTCAAGTCGAGAAAACTCAAGTAAAAAAGTTAAAGGCAACCTTTGCAAAAATACCAACAGTTGTGACTTTTTTTAGAATGTAAAATAAAATCTAATCACATTAATTGAATAAAATTGTGACAAATTTTTAGGGGACTTAGGAACATTTTATGTTGACATTTATGATTTTGCATTTGTGTGAAAAAATGTAGAATGAGAAATTTCACTCAAATATAATAAGCTAAGTGACACTTTACAGTTTCTCTTATGCTAACAGTTTGACTGTACATCTGATCATATTTTTGTCTTATTCAGACTCCACAGTGTTACGTTCAGTGGAATTAGACCAGGCCAGCATCTCCACACAACCCCCTGAGCCACATCTGCACTCAGTCCACACACAGTGGGAGGATCCTTCGCAACAAGACCATCAATACTGCAACAGGTCTCGCAGAAAAGATGTGCAGGATAAGATGACTCAGTGTGATGAAGTTGCATATTTCATTCTTCAAAATGATGCAGACGCTTTGCTGTACACTGGGATAGCCTTAGAAACATTTAACACACTTGTGTCGACACTGGAAGGATATGACAACAATGAATTTACCATGCCTGTCCGAGATCAAGTCCTCATGACACTTATGAAATTAAAGAGTAACCGTGTAATAGGTGACCTAAGCCGCCAGTTTCATATATCACAAAGCATGGCCAGCAAGATCATCTCACACTGGTTAGACAAGCTGGAGGAAGTTCTCCGACCATTAATTCCATGGCTGCCAAAAGAAACTATTCAAGCAACTATGCCTGAAGCCTTCAAGAAGAACTTTCCAAATAGTACATGCATTATAGACTGCAGTGAGACCCTTTTACAGAAACCCAGAAATCTGGGCTCAAGAGGGGAATCATACAGCCATTATTATTCACACAACACAGTCAAATATTTGGTTGCTGTTGCACCATGTGGACTAATCATGTTTGTGTCTGCGGCATATGGCGGCCGATGTAGTGACAAATTTATCACAATGGACTCTGGAATATTAACATACCTAAAACCTGGTGATGAAGTCATGGCAGATAGAGGTTTTACAATTAAAGACTTACTCTTTGAGAGAAAAGTTAGATTAGTAATACCCGCTTTCACAAAAAAACGTAGACAGCTAACTGAGGAACAGGTAACATACACACGTCGGATTGCAAATGTAAGAATCCATGTTGAAAGAGCAATCAGACGCTTGAAAGTCTACAAAATACTTTCACAAATTGTTCCTATAAGCATGGCTCCTAAAGTAGACAAGATACTGAGAATATGTGCTGCTCTAGTGAACTTAAGAGAGGATCTCATTCGTGATACACAATAATTGTGTATGTTATGAACAATTGTGGACTCGGGGATATTAAGATGGTTACTCAGGACATAAAGTTGCGTAGTGTAATGTAATTATTTTAAAATTTGATGTACATATATGTAGAGAGTAAATAATTCCAGGTCTCACTTTTTTATCTTGTGTTCTAGATGAAAGGTTATGTGTGTGTGTGCGTATGTATGTATGTATGTATGTGTATATATAAAACAATTGCAATCAATCAATTGAACAATTATTACTTTTTTATTCAACCACAATGTGATAAATTTCTTAAATGAAAAAAAAATGTTTTTCTCAAATCTACAATAATTAGTTGTGCATTCTTGACATTTTTTTGTGTTGGAAGATTACAGAAATACAGAACTATTCACAACATTTAATGTTGTCAGTTTGTCATTCATTTCCCACCATATGTTACAACTACGTACATTTTAGTTGTATTGAAATATTTAACAGATTTCATATTGAATGTCTCCTTTCATTCACAAGACAGAGACCAAACTCTGCAGACATGTTGGTGTCTGACTGTCCCATTTATAGTTGTAACATGTATTAAAGCTTGCCCATTATCTTCAAGTATCTCTCATTTAACTGAAACCGTCCTGCTGCATACTCCTCTACAAGTCGAGGTAAGAAATATGAGAAGTAAAACCCTCTCAAGCGTTTTACTTGTTCCTTTACAAATGCTTCATCATATTGCACTGTAAATGAAACATGCTCAGTAGGTGTCCAGATCACAAGTGTGGCAGTCTTGAGCCCTGTGCAAAACATTGTAAGTTGCACTTGCATGTAATAGCCTCTGCTGCCAGTTTTCTGCAGCTGCAGTTCTCCATCTACCAGTTTGATATCGCTGCATTTCTGGGTAAGCTGCTCCGTGAGTGAAGGATAAGTCTGCACAGGACATTTTATTTCTAGAAGCACATCTGAGTCAATGACCCCGTCAGGACTCGCAGAGAGCCATGGCTCCTGGATGCTGATAACACTACCCATGTGAAGGATGTTCATACCCTGTTCTTTCAGCTGATGACAAGCTTTAACTTCATTTTCTTTACCATAGTTTGTTTCATAATTCCCACGAAAGGAAGGGTACATGTGCTCAGATAAAAATTTGTCATTTTTTGTGGTGGCACGTACTGGAACTTTTTTAGCAGAGGTTGCTGTAAGTCTGATTTTCCTGCAGTTGTGCCACAAATCAGATGCACTTTGCTCTTTTGTTTCTTCTTGTAATTGTTCTGCTTGCTCTTCAGAAACTTGAATGTATGCCTGGTAGAATGCCCTGCATGGATTACAGCTTAGTTTGTAACTGTGTGCTTGGTGTGGCTGAAAAAATTGCTCATCAACTTTACTGTTGCGGTGAGGACCTGCAGATGGCGAGGCATTGTAACACTTTCCAATTAATGTGTTCTTGAGGAGGAAAAGTGGCTTCACTGGTGCTTTGCTAACACTGTCAATAAAGTCTTGATGTGTAAGGTGATATGGTGTGTTAGGGAGAGATTGTGTCACTGCAGTCCGGGAGTTCACATCGTACTGCTGCTCTGCCCTGTGATGTCTGAAGTTTATCTGGCTTAGACGTTTAGGTTCAAGGTTCTTTGCTGTCCCTGCATTCCACCTGCGCTGCTCGTCTGTACACGCAAGCCCTGTCTTTCCACTGATCGCAGCATTCTGCACCTGTAACAAACATTAATAGTTTTTTCTCACTGTCAATACTCAAGATTTAACATAACGAGGAAGTTTACACTAACAAAAGCAGTACACGGTTGGTGTCCTGCATGTTATAGATATGACCCTGGGTCAATACACCTGAATCATATCCAAAACAGATATAAACACTGGCAAAGTCACCCATATTATCCATTTCATATTAATAGTCAGTTACTTTTTGATGCAGAAATATACATCCACAGTCTAATTTTTTTCAAAGTAGTGTGTGTGTACAAATATACATATATATAAACAAACATGTATTATACTACTCTGTGTCACTTCTTATAACTATAGTTTTTCTTGTCTTATAAATTTGACCTTAATGTTCAGTCTTTTATTTTTTTTATATTTTATCTTCATGTGATTGTACAGCATACAGCCCACACAAAGTTAACGAGTGGCTTTCACATGTAAACAGTGCTCCACGTAATACTTGGCTAGATGGCAGTAGCGTGACTCCTTAATCACAGCCTTTGACCAGTCCAGTGTTTCTGTTTCAGTGATTTAAACATTGTGATATCCAGATAAGTGATATACCTTCCACAGAATAGCAGCCGCATGGCTACATGATCTCCCTAATCCGGCGATACAGGAACAGCCGACTGTCTCCACTACTCCACTTTCTCTTAGCATTGCCCATGCTAAGTGTTTCGCTTGATTAATACTCTGGCTCGGCTCTACAGCTGCTTTAAGAAAAATAAAGTCGCCTTGTTTGTTGAGCAGTACTTTATCAATTTTGTTGCTGTGCAGGTAATTATACGCCTCGGTGCTCTTGTAATTACGTAATTCCTCGCCATCAACGCCTTCGGAAAATACAAGGTAATTAATAATGTCGATGTAGCTAACATCGGGCCATAGTTTCATGTCATCTACCCACTCCGTGAGAAGTGACGGGTGAGGCACTGCAACTGAACTGTCCTCGCTGCTTTTTAAAACATCTTTACTGTGTATCCACCTTCGATGTGTTGCCATTTACTCCAGGTAAAACAAACTGCAGTGAGAGAAATCTTTATCAACAGTGAAGGCGTAACCCCGCAACTGTCAACAACAGCGCAAGCGGAAGTAAAAAACCGGCTTCCGCTATGAATCGGGGTAATGGCGCGAAATCAGAAATACTGTGGATATGTATGTGTAATGAGAGTGTGAATAATGTGAATGTCTAAGTTGTGGGATAAAATTGAGGCAGAGGCAGCCAGAAGGGGACAGGGGGGGGGTAGCCTCCTCTGCACCCTGGTGACATACCCCCACTCCAAGGCCCTGCATGTGTGGGTGGTTGTGGAGGAGCGGGAAGAGGGAGGCAGCTGGAGATGGGGAGGGAAGGAAGGGAGGGGCAGGTAACCCCTCCCTGGGGCCAGCTCCCCCGCTGACCCCAGTAGGCACTCCCACCCTCCGCGACCCGCCAGGGAAGGGGGGCCCAGGCCCATCAGACCGGGGCCCAGTGCAGTAGCGCCCCCCGGCTCCACAGAGCCCTGGACAGTCCACCCAACCCCACCACAGAGAAAACTGCACCCACCCCACCATCCACACATCTTCCAGACTACATAAGACGGTAAACGCCCAGGCTGAGATCTTCCTCCACCTCTCCTGTATCTCCCCCTCCTGCAGAGAGTTCCTGAAGAGAAGAAAGCTCCTGCAAGATGTGACCATCCCCCCCACCAGTTGAAGAGCCCCCCAGGCGGCTCGATGCACCGGCGGCACCCTGCTCCAGGGCCGGGCCCCCATGCACCCACCCGCCCACAACCCCGGCAACACACCAACCAGGACCCAAGCCCCCGAGGCCCGGCCCGGGCCCCAGCCCAGAGACGGAGCGCCCCCAGAACCTCACGCCCATCCCGGACCCACCCAGGAAAATAAAATCAGAATGCAATGATTTGCAGATTTCATAAACCTATATTTTATTCACAGTATAACAGAAAATATATCAAATGTTCAAACTGAGATAATGGACCGTTTTAAGAGAAAAATATTGGCTCATTTTCAATTTGGTGGCAGCAACACATGACAAAAAAGTTAGGACAGGTCGGTGTTTACCACTGTGTAGCATCCCCTCCTCCCTAAACGTCTCAGCACTGAGGACAGCAGCTGCTGGACTTTTGGGAGAGAAAATATTTCCATTCTGGTCTTGTAGGAGCCATTTTTGGATTTATACATTATGTATGCTGCTAGAGGTCACTTTTTGAGTTTTGGTGAATGTATTTAAGGTAGACACATGTAATTAGCGGCAGGTGTGTTGTTGATCGGAAAAAGACAAACAGCTGTGCTGCTATGCTAAATCGTGGAAATAAAGAATCTGAATGACAAGATGAGTAAGGCTGCAGTTATTGGACTGCAGTTATTTAATAAATTCATGCATACCAGTGACATCGCGTCACCCCCGTCAACGAACACCTCAATGGCTTCAAGCATAAGCTTAGCCTTTACAGGTCTGATATAGGATTCTGGCTGCTCAACAGTCCTGGGTCTGCTCAGCTTTTAGTTTCATGATGCTCCAGATGTTTTTAGTTGGTTCTTACCTGCTTCTCTGAAGGCGTGGACTCCAGGTGTGGAGTGCAGACAGTCATGCTGTTGTAACAGATGCAGAATGATGTTGAATTGTTGAACTGTGCAAGGCCTTCCCTGAAAAGATGTCACATGGATGGGATCATATGTTGGCCTAAAACCTGTGCAGATGTGCAGGCTGTAAATTCCATAGTGACTGACATATTTCAATAACATCAGTTTCAGGGTATTGAACTGAGTGCTGATAACAAGGTGGACGGTCCCTGGTCCCTTTTTAGTCTGGAGGACACACCATCGATGTTTTCTGAAAATAATTTCATATTTTGTCTGTTGGACCACAGGAAAATTTTCTATGTTGCCTCAGTCCATTTGAAATGAGCTTCCAGGGAAGAAGCTCTGTTTCTGTGTCATGTTCACAGACACTGTGGGTTTCTTTAACTTTGTTAACTTTAACATGAATTTATGGACAGTACAGCAGACTGTGTTTCTGAGCCCATGCAGCTGTGTCATGCCGTCTGAGGGTGGTATCCAATAATGATTCCCTTTCATGTGGAGATTTCTCCAGATTATCTCAGTCCTTCCACAATATGTATCATGTTTTTTTTAGGTAGTAGCACCTGGTGCAATGTTACTGACCTGCAAAATCTTCCTCCAGCTGTTTCTTTTAAGTACCAGTTACTTTTCCAGCATTTTGTTGCCCTGTTCCATTTTTTATGTTTACATCAAATTCAAACTGAACTTTTTCTTTTCTTTAAATTTGCGTTTCATCAGTTTAAACATTTGAAATGTTTTCTTTTGTCTATTGTGAATAAAACATGGGTTTGTGGATTTGCAAATCATTGCATTTTGGTTTTATTTACATTTTACACAACTTTTTAAAGAATTTGAGCTCTAAACGCAGAAGCCAACACAAAGCCGAAGGTGAAAGCATAGAATGCTGGTAAATACATGAAAATCAAGCCAATCACCCAAAAAGAGTTAACAGATTAAGGATATTAAAACTCAGATTCATGACACTGGACAACAAATATTATCAAACTTCAAGCATAACCAGAATTAAGCTCAAACATGAAATAAACACTAAGAATTAAATAAAAATCTAATAAACTGGACCAAGACCGCAAAATAACAGTCAGGGAGCAAAAAACAAACAAACTACAAAACACTGGACTGCAGTGCTGTTGAGCACAAAGGCAGACTTGTTACAGTGTGGAAAGCCCGGAGAAAATAAAGCAGGCTCTGTGTTTTAATATGCAGTAAAACACCTTGCACAAAGATGTAAGTGGAATGCATTAATCTGCTCTTCCCCTACTGTGAAAAATCTAGATGTCGGTAGTGGAAAAAGGTGGATGACAAACTGAGAGTGGCAAACCAGTGTGTGTGGGAAGGACGTAGGTGGAGAAGAGGTGTGGGAAGAGAGAGTGGGGTAAATAGAAAAAGTTTCTGAACCCTTTGCTATCAGCAGGGATGTTTTTACTACTAATGGAGGTTTCTTGAGATTTCACATTAGCCTCAGAAATCCTGGTTATTCCAAAGGATCCATGCATAGCTAGGATGCATGACTGTAAAATATTTCATCATTTCTTTAGACTAGTGACCATGTTTGAATTGCATTTCTAGTTTCTTAAATGCAGAGATACATTTCTTTTGGATATGTTGAAGCTTTAAAGCACTGAATCAGCCATGATTTCAGGATGGCCCCATAACACTGAATTGGACAAGTGGTAAAAAACAATGGGAGATGACAATAATAATAGCAATATAATAATATGGATAAAGATAAAAGCATAAAAGACGCAGCTTTATCCTTTCTTCCAGCTTCAACATGAAATATTTAAAACACAAATGTAGACTCTCGGGCTCTTGCAGGGGGAAGACACAGACCCCTTGTGAGAAAAGGATGACCTCTGCATTGCTTTGGCACTGCAGCACAACACTAACAAGAGGCATAAATGCTTTGGAAGGAAATTATGCTAATTTATGCAAGTTGTTGTCAAGAGTAATTACAGAAGAACTAAATGAGGTCCTTGAAAGGGAAAGGTATTAAGAAAAAAGAGAGGTGAGAAAAGTTAGTCTCAATGTAACATCAGTGGCAGAGACCCAGAGCAGAACTCCAGCACACAACAGACGACCTGCTGCTATAAACCAGCCAGGTGTACGTGACTGTACTCTGTACTCTTGTATGAGGCAAAAATATGAATATAAAAACAGGGTGCATGTTAGTTATCTCGTGTTGCTGTGTTATTTTAACCCAGACTGTTCGAGTTTTGGACTTTTATTTACTGTTCTCTGTCGAGTCTTAGTTTATTTTCATGCATTATCCCAAGTGTTTTTATTTATAGTTTATTATTTATATAATTATTTCTACATTTTGAGTTTCATTAGTTTTGCTATCTAGTTTTTGTTAAGTTTTTTGTTTAGGCAGTTGACTGCCTGTATTAAGCCCTCAGTTTGCCTTTGGCCTTTGTTGGGTCATACTGTTTTTTCTGCTTGCCCGCTAGCTGGACTTTAGTTATTCACAGTTATTTGGATTTTCTGTTTGCCAAAATGAAAGTTAGTTTCCATGTTATTCCTCTCTACTCTTCAAATCTGCATTTGAGTCCATAATTCCACCTAAACAACTGCAGACTCCAAGATCATTGGCTCAAACAACTGTACTCAAGCACAAGGTGTTCAGATGTGTCACCACTTTACCAAGTTCTGGAAGAAGACCCAAACTGTCTCCCTCAGATGAAAGGAAATTGGTTAGGATCTTCAGGACCAACTCAGGAACCAGCCAGACTCAAGACTACCATGAAGTGGAAAGTGCCAGCATGACTGTGAAGTAAGGTTTACATGGACTGAGAGGGTGTATTATCATGTAACATTTGTTGTTTGAGCCACATTTCAGTGTGACTAAGGACCACAGTTAAACTGACCCAAACAAGCATAGTTACCATTGACTGTTTGATAAAGTTAAAAGTAAAGTTTTCAATTTTTACAGTGTTTTTACATGGAAAGAATCAGAAACTCCAAAAGTAACATGTCTTTGCTAGCTGATGTCAATCCCAACTTTTCAGATAACCTGGACAAGAAGTCTGTGGAAGCGCTCGGAAAAACAGAAATTCTCTGTTTCCATGCCAACTGGGTAACTTTTTGATATGTTGTGTGATTGAAAGACAACTTCTTATCTGTCAGCTATTACCAGCTGGGACAGCAGGGCTAGTATTATTTTCATCTTGTGTGTGTGTGTGTGTGTGTGTGTGTGTGTGTGTGTGTGTGTGTGTGTGTGTGTGTGTGTGTGTGTGTGTGTGTGTGTGTGTGTGTGTGTGTGTGTGTGCTACTGTGGCTAAATGAGACACATGCTGCAGAAGGTTCTATAACAAAGCTGGATTTAAGCACTTTAACAGGTGTCTATGTACACTTAAAGCCACCTGCTTAATAATGTAGGTCTCCCTCATATTGCCCTGTGTGTGCATAGACATTTTAGGTCTTGTGGGTTTTGCAGGGGGTCTTTTATGGATCAGGCTTGATGCAGAACCCCTGTGAATGCTCTGAATTGGAATCTGAGGAGTTTGGAGGCCAAGTCAACACCTAAGGATGTTTTTTATGCTCCTGATGGTGGATTGGCACTGCAATGGAAGGGCTGTGCTTGGTCTACAGTAATGTTTCAAATGTCACAATACCATCAATATAAGTGGAAAGGTTTCCCAGCAGAACATTGCATATGATGATGATCAGTTCACTTCACATATCAGTGGTTTTAATGTGTTGGCTGATGGTATATGGCACCTGGACAGACTCTGTTGATCACAAAACTTTACAGGTTTGAGGCCAAATGAAGGCCAGATATCATATGCATATTAAAAAAAGAACAAACTGGCACCGCAATTAGTGGAAATCCACGGCAATGTAGTATATGATCACTTCTATACTATAGTATATAATGTACTATAATGTAGAAACAGGAGTTTGGAGTTTTGGGAAGAGTATTTGCATATATCTCTACACTGCCTATTAAGTATTTCAGCTTCAGATGCAGCAGATGATGAAGTTGTTGCACTGAGATGATGCAGGTCTGTCTTGCAGCGGTACAGAAGAGGCTTCATTATACTTCCAAGCAGGCACTTTCAGTACATCGCTCATATTTATATTCACTAAGTCATCTAAAGTAAAATTTTGCACTCTGTTAGGATGAATGAGCTCAACCACTATGACCTATACACCCCAGGTCGTGCCTGACATGAATGAAATTACAACAGTTAGATTAAATTAATCATCCTTATATGTATGACTGTTGACCTCACCAGTAAACGTCTCAGTGACGAACAACAAGAGTTTAAAACTATACGTGAAGGTCTGTTCTGTATATAATGCTCCAAATATTGTCATGCCTTTACCAATAAACACATGGGTGTTTTCATCTTTTTTGGTACTTTGCCATATTCACACTTGCTGGATGCACACTAAGTACACCCTGTTCCCATATTTGCCCTAAAACTTGCATGACACCTCATATTTTAGCAGAGAAGAAAGACATATTCACATTGCTGCCCTCCTTGTTAGTTTTCTTTTGATTCACTACAGCGATACTAAAGCCAGTGAAGCATCGCTCACTAAATCATACTGATGGCTTACAACAAGTCAGAGGAGGTGTGGGGAGAAAAAAAAACAATTTACAAAGGGAGGATGATGATGCAGATAGCTGCTTCCCTCTAAAAGATAAAGCTCGGAGAGGCTGCCGAGATCATCAGAGTGGGAGAAAGAGAGATGGAGAAAAAAAAGACAAGATTGAATACCCAGTGCACCAGAAAGATTGGACACATTCTATCCACCAACCTGGAGCCTGAAACACAGACTCCCTCAGGAGCAGCGAGAGGATGAGAGGATGGGGGGGTGGGCAGCGCGGCGCTGTTAGAAAATCAGGTGGTGGGTTTGGACCTGCGGGTGGGTAGTACTTAAGCACAACAGATGGTGTTAAGTGTTGAATGTTGAAAAACAGATGAACCACTACGCTCATTAAGCCTGGCTCCTGGGTCAAGAGCACCATGCCAAGAAGAAGAGAGAATGCTGCCCCAAACCAAGAAATCTGCAGAGGGAACAGTTTAGATCAGTGTTTGTTCCTCCTGCTGTTAAAAGATGTTTGAAGCCTTGCAGTTAACAAAGTATAATTTTACAGCTTTAGTAAAAAATAAGACCATTTACGACCGACTATGCGAGCACGACTATTAACGAAGCGTGTTTCAACGCTCGACATTTTCACTCCAACCTGCATTTTTATAATTATCTTTCTGTAATCCAAATTGTGGCTCATCGTGAGGCTTTTACCAACTCATTTGCACTTGCATGCTTCTCCCCAAGCAGTGCCATTTACACTAACCAGGGCACAATACAAGCATGATTAGGGTTAATTAAGTCGCCAAAAAGGCTTCACTTTGCTAGGTCTGCCCATAACATTTGTGGGAAGCCTCCTGTAAGCGCGTACGACATCAAGCAGCCATGTTCTTTGCACATCTAAATTCTTAATTGCATGCAAATAAGAATGACCCAAGTTCAAGATGTGAAGGAAAAAATTCTACTCATCACAAGGCTCAACATGAGAACGAAATTAAGCGTAACAATGCACTTCACTGAGTGCATCTTAATGCAATGCCTCGTGATTGTGGAAAGTCGTTGAAAGCACTAGAAAGACTTCGCTGTGTCATGATGCTCCAAACTGTCATTAAAGTTACATGATTCATGTTTGGAGCCAGTCCTGCCGTCCCTCCTCTCATCGCCTATTTTTCATCCTGAGATCCAAGAACTCGCTCTCCAACTCCAACTCTCTCCAATCCTGCAATCCTGAATCAGGTCTGATCTGGTGCTCTCCTCTATTCCCTCACCTCCCTCAGCCATCTGTCACATTGAGGTCCTTGCTGCCAAGCATCTCCTTTGAAAAGATTTTAAAGCTCATTCTGCCTCACACTTAACATTTTCCTGGTTAAACTATTTTTCAGTTAGTTGAACAACTTTTGGAAGCCCCGGTAATACAGCAGCAGATACACTCATGGCTATACAGAGTTATTGTGGTGTGCTGTAACTGAAAGCACAGGCTTTTTGTTGTATTTGTGGTTGTCTTTACAGTAAGGTGCAGCACACTCCTTACATACAGAACTATGTGTAAAAGAACATCACCAATGCACTGAAAAGGTATCATAGCTTAACTGTGATTAGATACACTGCTTCAGTATGTCTAACGTGTATATAGTATGCCTACTTCCAGTATTCCTACAGAGTTAGGAATAGAGTCATGCCATCTCATGCCAGTGCAAGCAGTCACTGTGGGCCTTATTACTGGCATGAAATGTGGGGCACATGTGGTCAGATTCAAACCCAGAGCCTTCTTGCTGTGAGGAGACGGTACTGACCACCGCACCACCCTGCTGTCCTATGGAATAATTCATTATAGATTTAGAGTATCATTAGATAAACAGTTCTTGGCTCTATGGGCTACAGTTGATTGAGTATCAATATTCTGTTAAGTTGTTTATATTGAAGCAAAACATTGTGTAAGCCTACCCTAGGTTGCTTTTTCCACAGACTGCATTTCCACCAATTAATCGATCATATTACTACTATCACAACTGATGTCAGAGCCTTGGAATGACATACATTAGTGATTAAAAAGACCTGCAAAATTAGTATCTTTGAGTTGAGTTCCTGTCTGAGACTACACATTTGCTTCCAGTTACTGTTTGCTTCGTATCTATTTGGTGTTAGGTGAGATTTAGGCATAGAAGTAATGGTTAGGGTGCCAAAGGGACGGGTGAATTGTTGTCTCTTCTCTTTCTCATGCCCTTCTTTCTGGGTAATCAATAAAAAGTGCATTTTGTCCTATAACCTGCAAGATATGAGATCAAGCAACTGCTGCACAAAACATGTTTCTTCTTATGCTTGTTATGTTTGACATAACAATATCACTTGATTAATAACTGTAATCTGATTACACATTTGTTTAAAATATATGACACCAGCAGTGTTAGAAGCTTTATTTCGGGCTTCCAGATTTCTGAGCCCATCAGAAGGTGATATAGCCAGTGCATATTTTATATGCAATTATTCACACTCCCGTTGGGGGTTGCTTAACTTTAAAATGTAGCAACATTTGTCACCACATAACAGCTTCATCAAACAACCTATTTGCTCATTATCTGACCCGTCAGGTTGTTTTTATACGTTCAGATAACAGATTATTTTAGCGTATAAACATATTGTGTTGCAAACAATTTATTCCGAGTTTTGAAAGAGAGGCTGCAATTTGACCTACTGAGAGCCAGCCACTTGAATAGCTTCTGTGCTCACACCAGGACTTCGTTTTTGCTCTTAGAAGTAAAACTATTAACTGAAGTCTCATTCAGATGTGAATATAAGCGCTTCAGGCCTTGTTGTCTGAATTATGTATTGATTCCTGTTCCTGCATAAGCTCTGTGTTCTCTGTCACACCTTGTGAATGCTGAAGATGAGTATCATATTAGGAGAGGTATTAGAAATGGTAACTGAAATGGCAAACAAAGATTCACAAGTTAAGCATTGCACAGAGGATGGATTCACAGTACCAGCAGTTTGGAAATTGCTGTTGTTAGCATGACGGGGGGTTTTTTTAATCATCCTTTTGCACACAGTAGCTCAGGGCCAAAGTCAAAAACAGGCAAAATTGTTGTTTTGAAGGAATGAGGTAGGAGCAAACATAATACAACTCTTTCTGTGATATTTCCATATCAGAATATGCAGCTGCAAGTTTGCTTTTTATTTTCCATGTTGTGTGCATTCAGATAGCTTTTTATGCTCAGCAGTAAGCCCACAGCACAATGTATTCTGGGACAAATATTCTGCGTTTTTCTTTTTTTTTGTCAGTGATTATTACAAGACTATGAATGCAGCCCCTAAATAGCACTGAGCTCCAGGGTGAATAAAACTTTGTAGAAATCCTCCTTGACCTTTGCCAAAATGCTTCAAGGTAGGCCTTTAAAAGCTTTGAAACATTATTGTCCCCGAGATATAAACTAGTGCTTGATTAAATATTCTGTGTAAATTCCCCCCGCGTTATCATGAATGAACCCCTACTCCTTATCACCTCATGCCAGTCCCCTCTATAAATATTTACCCCTGAAAGTTGTGCCTGCAGAAGAATACCAATTCTGTGTCAGCAGACCTTCGTGCTGAGGGGAGTGTGTGGCATGCCACTGAGTATTGGATTAACAGCAAGTAAATTAATACAGCATCTGTCCTTGCTCTCATTCACTTGGTTTAATATGCTTATATTTGCTCTGTATATGTGTTCCAACTGCATTACCATCTGTGCTTACATATACTCGAGTTTGGGCTTTTGGGTGGCGGCCACGGGTGTGACGGGCACGTCTGAACTACACCGCAATCTGATCATTTACAACATCCAGATTTAAGCCATGAAAAATAGAATTGACCAAGCCTGTTGTTCTCACAGCTGTAAACTCAGGAGCTTTTATTGTGAATCAAAAGAAAGACAGGAGCCAAATCGAAAGATTGCCAGACACCGACTCTGAATATCTCTGAATGTATGTCTTTATTATCTTGCAGCTGGGTGAGCAAAAGGAAAATGGTATTCCAACAATTTTTGGCAGCTCATGCATCCAAAAAAATCACCTCTAAATTAGTGTAAATCTGAATTTCACTATTTTACATGTGCAACAATGTAGATCAACAGGTGTATGCATGTTTCAAAACAACTCCTCAAGTGTCTGACTCTTAAAATATCAGTTCTTAAGTCCAAGCTGAGATAACCCCGATGCCGTCACTGTTGCATCATCTTGAAAAGCTCCCCTCAGAGCTCAGAAACATAAGAGTTTTTGAAAACTGCTCTCATGTGCTGATTAAACTGGTCTTGATATCAGTAGTTTGTCCGTTTAAAGAAATTGAAAGCATTACAGATTCGTTTTGGAGCCAGTCTTTGTTTACAACTCTGTGATAGCTCAAAATCCATGCTCAGCATGTGCATCCATTTAGTGTTCTTGGAAACTATGACCTTCATCCGTTATAGTGATCGCTTACACTGTGAGGTATAGTGTTTTCAGATTTAGCTGCTCGGCAGATCTGTAAGACTGAACTCACACAAGGACACAAGCTTATGTCCTACATATAAAGGAATCTGAATAACATTTCACTAGAGACTTGCAATGTAATGCACTATAGAGAGAAAACATCTTTTTTTGGTTTGCTATTCAATCTATTTGAAAGATTTTACATTGAGCATCTGTTATATTTAATTATAGTACTGTGCAACAGTAACTTTGCATCTCAGGACCCAGACTTTCTTGTAATTGTTTTAAAAGTGGTATTTAATGATAGTTCTCAAGGCATCCTGAAGGTCTTTTTATCATTTTTCTTTGGACATTTGCTTTTTTTTCATGTTTTTATGTTCAGTTGTGAGAAATGTTTTTTGCTTGTTAAGCCAACTGATTTCATAGGTCACTCAACACTTATCTATGAATCCTTCAAGCATTAAAAAAAGTAGCTAACTCAAAGTAGGAACCGATGTCTGTCTACATATAGCAGACAACTTTATTTTAAATTGCAGGGCATTTTCTTGCCAGCAAGAGTGTATAATTTGTATGTAGTGTTTATATTCTTCATGCTCATTTTGGAGGGACAACAAAAAAACTTTTTTTTTTAAACACAGATACTAGGTTTTTTAAAATCTACATAATCTTAAAATTGTTGCTGCCAAGTTTAATTTAACTGACTGCTTTAGCAAAGCGGGCTGACTCACAAGTGCATGTGGGTGTGCGCTTCTTAAACCACAAAGAGTCGCACTTCATGTAGCCTAAAATACATTGGTGGTCCTTTTCAAGGGCATTTTCTTATAAAGTACACCTGAGTTTCCAACAAAAAATGCAAACCGCTGTTATCTTCAGAGCAGGAATTTATTTGAAGTGAGCATATCATCTGCCTTTCAGAAGATCTACAGATGGGGTTTTTTCTTTTGCGTTTCTGTGGACTGGCATCAATTCCACTCAACATCTCTAATCTTCAGATTGGTTGCAAATGGAATGCGGCCAAACTTTATATACATCTATCAGCAATTACACAACATGTTTATTACAGACCTTAAAAGGCTAACTCCTGTTTTTATGTGTTTATATTTAGCCCCTTAACAAAAGAGAAATTAGATTAAACTAGGTGGTCGTATCAATACTTTTACCTAAAATCCTTTGTACACACTCGACATTGATATTCGCCTAAAAAACATGTTAAATACAGGTCACGTTCCCCACTTTGTCATACTCTCACAGAACTACTGCTCATGTTAATTAGGATCAGAAGGAGGTTCTTCACGACCCCCGGGCATCTCTCTAAAAAGTCTCACAGCAAGTGTAAAAGTACTGCTTTCACACAACAGAGGGGCTGGAAGAAAACCTTAATCAGAAACAGTGTGACAGTCCCAGAGTTTTTATCAGCCGTGTCCCTCCTCCCTGTGATTTAGTCATTGTGGCAGTGTTGTTGGGCTGAGAGCCATCTATCAGCCTCACAGAGCTGGGAGTTCCAAACCACAGCCACTGCCTCCAACCATTTCTTGTTTTCCCACAGACATTTCTATTTAGATTTTGTCAAGATACACTCATCGCATTATATGTATTGTTTCAGACTGATGGGCAGGGAGGTTCTCTTCTTTCCTATATCGTCACAATCGTTTCGTTAATACTCCCAGCTCGACTCCTCGACAGATAAGAAAGTGAACATCTTACATGTACGCAGGGACTTGGGGGTTTAGACTATTGTGGGTCCTTCAACAAAGAAAGGTCTTAATTTCTGATATCCTAAGGTTTGAATAACAAAACTATTATGGATCTGTAAATAAAACCCCAAATTTCCCCTTACATGGTGTTTTGCTGTTTTACTCTGATGTATGTAAAATGGTAAATGGCCTTTACATAGTCCCTAAGGACCCCAAAGCGCTTTACACTACATTCAGTCATTCATCCATTCACACACACATTCACACACTGGTGATGGTAAGCTACATTGTAGCCACAGCTGCCCTGGGGCGCAGTGACAGAGGCGAGGCTGCCGGACACTGGCGCCACCGGGCCCTCTGATGTAGTCGTTTCTTTGTCATAGCGATTTACAAAGAACATATTTTTATAAACAAAAACAGCAACACATATGGACAAAACTCAAACTAAAGATTTGCAATCAGTTTTGAGAAAATAGGAGCTGGGATAAGGGCACATAACCGGGATTAATCACCTCATCTTCAGGGCAGGTCAAAACAGGAAGTTGAATCAAAGGCAGATACTTTGTTACACTAATCCACTTCAAAGAAAAGTAATCTTTGTCATTGGAAATCAAGATCATTAAATTCACATTTAATCACTTTTTAAAAGAAAAACTGCATTATTATAGACTTTCTATTACACGACTCTTGCCTGTATCTATTATCCAGGATCACAGGCAGAAACGTTTTGTGAGCCCTGCCTGGTTATTTGTTTTCTCCATCTTTGTTGCTCTGCAGCCAAACCTATAACACAATATTCATCTGGAGTTGTGTTGCTGGCCAACATATTTAAGTAAAATAAAAACAACTGTTTTTTGCTTTTTTTATTTCTTCTGGTCTCCAAAATTTGAATTTATGAGAACAAGAAATTGCAGTATTGATGCTTTAACATGCAAAAAAGATATACTTTTGAACCAACTAAGTCTCTGACACATCATACCTTATGACAGCAACAATCTTTTCATTTATACCCAAGCTTGTCTTTCGCTGATGTGTCTCCTTTTTAATGCATATATGGAAATGGTTTGACGAATAGGTAAATGAGAGCAAAGTATTAGAAAAATGGCATGAAACCAGAACAACAGAGGCTAAAGAACTCCTCAGATTCTGTGTCGCTGGTGAGTCACCGGATCCATGGTTATTACAAAGCCTGAAAACACAGAGCTGCTGATGAGTTTGACAGTCCAACAGTGCAGTGCATCCTTGTAAGCTTTACGTATATATTTAATGCAAGGCCTAACAATCGAAAACACAACATCCGTCATTCTTTGGTTGCTCAGCTGTTGCTGACTAAGCCGGTTAAGACTGTAAAAAGGGGGATAAGAGAAGGTTTCCAGTTTCAAGCGGCTCTTGGGTCTCCTGCTCTTTGAACAAGAGCGAGTGTATTTAGCAATGCTGAGGCAATGTGCCACATAGCAATATTTGCCTTTATCATCTCTGTACCTTCCCAAAATTCAATTTAACAATTTTGCTACTAATCCTCAGTGTGGATGTAATCCCTGAAAAAGTCACAACAATAACTGAGCCCATCCAGTTGCATAATCCAAGAATTACATTTCAAGTTATCGCTGAAAACAGATAACTCCAATCATCTACAGAAAGAGCATTGCTCTGTCTTGCCCGAGACTTTCATCATTCACTGAGAGGAAAAAGGAAGTCATTTTAACCAATCCATCATAAGAACTCTTCAACAGTAATTTACAGTATAGAAAACCCTAAAGATATTAACAGCAGCGACTGCAGAGAAACTTGAAATGGCTTCTCATTTTCTATAGCAACAAGCGTGAAAAGCCTGTTCGTACTTCCGTCTGAAAATTGAAACCAGCGCTGCAGGTGCATGTGTAATTAAATACCGCGTATGAAGGAACAGAGATCGGCAGAGGAAGCATGCAGATGGGCCACAACAAAATGATCCCGAGCCATCTGGAGTCTTTTGAGAAAATTCATACTTTGGCTGTGATGGGGAGGAAGAGGAAGGGAGGACTCTTTGGCAGGTGATGGGTTTTCAGAAATGGAACATATAGACTCTCTGGTGGGAAAATAAGAAGTGAGAAGATACATTAAGTGTGTGTTTGATATCTAGTTTGAAACATAAGCAACTGCATATTCTATTCATCATTTAAATAAGCCACGCTGACACACACACTGTGGCCACATTCCAGCGTTGTGCGTACAGCCTTTACCGCGAGCTGACAACCTCCAAAAGTAACAAATCAAGTGATTATAATTGTGACACCGCAAAGGTATTGCAAACATTACAGCCAATATCGGACGGCACGATTTAGGTTGCAGTAAAGTAATTGCGCTGCAGAAGCATGAAGTATGGGCTGTCATATCTCAACTCCACTCTGAGCAAAAGGTTATTCAAACAATAACACCCACAAAATAAGTCTATATACCCCCTAAGCAGCTCTAGCGCAAGCCCGCTGTGAGCAAAAACACAGAGTCCAGGCATCTCAAAGTTTCCCACTTGCTGGTTATCTGGGTATAATGTGTTTGGAGTCTGTAACCCAGCTGTATACAGAGAGGTTAAAGGGTCGAAGGGGGGAATTCATTATCCTTGAGCGGCTCCGGATTCTGGCAAGAGAAGGAGAGACCTTCAGATAGGACATACGTGCTTCTTCCTCACCTCTCCCAGCCCCCAGTATCTCCTCAACTAGCTCATGATGAATAGGCCCGATCAGTGGGCGAGCTGATTGGTGAAGCAAGTAGCATCAAGGCAACTGCAAAGATGAAGAGGAGGTAAGAAGTGTCTCATTTAGAAGAGACGGAATCTATGAGGCTAATATTATATTCTGACAGTGTTGGAGAAGAGGTGCTCCAATATATATCTATCAGTGTTAGCAAGGACAATGCAGTGTCTGTGTGATTATTAAAATAAAGAGACTTATTTTTGGATTCTGTTTTAGTGGTGAGTGTATTAGCATTTAAGTACACAATGAGCCAGTGCCTCTCATTGCCAGTTACATAGTCACTGTGTAACTTTAGAAGGATCATCAGCCTCACAATTGCTTTTAAAGCTTGCTTCATCAACTCTGTTATCTATATTGTATGCTTTTTATTCTTACAGTCTTTATCTGTCTACCACAGTCTGCTTACCAATACACAGTAGGGTGACTGATGAGGAAAAACGGCAGACATTCTTAGAAATACCAGAATAAACACTGTAAAGTACATTAAATTGCTGAACGCTGGAACACAGTGACATTCAACACAGTGCAGAAAGCGCTATTAAGGACAAGAATAGAGCTGCGCATACTGGGCTAAAGTAAAGTAATGTAAAAAAAAAAAAAAAAAAAGAAATTTTCTAATCCGCATCCAGACTAATCTTTAAAAACCCAGAAAATGATTTCATCATCATGGTACTCAAAGTACAGTATATAGTAGTCAATTTTTTGTGACACTATATATAAAAACATATGAGAGTAAAGTAATGGATCCAATCCATTATTATTATTATTATTAAAGTAAATATCTGACTAACGGTGCAAATTTATGCTTTGACACAGCAGGCGATGCGCAAGTGTTTTAAACTTGCACTTTATCTGAAGGCCATCAGATGGAGAAAGCTGTTGTTGGAAAAAGACTCTGGGTCCTTTAGAAGTCTAAGGGAAAACAGCTTTCTGAACTTACAACTTATAAATGATGTCGTTAGCCAATTACAGAGTGGTCTCATCAGTCTATCACTGTGTGTACACTGCCTTTGGGTTCTTTGTAAAGCTCCATATTTTAAATGGCAGTAGGTTGTAGTCTTTTGGTCGTGTAATCTAGATTGGATACACGAAACATACCAACGATTTGTCAGGTCCCGAGGAGTCCCATAGGAACGCGAAAGGTACCCGTCCTGATACGTGCCCGATTGTGGATGGAATCCAATAGAATGACACATGTTCCAGCCGTGTATTCTCTCCCTAACCCTAAGCTAAAACCTAACCCTATACATAACCTTAATCCCTAACCTTAACCACAGTCCTAATCGTGTTAGACAGTGTTAGACAGTGTTTTCCAAAGCGATTCAGTTCAGTTCTCATGTTTCCTCCTATTTCCCCACGCATAACATAGGAATGTGTTGAGTGGCCGAAAGCATAACATACCAACGATTTGGCACATTGCGTAACATATTACGCTTTGGGAGTGAGAACATGTTGCTGTAGTAACCTGCTTATGAGTAATAAAACTATGCTATGGCACATTTTCTCTGTCCACGTCTGTTTCCAGATGTGACCATCTGATGAGTGACTGCACAATTTAAGCCAAAAACATTATGGGAAAAATGCTGATTTGTTTATTTTGAGCTATAGGATGAGGAATAGTGCTCCCATCCGTCATGTGAAACTTGAACCAGTTTTTTTCAGTCGCAGTGGTGCAGGGAAACCAGTTAACCTGCACTACTCAAAGGTACAATAAAAGCCACCTACAAGAACCTTAAACTATATCTTGTTTAACCTGCAAACGTATAAAAAAGTACTGATTAAATTAATAAAATGAAATACTTTAGCTGTAAGATTTAGAGCTACTGGCAAGCCAATTTGGTGACCTCCCAAAGAAGGAGACGGAGCAGTTTCTCTGTTTCCGGTCTTTAAGCTAGGCTAACGTCTTGCTAGCTTTATGATATTTGATTTGTCACAGTGCCTTATGCTGGATACGTGGGATGCCGTTCCTGATGCAACCCTCATTAATTAAATTGAGGATGTTTCCCAAGTATGCAATTGTGTTGATTTAAAACAATTAAAAACATAAACAAGGTAGAATAATGAACTTTAGAATGCAAAAGAGTGTGTTTCTTGTTCCCTTTAGAACAGGGATGGGAAATCAATTTTCCCACAATAGAAACCGGGACTGGCTTTGTGGGGAAAAGCTGTGCTTTTCAGTCGACTGCTTGTTTTGTTATTGTTGTTTTTGGTTGTTTGTTGTTTTCCTTTTCTGTTGTAAAAATATGTAAAACCTTTATTAAAAACCAAGTAATAAAAAAAAAAAAAAACCGGGACTGTTGTTGAGAGCCGCACCAATAAAACTAATTTTAAGCAGGTCTTATTTCACTTTATTAAAAAGACTGAAAAAAAGACTCGAAATATTTAATTGGTCTAAAAAGTGATGGGTTAGTCATTTTAATAGGAGGCCATATGATAAACTGTTGTGGAAGGCTACACTAATAAGCTGAACTAATATCTGCTTAATATTAAGTTCACTGGTACAGCCCTCCACAACAGTCTGAGTTTATCATTTGGCCTCCTGATAAAAATCAATAACTCATCGCTGCCTAAGACGGATTAAATATTTCAAGTCTTTTTTCATTTGTTTTAATAGACTTTTATGATTTCAAATAAACCATTGGTTATACTGTAAACACACACCTATGATGAAACTAGGTTTTGGAGGAGAAATATTTGACACTTGTGCAGCGTCTACATGCAGTGGCACCGTGCCATTATTACTTATGAGTACATTAGAGGGACTGGAGAACAGGTATTACATTTTCCATTTTGACTCATTTCTAATTCACAGTCTGATAATGCATTGTTCCATTCTTTATATGATTACATCCTTCATAACACAGTGAGTTTCCCTAAGCTTTTCTCCAAGTAATAACAAAAGCAGGAGACCATATGAAAATGCCACAATAACAAAGGATGTGGGAACAAAATACCTGGCAGCACAGAAGAGGTTCATCAAAAAAGAGAGATGGGAGAGAAGTTGGCTGTCTGTCACCTGGCAAAAAGAGAAGGCGATTTAATAACTCTGAACAAAGCCATTCCCTCTAGCAAGTCAAACCTTTAATTACAAAACATGATGTGAGACCAAGGCCACCTCATATTGCCTTGGTAACCTTGATACAAATCATATAAAGCAAATGAAGCATTTAAAAAGGAAAGAAGAGAAGAAATAGCTTTGTAGCTCAACTCGCAGACAGAAAAAGAGACAGGCAATGGAGAAGAGTGAAGCCGGGAGAGAGACGGTGAGCTGCTCCAGAAGCAGGCATATGAAAATTGATGGAGTCTGAGGAAGCAATTGATAGTTAGAGGACAGGAAGCAGGCTGTAAGGCAATTATCACTATCTCTGCCATTTGATTTAGGACCGTCTGAGTGTGTAATACTGTGAATTAATCACATCCAAGGGAGATATATCAAGAGCCCATTTCAGCCTTAAATTCCAATGATTCTTTTCCATTACTGGAAAACGTAGTTTAGAGATGTTCTAATTATCTCACGATATGAATTTCCACTCATGCAGGGTACAAATGTTATGCATGTGAGCATGTAGGCAGACGAGAGACAGAAGGATGCGCCTGATGAGATAGTTCCCTCATATGAATGCACGATGTACAATGCAGCTTAATCATCATAAACCAAAGCTACTGACAAATAGCAAAAGGACGATGCGATGCAAACCCACACAAACTTATGTGGGAAAAAAAACTGGAATACAGACATATGTAAATAAATACAAGTGTTAACACCCGAGAGACTGAATCCACACGTACAGAACGTACATATGCATATATAAACCATAATGTGCCACCCACATCCAATCTTAGCAGGAAGCCGCTCCAGCCGTTGCTTCCAGATGAACAGTTACATGTAAGACATTAGATTTACTCGTGTAATATTATTCTTAGTCTATTAAGCAAATGTTTGCAGCAATAATTAAGTTTTATTCATTTTCACAGAAGGTTTAATTCAACAAAAGGGGGTAGCATAGACTGTTGTTCAGTAATCCTGGCTGCAGATGGCCTGTAATGAGTTTTGTGTTTCATTACAACAGTGGGTATCACTATCTACAAAAATTATTCAAAAGAAACAAAGAAAAACTTGCCTTGATGGATTTCATTTTAAAGTGGAGTTATACATCCATGATGTAAATAGATATGCAGACCATTTGTGCCCCCTAATGGAAAGATTTATTTTTCTTGTGTAACGAAAATAACAAAACAGTTCTTAAAAGATTTTGGGGTTTTTTGGTAAATGTTTTCTAGTTAGATACCAGTCAGAGCTCTGTGTCCAAGATGAAAGTTATTGTGTGCTACTCCTATTTGACTGTACCCTGGACAGATGAGGAAAAACACCTGTTTGATATTATTGCCATATTTCTACCACAGCATGTTCTGTATTAGCCTAAAAAGCTACTCTATAATCTCACAATAGTTTTTCTTAATCCTACTAACAGTTTTTAATCAGCTAATTTCCATTCGGCATTACTTTGGTCTTCATGCATTTATTACATTTATTACAAAAGAGCCATTTTAAGTTAAGTGGGGGTTTTTCATTTGTTTTCCAGTCTTTACTGTATACCTTCATGTGGACAACTCTGTCTATTTTACAGTTATTGGGATGAAAAGTATTTTCAGCGGAAAGAAAACCTACTATGAAAACACGAACCATGATAAATACAACATTTGCTTTTGCTTATTTTGTTACCTCACAATACATCTTCAGGTTTTTTACCTGAGATAAGTCGGTGTGCTGTAGGGCTACTGCCGCTTTCACCAAACGACAAGGCTGCCCTCTGCTGGTGACAGCAGGTACAGTGTGTCTGAGAAATGACTATCCTTGAGCATGTGTCTTTAGTGCATGTTATTTATTTTCACAGTCGCAACAGCTGTAGTTCAGTTTCATTATACTTCCTATGTTATATTATTATATTATTATGTCTTTAGTGCATGTTATTTACTTTTACAGTAAATAACATGCACTAGCTGTAGTTCAGCTGTAGTTCAGATTCATTAGACTTCCTATGTTATATTATCATAGTGTATTCTGGTGCTTTCAGTAGAATTACATGTACTGTTACTGTCCACTTCATTTTACCTTGACCTCTTTTACCTTCAGAACTGCTGTAATTCGTCATGACACAGATTCAATAAGGTGCTGGAAATATTCATCACAGATTTTGTTCATGTTAGCATTAAAGCGTCACACAGCTGCTGCAGATGTGTCATCTGCACATCCATGATGGAAATCTCCTGTTCCACCACGTCCTAAGGGTGCCCTGTTGGATTGAGATCTGGAGGCCAGTTGAGTACAGATGATAATGAGTACAACTCAGTATCATCTTAAAGAAACCAGTTTGAGCCTTGTGACTTAGTGCCTTTAACCAGCTGGAAGCAGATATTAGACGTGATCATAAAGGGATGGACACAGCCGGCAACACTAGTCAGAGAGGTTGTGGCTTTTTAACGATACTCAGTTGTTGTTTGCCAGGAAAATATCCCCCATGCCATTACGCTGCCATCACCAGCCAACAAACTGTTAAATACAAGGCAGGACGCTTCCCTGCTTTCATCTTTAGGCCAAATTCACCATCAGGACCTGTAGTCCAATCAGAAATCAAGACTTCAGAACGAGGCCATGTTTTTTCAATCCTTTGTTGTCCAATATTTGGTGAACCCATGCAAACTGTAGCCTCAGTTTCCACTTCCTGCTGCTGTAGACCATCTGCTTCACGGTTGAACATGCTTTGCTGCATACCTTAGTAGTAACAAGTGTTTATTTGGGTTACTTATTCTTCTTATCATCTCAAAGCAACCTGTGCATTCTCCTCTGACCTCTCACTGGACAGTTTCTCTTTTTCAGACCATCCTCTGTAAAACCCCAGAGATGGCTGTGCGTGAAAATCCCAGCAGATCAGCAGTTTCAGAAATACTCAAACCAAGCAGCCACGCTGCGTTCAGAGTCACGCAAATTACCTTTTGTCACAATTCTGATGCTTGTTTAAATTTCAGCAGGTAATCTTCACAATGCCTACATGTGACATGTTGAATTGCTGCCATGTGATTGGCCAGTTGTTAATATCTGGCGTGGCCGTGAGTATATACTCACAAAGAGCTTAATTCTACAAATAAAAATAGGAACTGGAGTCAGTTTCTTGGGTCATGTTACAGAAAGTAACAACCTTGCAATATTTCGATGAGTGAGTGAGAGAAAAACAGTTTTCAGTCATTTATGATTCTTTAAAATATTTAAATCAAATGTCTGAAAGTGATGGACCGAGCAGCGAAGGAAACTTAGGCACAGTTTAAACATAATTGGTTAAATCATGCAAAAAGAATCCAAATCTTGGGCCCATAAAAGAGGTCAAAATAACAGAACTCTTCTCAAAGTTGACAACAATACTGATAAATGGTAAAATGGTAAATGGCCTGTATTTGTATAGCACTTTACTAGTCCCTAAGGACCCCCAAAGTGCTTTACACATTCAGTCATCCACCCATTCACACACACAATCACACACTGGTGATGGCAGCTACACTGTAGCTACAGCTGCCCTGGGGCGCACTGACAGAGGCGAGGCTGCTGGACACAGGCGCCACCGATAACTCAGACAAACTAACTTAAAGAGACAAAGGGGAAACTTAAATAGTGGCTGATCAGCCCACAAAAACACAGAGGGGTAAAACACAAAACCTAACTGAAACTAACAAAATGAACTCCAATCCCCCCCATGGTCCCGAGTTATGGAATGAGCCAATTTGCAGTTTTCCATCAAAGCTTGCTCCGCCCCTTTTCCACCTCTCGGCTCCTCAATCAAGGGACTGGAGCAGCTGCAACTAAGGTAACTCAGAAAACAAAAGATTAATCATACATAACAGTGTAAACTAAAATGTGCACACTTATTTTAGAAAGCAATGTGGATATGTGAATTAATTCTAAACCAAAACCAGTTATTAATTGTCCTGTAAATTAATTCCTATATTTAAAGACAAATGTGAATGCAATGTTGTGTATAAGGCTCTACACTATTATGGTGGATATCACCCCTGTGTGGCTGTAAGTGCAGCCATCACATTGAAATTAAATTTGGCAGGTAAAATTCAGACGTGACCTCAAACATATTCACACGGCTTCTTTCCCAAGGAAAATGTTTCACAGCTGTTCGGCTGGTGCAGAATTGGCAAACTGGATATTTCAGTTTCTTTAGAATCAGTACAAACAACATAGGAGAATTTCTGAATGTACCGTAACACTTTATTTTCTTAAATACAACAGAATATTAGTACAGTCAGTTACACGTATTTTTAGAGGCAGAAGACATTCTCGTCCCTTTCAACCTACTTTTCTGAACGGGATAAAGGGAAACCCTCAGTAGTATCAGAGGCTACGTTTGAACATACACACACCCACACACACACACACGCTTGCATGGAGTGCTGGCCTTATTCCAGTTAAGATCTCCGGTTTAATCGGCACATATCGCAGACAACCTGTGACAGAGTGTCTTTGTTGCCACAAATAATCAGTTAAGCAAAGAAATATTTGTTACTTTGTAACTGTTCCCCTCCAGTTTCAAGAAAGTTACGTTCTCTCTAACACACAGAAAAGACATTATAATCTATAAAGTAGTTGTTTTGGTCCCTTTGATGGTCACAACAACACCCTTATGTTACAGATAGGGCTGGGCAGAGGTTTAGGAGACATTGGTTGCCAAATAGAAATGATTAGCCCATAATGGATCATTTCAGTGAAGACTGTGAAGACTGTGTGCAGAAAATCTGTTTTATACACAAGAGCTTCACAACATAGTTTCTCTCAGCAGGAGTACAGACTTAACCACGTTATTCTGATTTATGACATTTGAGGAGAAAACCAGAATAACCGCATTATCAGCCTCCATGCATGTAAACACAGCCAGTGCTGTCAGCTACAATATATATATATATATATATATATATATATATATATATATATATATATAGTGTGTGGATTTAGACAGTGCATGATGAGACCAATTTATAATTAGGTTTATAATCAAGAGAATTATGGTTAAATCTCCACTCAAATCGATGTCTTGCATTCTGTCTGTTCATTCATCTTTCAGTAAAGCCATCCCTGAAGCAATAACGGATTCATTGGCACATTACAGCACTGTCATGAACAAGGAGTGCAGTCATTAATATAGATCATTTCTGGCATTTGAGATTTTGTGAGATAAAAATCCAAGCGGCGTTATCACAGAAGCCATATTTGTGAGATATTTTTATAAGAACTGCCATTAACCAAAGAGATAAACCAGAGGACTCTTCAGAGTGAGGCAGTATGAAATTACAATATTCATACCCATTACAGTCTGATGGGCAGGAGGACACAAAACACGCTCTGAAAGGAAGCAGCAAAAGAGTAATGTGCTGTATTCCACAGAAAAATATTGTGCATTCACCTCCGAATGCCATCAGGTGGGGAGAAAATGGGATGCAAAGAAAATTTCAAGAGAAATACAGCTATTTACAGGGTAAGAAAGAAGTGCAAGGCTAAGCTTTCATAGACATTCACACACTTATTATCCACGGTATATACCAAAAGACATGCGTAGAGGCACATACATATTCATCATACAAAAAAAAAAAACCATACTAAAAGCAGGTCAGACGCAGCTTTTTCCTTTTTCCACGACTCGAATCGACCAACAATGAAAATGATTCACGCAAAGCACTGACATCACAGGACGTGAAAAGGCAAAAGCTGAAGTTCCAGCCCTTTGAATTAAAGAAAATAGAGAAAGATTAACATTGTCACAACAACAAGGAGACATCAGTAATCTTCCGCTCATCTTTTAACCAGTGTAGAGTGCCAGCCTCCTTTTCAACAGAGTGTCATCGAATCCAAGGGAAAGGGTCTGCTTTTCATAAGGAGGTAAAATATTTGGTTTTCAAATTGGGTTTCCATCTTTGTGGACTGTGTTGAAACATTAGCGTGGCCTAGTGTTAGCGCCTTGGGAAATGGAAAAATAATCCCTGCTTTGATATCCAAACCTAACCAAAACCCAAAGAAACACAAAAGAATATCAGGACATTGAGAAAAGCACCAGTGTAAAACTTAACAGGAGCTAAAAGTTAGTCTGAGGGACTATAAATACTAAATTCAAATGCTACAATTTGATTAAGACAGTCAGATTTTTTCCAAATACAATTAAGAAGGCAACTGAAGAAACTAGCCTCTCAATTTTTTTGCTAATCTGTGCACAAAGACTTTTTTTCTTTCGTAAAGTAAAACATTCCTTCAGACCGTCTAGAAAAGATAAATAAATAAAGAGAAGTTAGGATGTAAGGGTTTGTTGCAGGGTCCGCATTGCTACAGATGAGCTGCAGGAGCCCCCTTTCCCCCCCCCCTTTAAGTCACAACAACACCGCCTCAGTCAATATTTAGTTCACTGTTGTTTGGCAGAACACAGAGAAGAAATAATCAGAAGTCACTATCACGAGCTGATAACTTTCCTTGACAAAAACATTTAAGTTATTTTAGAACAGTCACTATAGAGTAAAATAAATGAGACTTTGTTTGACTTGTTTGTTTTGTTTTTTTTAAATAGTCTAAACTCTCACTCTTCCTTCTCGTGGAGAGAGGCCCGCACGCGCTGGCGCACGTAAAACGCGGTGAGGGCGCTGCAGCAGGCAGTGAAGATGAAGAGCGCCACGGCGTCGTGCGCGAGATCCCCGTGAAGACGCTCGTACAAGGGGCGGCGCACTGTGAAGTCTGTTCGCAGCGCTTCAATCTGCACCAGGGTGCAAACCACCACAAACACGTGAAAGATCTGGTGGCCCTGCCCGATGAAGTCACACTTCCCAGGGAACAAGCTCTCTGGGTGAGGGCAGCAGAAGAAATAGGCGCTGATTAAGAAAAAGAGCACGTGGTAGAAGTGGTACGTCACCATCGGGTCGGAGCAGCCCTCCTGGTAGCACCTGTAAATGCGATGGACTACGGGGCTGATGTCTAAGCAGTAAGCCAAGGCTGAGGGCACCACTTGAAAGAGCTTGAGGACCAGCTTGGGCAGCTCGGGACTGGCATATTTGCCATAGCAGCAGCCGAAGCACGTGAGCCAAGCCAGGAATGCCGCAGCGGGCAAAAAGATCCCTTGCACAGTAGTGTGCAACTCTTTCTCTATAGCGTAGTAGTAGTGTGCCAGAGCGCTCCCGTACTGGTAAACGGCAACCCCCACGTAGTCGAGGAAGTAGAAGGTGTAGTAGGAGAGCTCCGACTTGGCAGAGAGGAGATGAGCGAGAGCACTGAATGAGAGGTAGGTGAAAGCTGCCAGGAGCACGATGAAGAGGGGCTGAGCGTGAGGATCTCGCAAGAAGTCCACCGTCTCCGAGATCTCCTGCCACTTCACCAAGATGATGAGGGCAGCCAGCAGATGGGTCCACACGTTGAGGGTCTCGTTGTGCCTTTGGAAGAGGGTGAGAAAGTAGTACCGCCAGCTCAGGTCCGGCTGTCTGTACCCCGTGTGGATGTGGCGCTCGCGGAACACCCACGGAACGTCGGACAGCTTTACAGTGCAAGGCAGGGTTGGAAAGGCCGACTCGAGCAGCTGAGGGATCTGCCGCAGCTGCTGCACGTTGATAAACAGGCGACCGATCTGTTCCATCACCACCGTTGCCATGGCGAACTGTAGACCAAAGAGGAGGGTTAGTCAATACCTGCCTTTGAGCCACACTTGTGTCAACATGTATGAACACATTTATAAACTGCAATACTACTGATATCACAAAGCAAATCTGAGCAGCGGTCATTGGATCACTGAGCAGAATGACACCCAAAAACAGCACAGGTTATGATTTTAGGTCATTTTGGGTGGGGGGGTTTAATCGTCACACAGTTCACCGTGGGCACTGGAGGACTTGACATCTTTTTCATTGTTCACTGCTTTTATTATTTAAAAACAATCAGCAGATTGACTGAATGTAAAAGCCATCAGATGCAACATGAAATTAAATGAAAAATTATAAACTAAATTAATTAATTTAATCTAATGAATTTGTTGGCCACCGGGGGGCAGTGAAACTATGTGACAAGTTGACTTAATATTACATCTGTCACATGTCAAACGTCAGAACATTTCCGACTTCTTGGCAGCTAATTATGCAACTGTGTTTCTTCTGTTGGAGGCCCTGCTGGTGGTGTGCAGTGGGTTTTATCTTGAAAAGCTTTCTGCTAAAAATAACACGGCTTCCTCTGGCTAAAAGTGGGGTTGATAAGAGTCTAGATATAAATAGCAGTGATCTATAAATCGGTAGTTTAAACGGCTCCAATAAAGATGACCAACTAGTTGTTATTGTCTGCAGAGAGAAACAGTTTAAGCTCCCCCACAGCCTTTCTGATCCACTGTTGGTAACAAAACATTATGGCTCAGCGCAGCTTTAAGTGTTTCCCGTCTGAAATTAAATTAAATTGTATTTATAATAAAAGCAGATGCCTCAAGGTACTTTATATTGTAAGGTTAAGACTCTAAAGCTGTCATGGTCCTGCGACCATGACTCAGTGACTTTATGTTTATGTTCTTTATTGTTATTACTTTCATTATTATTCATGGCTGTTTTGGGATGGTTTGTGTTTGGGATTTTAGACACTGGGTTCTGGGTTTGTGCTCCCTCTGTTGGTCCCTGGTGTTAGTGTTCCCCTGTCTCGTCAGGTTAATCAGGTCCAGCTGTTTCCCCCACCTGTGTGTGATTTCCCAGTGTCTCTTTGTGTATTTATAGTGTGTGATTTCCTCTGCTCCTCGTCGCGTCGTCTGTGTTCATACCTGGTGTAATCCCCTGCGTGCTCTCCCTGCTGTTCTCCCTTCATGCTCAGGTTTGCTATTTCTTTGTGTAGTTTCTCCCAGTTAGTTCATCCTTAGTTCTGTTTTACCATCCCCACTTTATATTGGATATTATCAATAAATCACCCTCACACCTGAATAAGTGCTGCGTTTTGAGTCCTCCTTCTGCTCTCCACACGGCCGCTGCCCCGGACCGTGACAAAAGCAATACAGAGAAAACCCCAGCACTCAAACGGCCTCTTCGAGCAAGCACTAGGTGACAGTGGGAAGTAAAAACTCCTTTTTAACAGGAAGAAACCTCAGGCAGAACCAGGCTCAGAGAGGTGAAGCCAGCTGCTGGGACCAAAGGTAACTTATCCAAAATTTAATGAGCTGATTTGTGTGTCTGAAAGTGTCCTGAAGCCTCTACGCTCCACTCACCATAATGCATCACTTTGAAGGGTGGATGCACACCACGGGACCTCGGGTACAATAAAGCTCTCACCTCAGCTCATAAATTCTGCACTGATTGAAAATGGGGAGAAATTGCTTCCCAAAAAGTGCAGCACTTGACACACAGTGAATGTTTGCTACTCGGCTAACTTAAAAAATGCACTTTGGGTTTGAAAATGGGGTTTGATCTAAAAGACCTGCAGCTGAAAAAGTGTTGCTATTGACATAGAAAGTACTAATGGGTAAAGCAAACTGACGACGGTAATCTACCTACAGTGTGCTACACAGTTATCCAAAAAGACACCGATATCACAGTATAACTAGCTAGTAGTAGGCATGATCTGTGCCTACTAAGCAGCCAAAGTACCACACAGTAGTTTAGCTCCTCCTTTTCAAATAAAGCTCAGTTTGGAGCACGATGTGGGAAAATACAAAGTTTCTATAAATCTTCCTGTAAAGACATTCTTTGTGTTCTGTTGGGCCAATTAAATCAGATTTTGTAAACTACGCTCAGAATGCTGAGTCACGTGTGCGTAAGGGACCCTAAAAAAGGTCATTTAATTCATCAATACTTCTTTTGATTAACATGTGAAGAAGGGACTAGGAAAGGCAGAGAGCGGAGGCAGCAGCGTTGCAGAGATCATTCTGTGTGGGATGAACAAGGGCCGGCGATCAGGAGGGATGGCGTGGAGTGATGAATGAGGGGGGGATTACGTAACATAACCCCATCCGGCGTCCACACCCTCCGCTTCCAACAATTGCGATGCACGTTGAAATATTTATGGATGAAAGAAAAATTCTCGAAAATACTGAAAAAGCGCGCGTGTGTGTGTGTGTGTGTGAGAGAGAGAGAGTGCTAGTGGGTATTAAACGCGGGCCTTTACGGGCCTGATGCAGCCAATTCCCCCCGAGCAAGCCTGCACCTGATCACCATCGGTCTGCTTTAAACTTGACACCCAGTGGCCGGGATGAATTTGCATGTACCTCTCCACCGACCATCGTCTCGCTTCGATTCCCCGTGGACGCCACATAACTCTGCAGTTAGGCATTAGTGCTGAATGAGCCCGAGAAATGCCGCTGCACGATGATAGAAAATGACAGGGCTTTGCGTTCGAGGCGCATCCTTCCACTGATGCAACGAACGTTCTAGATAATTCATAGATTGAGGCTAATGGCAAAATAAATACACATACCTGTTCGACGGGAGAATCAATCCAGAGCCGAAGATACAGGAGAGGATGGACGAGTTAGAGCCGTGGAGATCATGGATAACATTATCTGACGGCGGTGAACATGCAGCGGAGAAACGTGACGGGAGCGGCGCCTGGCGGCTCTCACGGCTCAATCGCTGGGAGGGCGGACATCGCTTGGTGAACGGACTGATGTTCTAGCCAATCAGCAAACACAAGGCTTCTTCTGCAAATCCATTCGACCAATGATAGCTAACGCCGGCAAACGAGCCCACTCCCCCACAGAAAATCTTCCACTGTCATATGTATATATAAGAGCTTTATACGTCCAGTCGCTGTTAGCTAAGTGTTAACACCTGTTCTAAAATAGTTTGAAGTTTATGTTAATAAGAGAAAAGAAGAATTTAATATATTTAGTTATTCCTCAGTCTAATGACCGTTTCGTTGTTCCAGCACCACAAAATGCAAATGCAATGCTGCATTTCCCCTCTTGTTTACACACTCACCTGCATGTAGTTTACCCTCTGTGGGAACAGGCTGATGAATCTTTCAGTAGCCCTGATAAAGATTTAAAAGTTTTTCAAATCAATCGTTTTAAACACGAGAGCCACTGTCACCACTTGTGCAAATGAGTTGCACAGTTGCCACACAGTTCTTCCTGAGTACTGTGACAAAGCACTAAAACATGATATCGTGAAGCCCATAAAACTGGACGGCACTGCTTCTTCAGTGTCTCAGCTTCAGAGATACCTTTCATAACACAATGCCAACTCCACTGGGTCAAATTTGCTTATCAAAACAGGCAATTTCCCTGCTTCTTAGTGGTGGTCAGATTACGTTTACAGCCTATAGTCTTTCCATTCTTTAACAAAGTTTCATTTAACTGCAACCAACCACCCTACTCAGTCTATATTCCCAGACGGATTTAAGAGGCGTGCCTAAAACAGAAATAATAATGTGTTGGTCTTTTGGGTATTTATCCTCTCTGTATCTTAATGTCAGCTCGGGGGAACATGAGCTGAACACACATCTTTGTGTAGCAAAAAAAAAAAAAAAAAAAGTCTGTCCAGCAATCCAGAGAAATCCAGAAAATACTGAGAAACGATTCTTGAAGTCAGGCCAGCTTTTGTCCCCTGTGTGGTCAGACAGGGTAGGAGCAGTGCACTATAGGACATAGTTCCAGGCTGATGAGTTCAGCTGTTTTTCCAAACACATGACAAAGAGGGATTGTACAGAACTGCGCGCAAGACTCCAACACAAACACTCTTATATAAACATTTTTGCAGCGTATGGTGCACACAGAGTATTAAACTTCCAAAGAAAACCTGTAAGACAGTGCAGCATGGTGGTGCAGCGTTCAGCACTGTTGCCTCACAGGTGAAGGGCCTGAGTTCAATTCCACCATCTGGATGGGGTCTCTCTGTGTGGAGATTGCATGTTCTCCCTCTGTTTACAGTTCAGAGACATGCAGCTAGCGATATTAGGCTAATTGATGATTCATAGGGCAATTTAGAATGTGATCTGAATGGAAAAGAGTTTATCATATAGTCAAATGGATGGTACTGTTTCAGGTGTAGTTCTCAAAAATAGTAACATTCATACTGTTTATTGGATTTTAGCTTGGTAAGATTTTTCTTCTGGTCTGGTCCTGTTCTTTTTCTTTTTATATCTTATAAATATTTTAGAAAAAGATATTTTATATCTTTCTGTTAGATGACAGTTGTAGCCATGGTTGAACGCTTAGGATGGAGAAAAGGTCTTACACTGACTGCCATATAGGATATGTAAAAGATAAGGGTTGTGAAGGATTAGGATGAAAATATGCTGAAAAGAAAAAGGATCGAGAGACTGAAAGCAGTGCTCTGAAGCAAAGAAGGAGAGAGAAAGAAAAGGTTGGATCGTGTGGAGATTGTAGATCAGAACGTTCATGAGGATGAAAGGTATGAGGATTTTCATGGGGGATGGTTTGAGGGATGTTTGATCAGGGATGTTTGACACAATGTGTGTGTGAGCAGAGAAGAAGCATGTTACTGATAAAGTAACAAAAGGCAAATAAATCCATGTAGCAATGAAGTCACGGTAAATATTAGGGGAAGATAGGTTAAGAAGAGATCTAATGATTAATGAGCAGCAAAACAAACACCACAGATGTGATGTTTAATACGAGGTCTGAAAGCTTCTTTTTTTTATTTGCAGACAAATAATGAGGAACTGCATAGAAGTAGAAGTGCGGTGCTGTATGAGGAAGTTAAGAGAGACAGAAATGTGAGGGTGATTGATGAGGGAAGAGAGATGGTAGTGAGGTTTGCAGTAGAAGTGACAGGTTCAAGTTGGAGGATGGATTACACACAGAGTCGATGTTCAGCCCTTTCCTTGAAGGACACGCTGGCAGACAAGATCCCACAAGAGCGTCTGTGGTCTATGCTGTTTGCAGATGACATTGTGATCTGCTTCAAGAGTACAGAGCAAGTCAGGAAGATCCTGGAGAGTATATCCTCTGGGGGAAAAAAAACCCCATGAAAGTCAGGACAGTGCATGAATGAGAGAGAGGACAGTGGATAGGACAGGTGAGAGGATTGGTTAGCTGAGGTGGCAACGGTTGAGGGGTCAAGTGACTGATGCGTGAACGAGAGGTGAGAGGTACGGTGGAGTGCATGTGTCAGAAATGATTTACCACAGATGGGCATACTAGCAAGAGTGAAGACAAAGGTTTACACAATGGTAGTGAGAGCAGCTACTATGTTAAATGGACTGGAAATGGTGCCAATAATGAAAAGATGGGACCCTAAAGGATGGAGGTGGTGAAGGAGAATACAGGTAGCTGCTGTGATGCATAAAGATTAAAAGGACAGGAAAAGAAAAATGTGTTGACTTCTAATGGGACAAACTGGAAGATGAAGAGCTGACGTAAATTGGGGAAAAAAGGTTAATCCTTACACAGCACACAAGTCTAATACCCATGAAGCTAGACCAGTGCCAATCATTAAACTATTAACAGAGACACTATAATTTATTCTACAGAAGAAATTTTAATTTCATGTTCATTACATTCTGTAAATAACCAAGCAATAAACAGAGAATGAACTGTATTTCACAATGTGAATAAGATTCCAAAAAGAAAACAAAAATAGGGGAAAATAGGAAAAAAAAAACATCCTAATATACCAATTAAGGGAATAAAATATGTTATACACCAAAACTTGAAGCTCTTAAAACTCTAAGACTTCAATAATCAGACATGTCAAGCAGGTCACTGAACACAATCAGCACTTACCCAGTGCCACTTGGCAACCGGTTACACACTGACTGCAATTCTGTGCAAGTTGAAGCAAAGGTAAACAAACCCATAAAAACTGACGAGAACTTTGTCCTTACACAAAGCGGAACATTATGTGGCAAGCAGGTGCTACCTTACATCAACCTGAAAAAGTCCACAGCCACAGGTTCTTTAGGAAAATGTAAAGTCAGCCGTAAATAAGAAAAAACATTAAATAAATATAAGCCTCTAAAATTTCACATAATTTTTTTCAGATCTAGCAGCTAAGAGAGCATTTGACACTCCCTGAGCTCATCTCCCGCACAAGAATGCTACTTTATGACATTTTCTAACTCCACCGTGCAGTTTATGCCACTGCATTTAAAATGGCATTACAGTATATGTAAAGGTGCTCGGATACACGAGTTTTATTCTTTGGCATTTTGACCACTTAAAGAATTATTTGTTTCATTCAGAGAGTTTCACGTAATTTACAGATATTACATCATTAAAAAGAAATAGAGCAATATTTTAAAACACCATCCAGCATTTGATATCAACAAACGTGGTTAATCCCCGATCTAAAAGCTGAGGTATCAGGGAGCTCTAGGCTGTTTTTTTTCAGTGAGTTTATTTCTACTGTTCCACCTGGGTGGTTTTAAGAGAATGGATTGGGTGTTCTCCAGCAGCTTTGACTCAGAGTACAATGCACTTCAGTCACAGTTTGATAGTTTAATTTAAAATCCACTGGACCTAAGTGTAATTCAGTGTATTTTCCCCCAGATTTTCCAGTCATCTAAAGAAGGGCATCGCGTGCATAACGAATTCATCATGAGATTTTTGTTGGCAGCAATCTGCATAAGTTAGAGATGAGCACATGCAGAAAATACATCCTTTCATCTGCGCTAAAAAGCACTTCTAGTGACAAAGTTTTGTCATGTTTTCCCAGACAACATGTAGCTGATGTGGAAATTGCCTTGTTGATATAAAGTATAATTCTTTTCACGTCTTGTATCAAATTATTTTTGTATTTAGAATTGCTGGCAGCACGGTGGTTAGCACTGTTGCCGCACAGCAAGAAGGTCCTGAGTTAAATTCCACCATCAGGCCGGGGTCTTTCTGTGTGGAGTTTGCATGTTCTCCCCGTGTTTGTGTGGGTTCCCTCCGGGTACTCCGGCTTCCTCCCACCGTCCAAAGACATGCAGCTTGTGGGGATAGGTTAATTTGATAATCCAAATTGCCATTAGGTGTGAATGTGCGAGTGAATGTGAGCGCGAATGGTTGTCTGTCCCTGTGTGTTGGCCCTGCGACAGACTGGCGACCTGTCCAGGGTGTACCCCGCCTCTCGCCCTATGACAGCTGGGATAGGCTCCAGCGCCCCCCAAAAGGAGAAGCGAATGGATGGATGGATGGATTTAGAAATGCTTTATTGACCCGTGATACCATATCAGTGGCGTGAGACAGTGTCTTTCATTCAATACACTATATCTAGTCAAGTACAGAGGCTACTGGTAACTTAGTATAGCAGAAGCTTGTGCAATATCAAGAAGATACATTACTGTTTAAGTCTTAGCTGTGATCATACCTGCACAACTACAGAATTTGGTTCATGACCTTTTAAATAAAAATTCTTGACTCTAACATTGCTATCAGTTTGCAGTCTCACTGTTAGCTTAAGTTTGCAACCAGTTGAATTGGGGAGATTCCACTCCACTTTTTCCCATTCATATATGCCAGAAGGGTCAAAACAGCAAAAATGAGCAAAACCCTTAAAATGTAAAACTGTCAGCAGGTGTCAGAAGAGTCCTGAAACCATACAGCATGAAGCTATAACATCTTCATTATAATTAGTAGATGAATCATCACAGTACAGAAAGTTGAAAAAGGATAAAAACTTTAATGGTGTAACAATGGGACTGTACTGGACAGTCTACAATAACATCCAGCATTGCCAGCAAGAGTTTACAACAGCATGTGATGTATTAACATTAAGAAGTAGAAGGACCAATTTATTACCAGCAAATGCTTCTTTAAAGAAGGTAATATAACCAGCTGCCAAAGTGAAATCTACAGCAAGAAAGCCAGACTGCATCCTGACTCAATCTAACCAACTTAATCAGAACAGCATAATCCGAACCAAAAAAGAGCACAAAACTGCGTTTAAACGTCAGTCATGAAAATACAGCTTATCTTTGGAGGTGTGAAAACTGCGTTAGAGATCGAAAGGGGATTAATTCTCTCGCTCTTTCATTGCCTCCTTGTTCTTTCTCACTTCTTCAAGCTTCTTGTCCTGTTAAAAAATAAGAAGAAACACAACATTATTATTTTTAATGTTACACAAGCTGATGTTGGTGCACCACTGAGAGCCTACCTTCTCCTTAAACTTCTCATTGAGGGCTGCCAACCTGGCAGTGCGGTTCTCTTTGTTCGCCTCCATCTTCTGATTCAGTTTCTCCTGGGCCTGCTTGCTAAAGTTGCAGCTTTCCTCAATGGCCTTCTGGATGACCTCCTTCTCGTGCTCTCGCTTCTCGGCGAGATGTTTCAGCACTTCAGCTTCGTGGCTCTGACAGACAGACAAAACAACTGTTGCACTTTATAGAATTCTAAACACACGGGCTACACTTTTTTTCCTTGTGTCTGCTTATAAAGCCAGCTGTCAATCTAGATACCCTGCGTCTTTCTTCAGCAGCATCCAGTTTCCTCTTAATCTCATCCAGTGAGGTTTCCTTTTTCTTCAACGGGGACAACAGAAAATCCACCTTAGCGTCTGGGGTCGAGGGGCTTAGGATGACCTCAAACGCTTGACCCGATGCACGCTTATTCAGCTCTTTCACTTGGATATCTGTAAAACAGGAAATACTAGAGTTGCCAGGAAGAAAGATGGAGCTGCAGGGTAACACTGAACTTCAAATATCAGCTCCACACAGCAACACACTGTAAAATTTAAAAGCAAATAAAGTGTAAAAGCTGCTAGAACAGAGCAAACCATTGCACACAATTTATACCTACCTCCAGAACTTGCCATTTTATCAGAAGTGCTGCCTTTAATACCACTGTAAGAAGATATTTAAAAAAAAAAAACATTAATTAGTATCAACTGGGAGAGCATCAATGACACTTTGAAGGATGCAGAACTTTTCATGTACTTTCCCAATGTATAGAGCTGATGGTAGCAGCTCATGTTTTGGCATTTCACTGTCATGAATGTCTTTGGAAAAATACAAACACACACAGTGGATCATCATCAGTGTGGGCTCCCAGGTGTAAACTTAAAATCTGTCAACTATGCTGGTGTGAATTGATTTATTTCCTTTTTTAAAAAGTGGGTTTGCATGTGGATAAAATGAGTTTTCTCATTAACTCTAATTATAAAACAGGCACCAACTGCATATTCAGTTATAAACAACGTTATATAATACGTTAACTTACCAGTCACAACATGACTTTAATTTAATTGTCTAGCAAAACAAGTTCTGCACCTCTATGATGCCCCAGGTATTCTCAGCTCAACAGAGCACAGAACAAAACTGTGTGAATAAGCCATGCTATAAGACCCCCGCCTGCCCACAGGTGGAGACTGCTGCCTTTTTTTTTTTCTTTTACAGGAACTTACATAAAGGCGGGGGCGGGCCAAGACCTCGTTGATTAGACGGTGCAGTGAAAACAAAGACACAAAACTGCACTTGAAAAGTTGTCTGGAAAAATAAAAAACGAAAGAAAACGAAACCCCCAGGTTTGCTAGCAAAATGTAACGACCGATAGACGTTGCATCATAACAATAACATCAACAACAACAAAAAATGTTAGTGCAAAATAATTAATTTACTCTGAAAGTATGGATACATGTTAGCAGAACATTTTCTCGACTATACTTGTCAAAACATTTGAAATTTAAAAATCTATATTTTTCATCTACTTTAATGCAATAAAAATCCATAATTTCTGCACAGCGGCCATAGCAATTAACTCCATTAATAACTACTTCAGTGCTGTGAATCTGAACCTCAAACTACTCAAAAAAATGTTCAAAACCCGCTTAAAAGTCTGCCAGCAGTGGTCTGAACGGCTGGTTAAACACATACATGAGACCATTGTCCTCACCGTCAAGTGCTTCGTCTTGAAAAGCAGACCTCCACCACCTTATTCTTCCCTCTATTCAAACTGCTAACATCTGCACCTTGGCGCACAAAACCCACCGACCCCATACGTCATCAGTGAGGTTTGCGTTCATTGGTCTGAGTCCGCCAATCATAGCGAGTATTTGCAAGCGCGCGCGCCAGGAAAAGGAAGAGGTGAAAAAAAAACAACAGACAGAAAAGCTGGCTCTGTGGGTAACTTAAAGCTGTACAGCTGTCAGTTAAATGATTATATAAACGGAATATGTCAGGATAAATGTGCAGCAAAGTAAATAGGAGTCTAAATAAAGCTAACGGTAAGCTCAAAGGGTACAGCTAAATAAGTGGTATGGGTTTTACGGTACAATAAAACAGTAATAAGTTTAAAAAAAGTGTTTCATTGGCATACTCATATTAAGGTTATTTTCTCTTTTTTAGGCTAAAAAAATCTCACTGATAGAAAATAGCGTTGTGACTGCAGATCTTTGTATCAAGCCTTTACCAAGTAAATACAGGGCCAGTAGTGCCCATACCAATACTGATACTTTTAACTTATAAATGCAGCTTATGTAAGGGAGACCAGCATGCTATGACAAGATATATTAAAGCCAATAAATCACTGTGGGTTTTTAAACACAACAAAAAAAAAACTCCTGTTAGCTTTTCTCATATTTTGAAACTGTTTTTTACCCCACAGCTGTAAAAAGCTGATTGGGGCTATTGCTGGGTTTTCGGATGGATGAGGTGGACACCCAAGTTTTTGAATGCAATAACTCGAGAACAAGGAAATGTAAGATTTTCAAACCGACAACATAGGTGTATCTACTAAAGATCTCAGAGGTCAGTGACCTCAAGGTCAGAGGTCATGTTATCTGAAAATCTTGTGAATGTGATAAATAAAGAAGGAAGTTACCTAGGATTTATATAATACGTGCATAATCTTAAAATCTCAGACGAGTTCAAAATCTCAAGGACAGAGGTCAACTTTTATAAAAGTCACCTAGGATTTTCAAATTTATACCATAGGTGCATCTGATAGGAGGCAGAGGGGTAGCACAGGTGGCTACCAGTTTTCCAATACTACCAGTGTTTTGGAACACTTAAAATGTAAATGTACCTGTTTCCAAAGCACTGGGTCAGCTTCTGGTGTTTAAATGTGCTATAGGCTATATATAAAATAGACATGACAGTTAATGCAAAAAGGTTCAGGCAATTTTCACAGTGCACGTGTTAGGTGTATTTTTCCACTTTCAAAAAAATATGATTTCAACATGATTCAGTGAACTACAAACTTAACTTGGAGGCTAGAAACAAAGTATCAATATGATCATGCTGGTATTTATCTGATACCAATAACAGTGTTGGTATCGATACTATAAATATTTAAATTGATCCGCTCAACTCTAATAGAAAGTTGTTGAGGTGTCAACATATGTTGAGGCTCCATATTGGGTTAAATGATAGTTACTGCTTGCATAAAAGTCATTATTTATATTTTGGGTCAGTTAACCCTAAACTCTATCTATCCTGAGATAATGCATAAAGCCCTCTGTATGTTTGATTTTGTCACTTTGGCAAAAAATATATAAAAAAAACTGATTTTAGTTGCTCAGGGATGCAGAGCATGAAATCAAATATTAGTAATTCATTTCTGGAAAAACAGGCTATGGGCCATTTGAGAGGACCTATTTTTTCTGTCACCGTTAATGGTAGCTGAAAATATATGGAGACTTTCATCATAGCTCAAAAGAATATTAAAGTTCAAGGGTCATTTAACTAGTAATGGACTCTTTATGAACTATAAGGTATCTGCTGTTTCCAGACAACCTCACAGTGCTTTGCTCTTTTTCTTTCTTCAACCTCTGTGTCTAATATAGTAGTGTTATAACACAGCAAATGTATTCATTCATTTACTGTACCGCCTTCACATTCATTTGCATTTCATCTTACAAGGCACAACAGCGAAACTTTTATGAAAACTGACATGAATGTTTTTCTGCTCTTGTGTCTCTTACAGCTCCTCCTTTAAAGAAAAGACTTCTGAGTGAGTGATGAAGAAGAAGTGATGGACGAGAGGGAAGTTGCAATCTTGGCAGCTGCTTCCTATGGAAAATAAAATAGAGAGACAGACATAAGCTGCAAACAAAGTGAGACAGAACAAAGATGTCATTATAGAGGAGTAACAGGGGTAAGTTGCTATTCCCAGCAGCTGACAAAGGTTTTACACAGAGAAGTACCCAATCACCCACCTGCGTTTTTAAAGTTGAAAATGAAGCGACTGATTCCTAATCGGAAACAGTTCCCAGGTGGCGCATTAGGAGAATAAACATTCTGACATTTGATAGATTTGGTCTTAATGTCTGTTTTTATATTTTCTTGTGACGCTTTTAAAATAACTAAAATTACACCACCTAGTCAAGAGTAAATGGATAAATCTTTTTCTTCTTTGTTTATTAGCTCTCTCCAACTGTGATGCATCTTGTCAGAGGCTTGAAAGGTCCTAAAAAAAGACATTTTGCAGCTATAAACATTCATTTCAGTATAGATTTCAGAAACATATGTGTTAGCTACATATGCTTGGCAGGGATAGCTCAGTAGGTAGAGTGGTGGCCCCCTGTTTGGAAGGTTTGGGGTGCGACTGCAGAGAGGAATTTCCCCATGCGGATCAATAAAGTATACATTGTTATTATATTATTTTTTTCATCCTAAACTAGTTGATAGATTTTTCTCTACTTGTGCTATTTCATGCCTCTGTGTAAAATGTCTCCATCTATAAATGTGAAATGTCACTTGTAGCTTCAGACTTTACTTACATAATGAAATCTGTGTACACTGTGCAAGAACAAGTGGGGAACAGGAGCTTTCCTCTCCTCAGGAACTCTCTGCAGGAGGGGGAGATACAGGAGAGGTGGAGGAAGATCTCAGCCTGGGCGTCTATTGTCTTATGTAGTCTGGAAGATGAGTGGATGGTGGGGTGGGTGCAGTTTTCTCTGTGGTGGGGTTGGGTGGATTGTCCCGGGCTCTGTGGGGCCGGGAGGCGCTGCTGCACTGGGCCCCGGTCTGGATGGGCCTGGGCCCCCTTTCCCTGGCGGGTCGCGGAGTATGGGGGTGCCTACTGGGGTCAGCGGGGGAGCTGGCCCCAGGGAGGGGTCACTTGCCCCTCCCTTCCTTCCCTCCCCATCTCCAGCTGCCTCCCTCTTCCCGCTCCACCACAACCACCCACACATGCAGGGCCTTGGAGTAGGGGTATGTCACCATGGTGCAGAGGAGGCTACCCCCCCCTCTGTCCCCTTCTGGCTGCCTCTGCCTCAATTTTATCCCACAACTTAGACATTCACATTACTCACACTCTCATTACACATACATATAGGATCTTGGGGGTGGGCACGATACACGGAGTCCAAATTACCATCAGGGTGTACACCTCACCCCTGGCGTCGTTGCCCACCTCTCAATTTTAAATACACGTAGACATTGAGGGCTAGCAGGAGGGACTATGCGCTTACCTGCTGCTCTCTGGCAGGTAGCTCCATGCCCTCCTGGGTTTTAATTGCACCTTAAAACACACATGCATCAACACTACAATGAGCGGGTGGAGGGAGGTTTGGAGTCTTCTCTCACCCCCGTTCTCTGCGGCCTGCTGGAGCGGGGGGGCTAGGAGGAGTTGGCCGTCCGACTGCGGTCTGGAGTGTGGGGCCTCCCTGCTGCTGCGGAGTCGGGGCGGTCTGCCTCTCCCCACCGCAGGGAAAAGGGTAACACCACCTGGGTCTGGGTGCAGTTCCCCCCTCCAGGGGTAAGGGTACCTAGACCCGGTTTGTAGAGCACGCTTGGGGAGTGTGATCGTGTGTACAGCGTCTCTTTATGTCTGTCTCCACGTTGGTTGAGTGTGGAGTAAGTGTATATGAGAGCATGAGGGTGGGAATGGATGTTTGTGTCTGTGTGTGCCTGTATGTCTGTGTCTATATGTCAGGTTGGGTATCAGACGCCACCTCTCTGGGGACATCTCAGGCCCTCCAAGGTATGGAGGCCTATCTCCACCCACCACCACTTCCCCTGCCAGTGGCGGACTCCCTCAGGTGTCGGTGCGTTGGTGGTTCTTTGTGTCTGGGGATGGGCGTCCGGGTACACACCGGCTCACTCCTTGGCGGCCGCTTATCGGGGCCTGGAGCCTGGGGCTCGCTCGGGCCACTTCGGAGGTGGGGTGCCCCCGGCCTCTCGGTCTGGGGCTCGGTCACTCAGGCACAGCTGGCTGCCGGCGGAGCTCACGGGCGCGTCACTGCAACCCCCCCTGGCTTCTGCTCCGCGGCTGCTGAGTGAGCCCTCATCTGGGACTCTCCTCAGCTCTTTCTGGGACAGTGGCGCAGCTGCCCCTCTGTTGGTCTTCCTTGGTCTCTTGTGTTCTGGGGGCCTCTGGATGTCTGGAGTTTTGATCTCCTCCATACCTGCTTCATGCCCTGGAGGACGGGGCTGTGGCTCCCCACACTCCCTAGCAGATCGTTACATGGAGAAACCTTTGGAATGCAAGCATGCTGATCCACACAGGTATGCACACAGGTGTACACACGGGTATTCACAGACGCGGACTACAGCTTTCTTGGCTGCTGCCTCAAAGCACATTGTGCGCTGTCTATCTTGCATGCTGCACAATATTGTTTATTATTTAGTAACTATTGATATCTACTGCTAGCTAGTTTATTGTGATGGTGCCGTTTTTTTTTTTTTTTATTATGTTGCTCTTTGTTGTTTGCTTTCTCTTCTGTTTTTTTTCTCCATACAGGTGACCCAGGTGTTTTTTTTTTTTTTTTTTGTTGTTGTTTGTTTTTTTGTTTTTTTTTCTTTCTTCCCCCCCTTCTCACCGTCTCTTCTCCCCTTTGGTTTTCTTTCTCTCCCTCTCTTTCTTTCATTCTTTCTCCCTGTCCTATCCCCCAGTCATGTCTGTCCCGTTTGTAGCAACTGTAAATAAAATAAATTCATAATTATAATAAAGGTCAATCAAATGGACCAATATGGCAAGGCCATGATGATCCACTTGGTAAAATAAATCCGCTTGGCATCTTTCTTGGCCTTAAGACAACAATTCTGATGGCTAAAGATCCAAACGGGACACAAAAAAAAGAAAAAAAAAAAAAAGAACAAGTGGGGATTATGTCACAGGAGCTTCTTTAGCTGAGAGAAAGTAGCATAAACTGCTGGTTAATACTGCAACCTAGTGTTGGATATAGAAATTAACTTTTCAGTAGTGTTAGGAGCAGTGCCAGTTCAGTGTGGTGATGCTATGAAACGTGTTTTTAAGCAAGCAATGCTTTTTACGCCTCACTTGTAAATGACTGATGGGTTATTGCCGTCACCCCACCGGGCAGACGGGCAGCGTGGACACCTAAGTTTGCAAATGCGATGACTAGATAACAAATAATCATGCAGTAAGTGCAGTTTCACAGCTGAGGTCTCTGAAAGGTGATTTATTGGCTGTGTATTGTTACTATAAGTACATTTTTGACAAGTATGTTTTTAATGTTCGGTGAGTTGAGAAATGTTTGAAGTAGTTACTTGGGAAAAAAACCATCTTCTATTTCTCAGTAATCACACTTGTAATAGATTTCATTAAGTTTTTTCCACGTTACAGGTTATATTAAAAGGACTATTAATAACCCCATCCCTGTTGGCTCCCTACTGTGCTCATGAACTAGCAATACGACAACAGCAGGGACTTTAACGAGGCTTCTTCTGCCAGCACCTGACTGGCTCTCTTTTTGCATCTACTTTTATACAGCAGATAATGATCTCTTGCTGAGGGAGAGGACAGATGGTAGGTTTCAGAGTCCGTGTATTCACTGTCTGGTTCTGCTCTGCAAAATGTTTCTTGGTTGACAGAACTCTTCAAAATGCTTCAGACTATATATAAACTCTTCTCACACTAAGAATCTATGATTTGAGTTTTTTCATATAGAGAACATAGCGTAGTCTGTAGCTATGGGGTTGATTGATGACGTTTGAAGTATGCTTTTATTTTGAAAAACTCCAGTAACTTCCGAGTGTTAGACATAGCAGCTTTTAACGGGTTAGTGAAGGAACACGAAAGGCGTCGGAACATAAATACATACATTTCATCACATTTATGTGAAAATGGGGGCTTGCTTGGCTTTGTGCTCTTTAGCCAGCTGTGTAAGTATCGCATATGAATGTCTGTTTTAGATATTTCCGGAAGGCTTTTGTTTATTCTCCCACTGTTAGGTTAAACTAAGGATAACATTAGTAATTGGTGTCAGGTTTAAGTGTTAGTTGTGACGTTAGGCATGTGATAGCTTCAACAAATGTGAGACCATTTATAAATAGCTGATCATTACTGTTACTTGGGAAATCTGCCAATACTCGACGTTAGATTTAGGGCAGTTAGCGTAGCAAGCTAGTCAGAAGTGAACAGGCCATTTTCATCGCGTTGTTAATAAAATGGAAAGTTAGTGACGTTTGATGTTTAAAGCTGACGAGTTACTGACACCAGATGTAAGGCATGTGATTTTGATTGCCTTCGTAGGAAACCAGCTCATTTTTAGACCGGCTTAACAAGTGCAGGGTGTGTTCAACCGTTTATATATGGGAACTAGGGTATCTGTAAAGGTGGAGTGTTTTTCGTTGATGAAATAAAATACATGGAGGAACCTTGCGCTCTAATGTTTTTTTTTGTTTGTAATTAAGCATTTAAGTGAGAGGCGCGAATTTCATGTTACTTGTATCTAAACATCAACCCTTGGAACTGCCATGTTTAAAATTTACCCACACAGTAGTTCAGCTAACCTATTTATGAGTGCCATCACACCTAAGCAGGTGATATATTTTTGTGGCTGTCTTCAGCTTCAACTCTCACGCTCTTTATCGCTCTCTCCTCCTACCCCTCCATCCTCGGCAGGCCTCATGTCTGTGTGGCTCAGCACCATGTCTTTTGTGTGGTTGCTGTCCCTCTTCAAATAACTCCACCATCACCCGCTTGGTTTTCTCCTTCTTCTTGCTGATGGGAACCTTTGTGTCTGTTATCATGATCCTTCCTGGAATGGAAACGCAGCTTCGCAAGGTAAGACCTTTGTTCTTATTGTCATATTTATGTATATAATGATATGCAATAGTATTTAACATACAACTACTCATAATATACACCATATAGTCCATACACCATGTAAGTGGTCCGCATGTGCGCGTTCGCTGTCAAAATAAAAGACGTGCACCAGATAAGAAGTTGCAACGCGCGTTTGCGTCCATATAAAAAGCACTGTTTTTGTCCGCTAGAGTGGGATTTTCTGCACCACCTCTCTGTGCGTTCATCATTTGTTTGAAGCCAGCTCACCTCCTGCAACCACTTCTCCGAGAATACGCGCTTCTTTTGTGGTTCGGACTCCTTCTGACATTTCTTTGGAGGTGGAGGAACACCAAAGTAATTGCTTAAAGGAGCTTCTTCGACATCTTTAAGAGTTCTAAACAAATGTCTGTCCTCCAGAAAATCTTATGTACGCAAACACGCGTTGCAACTTCTTATCTTGTGCACGTGTTTTATTTTGACAGCGAATGCGCACCTGCGGACCACTTATGTGCAGCCCTGGTTATTTAGCTCGTCATATTGCAGCCACAGAAATTCTTTTGTCCATGAAACCATGAAGCTGCACTTTCTTTTTGCCTTATAGTCTGATTTGTCATAACTTCTCCATTTTGTGGTCACCTCTTCACCCAGACCTGTCTTATTTGGCTCAGCAGAACTAAAATATATATCCTGCTGCTTTTACACACGGACTCACATAACGCTCAGCAATTCTCTGCGCGATCAACCTTTCACATGTTTAAGGTTGCTGCAGGAGATTTCACTTGTCATGTTTGCATAGTAAGCTGACCATGTCAGAGGAATTGGTGCGCAAATTATCATCACTCACAGATCAGTGCTGTCGCTCTTTATACACAGTTCGCGCAATTGCAAAGTGAAAGCAAAAAACAAGCGCAAATTCAAACGCGATTTCAATATGTCACATATTGACAGTGGCTCACTGATGCCAATGACATAATTACCCAGCTACATTTCCGAAAGAATGCAAAAGCATTGACATATATTTTTCCTTCCTCTGATAGCCCAACGGGCAGGGCAGAGAGAGATTTTGGTAGCCCAACTGGAAAAATCGCTAGCCCCAGGACGTCGGGCTAGCGATTTTGCGAGCCCTGTCAACTGCTGTCACAGTGGTAGTGAAACTGAAAAATGATGCAAACAAGAAAGACAGCACATTTGCCTGCAAAGGAGAAGTTTCTGGTTTGCGTCACACTTTTCAAGTTTCACCACAGTAGAAAAGTGTTTGCAGGCAAATCATTGTATCCATGCAGACTATGGGCGACCGTGACAATCTGGTAGCAAACAACATAGTCACAAGAAAGTTTTTGCAGCACCCTCTTGATGACTGACTTCACCTGGCAACACCCAGAAACTTCCAACAGCCACTCAGTAACCTGCTGGGAAATGCGCTTTTTTTTTTCCTAGAGACTGGAGGTTGCCAGGTGGGTCACCAACCAGTCTCTGGGTTTATGTGACCAAAGCCTTACTCAAGTATGTAAAATAATGCAGATCTAATGTTGGATCCTTTTCTTGTAGCTACTTTATCTCTAAATAATTTATTGTAAAGTTCTCATATCTCCATTTAAGTAATGTTACCTGAGAAGTCATATCCTGATTGTAGTGCACAAAATTAGCTGCAACAACAGCTTTTACAGTGTTGTTACAAACTAGAAAAATAGAAAAGGTCATTGTGTATTGGTTTGTTTTTTTTGTTGTTTTTTTTGCCTGTCCCGTTTGGCTCTTTTGCATCAGAATTATTGTCTAAAGGCAAAGAAAGATGCCCAACGGATTTACTTTACCAAATTGACCATCCCAGCCTTGCCGTAATGGTCCATTTGATTCACCTTTTATTGTTTATTTTATTTTCACTTGCTGAATACGGGACAGACTTGACTGGGGGAAAGAAGGGGAGAAAGAAAGAGTGAAAGAGAAACAGCTGAGAAGAGGGACGGGGGAGAAGGGCAAAAGACAAAAACCAACAGAATGAGCAGAAAAAAAAAAAGAAAAAAAAATGCATCTGTCAATCACCTGGGTCACCTGTTGAGAAAGAAAAAAGAAAACAAGCAGAAGAGAACAAGAGTAATAGAATAAACAACATCACAATGATATATGGGAATATGACAGTAAATACTAAATGTTAAACATTATTGTGCAGCACATAAGATCAACAGAACACAGTGTGCTTTGAGGTAGGAGCCAAAAAGGGTGTAGTTTGTGGGTGTGATCACCCGTGTGTACACCTGTGAGCATGGACGCGCTTGTTTTTTTTAAAAGGTTCCTTCATGTAATGATCTGCTAGAGGGTGTGGGGGGGCCACAGCCCCGTCCTCCAGGGTATGAAGCAGGTATGGAGGAGATCAAAACTCCAGACATCCAGAGGCCCCCAGAACACAAGAGACCAAGAAAGACCAACAGAGGGGCAGCCGCGCCACTGTCCCAGAAAGAGCTGAGGAGAGTCCCAGATGAGGGCTCACTCAGCAGCCGCGGAGCAGAAGCCAGGGGGGGTTGCAGTGACGCGCCCGTGAGCTCCGCCGGCAGCCAGCCGCGCCTGAGTGACCGAGCCCCAGGCCGAGAGGCCGGGGGCACCCCACCTCCGAAGTGGCCCGAGCGAGCCCCAGGCTCCAGGCCCCGATAAGCGGCCGCCAAGGAGTGAGCCGGTGTGTACCTGGACGCCCATCCCCGGACACAAAGAACCACCAACGCACCGATGTCTGAGGGAGTCCGCCACTGGCAGGGGAAGTGGTGGTGGGTGGAGATAGGCCTCCAAACCTTGGAGGGCCTGAGATGTCCCCAGAGAGGTGGCGTCTGATACCCAACCTGACATATAGACACAGACATACAGGCACACACAGACACAAACATCCATTCCCACCCTCATGCTCTCATATGCACTTACTCCACACTCAACCAACGTGGAGACAGACATGAAGAGACGCTGTACACACGATCACACTCCCCAAGCGTACTCTACGAACCGGGTCTAGGTACCCTTGCCCCTGGAGGGGGGAAGTGCACCCAGACCCAGGTGGTGTTACCCTTTTCCCTGCGGTGGGGAGAGGCAGACCGCCCCGACTCCGCAGCAGCAGGGAGGCCCCACACTCCAGACCGCAGTCGGACGGCCAACTCCTCCTCCTAGCCCCCCCGCTCCAGCAGGCCGCAGAGAACGGGGGTGAAAGAAGACTCCAAACCTCCCTCCACCCGCTCATTGTAGTGTTGATGCATGTGTGTTCTAAGGTGCATTTAAAACCCAGGAGGGCATGGAGCTACCTGCCAGAGAGCAGCAGGTAAGCGCACCATGACCACCATGGTCACCACCCATCTTGAGGAGTTTGCCCCCTCACCTATACTAATGTGCCACAAACAGGACTTTAATATCACCAGCCATTCCCATGTTATTACGGTGTATCCATATAAATGGCCCACCCTGTACCGTAACATTGTGTTTTTTGTAACAATTAAGCTGGAAACAGTGATACGTCTAAGTCACGACTTGTATTGCAGTGCCTCTGAAAACCAGTAGTAATTGAATTGCTATTTGATACATGGTTTACTTTTTTAGTTAAGTTTAACTGCAAGCTTGTTTGATTTGACTTTCATCTGTTCCACAGATCCCAGGATTTTGCAAGGGCGGAACTTCAATACCTGGTATTGAAAACCAGGTTGACTGTAATGTCATCGTGGGGTACAAGTCTGTGTATCGAATGTGCTTTGCCATGACCTGCTTCTTCTTTCTGTTCTGTGTCATCATGATTCGTGTCCGTAGCAGTAAAGACCCACGTGCAGCTATTCAAAATGGGTGAGAACCTTTTTTTTTTTTTTTTAAATTGCAGAAGAATGGGTTCAGGGAGGGAGGTATGTGTACTGTACTACTTCTGTATTTCTTCTGTACTAATTGTAAGTTTGTAAATCTTCAGGTTCTGGTTCTTTAAGTTTCTGATCCTGGTCGGGATTACAGTGGGAGCCTTTTTCATCCCTGATGGGACATTTCACGATGGTATGAATATCTGTTTGCTGAATTACAAGAAACAGCAACTGTACTATATCCTTTTCTTGAGAAATGATAATGAGAATATACACATACCTGTTCAGCAGATTGAGGATGCTGTATCTTTTCCTTTTCATTTCACAGTGTGGTTTTACTTCGGATTGGTGGGATCCTTTATCTTCATTATAATCCAACTCATACTCCTCATTGACTTTGCCCACTCCTGGAACAAAGCCTGGGTAGAAAATGCTGAAAATGGGAACAAATGCTGGTTTGCAGGTAACGTATTCAAGAGTTTCGTGATAGACTCCATATTTGATACTGTAATGACTTTTTAAAATAATGATAGCGCACAAAATCTGATTTAGCATTGAGTTATATTGGTATGTGACATTTCTGGCATTGACACAGGATGAAGCAGAGCTTCTCTGCTGCCCGAGTCAATTTCATCATTTTTCTTAAAATAATAATCCTGTTATACCATCATTAATGTTATTGTGTATTCATTTCAATTCCAGGGCTGCTGTCTTTCACTGTCCTCCACTATGCACTGGCTATCGCTGCTGTGGTGCTTTTCTACATTTACTATACAATGCCAGATAACTGCACAGAGCACAAAGTCTTCATCAGCCTCAACCTTATCTTCTGCGTCATCGTCTCCATTGTTTCCGTCTTACCAAAGATACAGGTACAAACATGGAAACTGTATTTCTTCATGTTGGATACCGCACAGGAGCGATTGCAAGAGGTTAAAGGTATTTACTGGATTTGTAAAATGTGAACCACTAGGGAACGGTGTCTACCAGAGCTAGGCAAATGTTTTGTGTTGTAGCCCAACTCTCTTACCAGAAACAGAAAAACTGAATGTTGTCTAAGTTTGGGGCAGTGCAACAACTTCCTGGTCGGCTGGCTTTCTGAGTGTAGTTTGCATGTTCTGCAGTAACAGTAATCACAGTACAAAAACGTGTTTGTTAGGTTAACTGGTGTGTCCAAATTAGTCTTAGGTGTGGATGTGACAGTAAATGGTGGTCTGCGTTATCCCTGTGTGACACACATGTGACCTGCTCAGAAGTACCTCGTCTGTTACTCTTACAGTTGGAATAGAATACAGCCTCCTTATATGGAGGAGGTTGGTAAATGCAAACAATACCCTGGTTAATGATTTGGTACATAGCTGTTATTCACATACAGCAAACACATTGTTATTATTAGCTTAAGCAGAGTGAGGTTTTTATTTTTATAGTCAAAAAGTGTAACTTTTAATGTAAACAGCTTAGAAAATCTGAGAAGCTCTAAGAAAATTGTAATAACTTGTTCAGCCAACCTAATACCTAATTAATTACAGTAGGCTATATCCTCGTTTGCTGTGTGTGAACTCATGTAAGCATTATTCAGTGCTCTCTAACTGATCTCCTTTTCTCTCACCTCCTGGGTTGGTAGCGACATGGCAGCTGTACCTTTGCAGCTACTTCATTTGTTTCATACACTTTAGCTTCATAGCTAACAGACAGCAGTACATTCATCGGCTGCAGCAGAAAGCCTGCCACCCTCCCTGTCGCAGTCAGCGGACTGAACTTGTTTTCTGGCAGATACCAGTGCTTGAAAGAAACCCGGATGTTTGCGTTTTGCTGCTGTTTGTATTTTTTTTTTTCTCTGGTTTCTTTCCAGGAATTAGTGCTGGTAGTAATAAGGGCTGCTTTCCAGGTCCTTCAGGCAATGTTTGCTGCCCTGATAACTAAAACCTTTCATATCTGCCTTGCCATCAGCATTTCCTCTTCCTCTCACTTTGGACTTAGGGCAGACTGGTTGCTACACTATCTTGTGATACAAATTGGTGTATCACAAAAGTACACTACACCTATTTTTAAGTTCACTTAATGTCTCTTTTTTTATTTCTTATTTTCTTTTCCCCCATGTTTTGTATAGAAACTCATGGCAGTTGTTTCTTTGCATTCTGTTAATGGCTTTAGTTAACTTGATGGTTTAAGTACTTTTTAGTTTTAAGTACCTTTAAATCCTTTTAAGTACTTTTTACCACTTAGTTGTAAAAGGTTGATGGGGTATTGTCAACCTATGGGCGGGCGAATGGCGTGCACCCAAAAGATTGTAAATGTGATAACTCAAAAAACATGCAACGTAGGACTTTATTGGTAGATCAAACTATGATATTTATTTCAGTCTCAGATGAGTTAAAGTCTCTGTGGCCTAAACCTCAAGGTCAGAGGTCAGGTTTTCTGAGTGTTTTGTCAATATTCTTCCCCAAGTCTTTATGAATGAGTATTTTTTTCATAGGCTCTGTTGAGTTTGTGATGCAAACAAGCAGCACATTCAAACACTGTTAAATAAACCTTCCTTTCAAAGCAGCTGAACATTTTATTTTATTATTATTTTGTTAAATATTTTTACTTTTTCTATTTACAGGCAACTCAACCGTACTCTGGTCTGCTTCAGGCTTCTATTATTTCCCTCTACACCATGTATGTCACCTGGTCTGCGATGACCAACAATCCCAGTGAGTCTTCTGACTTCTTAATCCTAAGTCTACCTTCGGTTTTACCTGCATGCTTTTTTTTTTCCTGTTTCCTGACTGTTGTCATTTATTATATGTACTTGCTGTTTATTTGTCGCAGCATTTTTATTTGAAAGGTGAGTTTTTCCCTGGGACTCTAAATAAACAAAGAGCTGCTTTTTGCTAATAGTTAGCACACCCTCTGTGTCTCATTTTCATGTGAGTTGCATGTCCCCTGTGAGTAGTCACAATGGGCAGTGTTGTGCTGACTAGTTACATTCATGTTAAGATGTAGTCATCTTAGTCCCACTGACGTGACGCTGAAGATGTAATGACTCGTCATCTCAAAGCTGTGGACGACCAATTTAGTGAATACAATAACTGGAGAACGAGGTGACGTCAGATTTTCAAATGAATACGATAGGTGTATTTGCTAAAAATCTCAGACGAGTTTGAATGTGAGTGACTTCAACCTCAAGGTCAGAGGTCAGGTTTTTTTCCCCTATTGTTCTGCTCACACTTTATCAGTACTGGCAAATGGCTGCCCATCCCTGAGCCTGGTTCTGCTGGAGGTGTCTTCCTGTTAAAAGGGAGTTTTTCATTCCTACTGTTGCCAAGTGCTTGCTTATAGGAGTTTGTGTGATTGTTGAGGTTTTCTCTGTAATATTGTCGAGTCTTTAACTTACAATATTAAAGTGCCTGACTCTTGTGATTTGCTACTATATAAATAAAATTGAAGTTGAGTTGTGAAGCAACTTTCACACCAGTGAAGCACTAGTGTGAAAGACACTGTTGAGATGAAAAACATTGAATAAATAATTAAACGTTTAAATGTTAGAAGTTTAACAGTAAAGGGAAAAAGGTGTATTCATGGATTTTTGATACTTTAAAGTTGCATCTTCAGTGCTGTTAGTTACAGAAGAGGAAAAAAAACATTAAAAAATGTGTATTGCCATTATAGTCAAGATGGAAGTCAGAGACTTTAATTCATTAATATGTCATTTTGCAGACCTTCTCACTGTATAATAATGTGCTTTTCAAATCATTTTATAATTGGTGTGTACAATTTCTTTGTGGTCTTCTGTGCACAGATCGTAAGTGTAACCCCAGCCTGTTGAGTCTAGTGTCAAACGTCAACACCACTCAACCGTCTGGTGGCAGCCCTACAGGACAGGTGCAGTGGTGGGATGCTCAGGGCATTGTGGGATTGATCATCTTCCTCTTTTGTACTCTCTATGCCAGGTAAGATTAGCAGTGCCGGAAAATAATATATGTTCTGTTTTATTTGCTTTTGTTAAACTTCCTCATTCTGTCTCTCCCTCAGTATCCGTTCATCCAGCAACACCCAGGTAAACAAGCTGATGCAGACAGAGGAGGGCGGAGGGTCAGGTGGAGAGGGTGTGGTTGGAGAGGATGGTATCCGCAGGGCTGTTGACAATGAAGAGGAGAGTGTCACTTACAACTACTCCTTTTTCCATTTCCACCTCTGTCTGGCCTCTCTGTACATCATGATGACTCTTACCAACTGGTACAAGTAAGTACTCACAGCAGACTGACAGACATGAAGCAACAGGTACGATATGAGACTTTTGACCCTGACGGTGAATTTAAAATCCATAATTTTCACCTTTATCAGTTACTTACATACAGCTACTTGTGATCGCGGCACAGTAGCAGTGGAGCTCCTTGGTAAAACATTTAAAGATAAAAAACAAAACAAAGGATAAAACATGTTTCAATGTTTATGTGGCGGTTTAAAGTTCTGACACCCTCCAATCGAACCACCAGAGGGCAGACTAGTTCACCTGAAAGTTCTTCATTCTTTCAGCACAGATTGAATGTCAGCCTCTTGAATCATCTCGGTTTAGATGAACCTCACCCACCACCAGAGTATCTTTGTTTTTTCTTTCTTTTGTGACCAATTCATGTATATAGAGGAAGTGTGGATGAATTTCCAAACATGTGGTAGGTTGAGTTGGTGTAAACTAAATTGCTGCTTTTCACTCTGTGTCCTCCAACAGACCAGAAACCAACACCCAGGTCATGCAGAGCACTATGCCAGCTGTTTGGGTGAAGATGAGTTCCAGCTGGCTGGGCCTCGGGCTTTACCTTTGGACCCTCATTGCCCCTCTTATTTTCCCTGACAGGGATTTCAGCTGAGCGTGCATCATCTTTCACTTATATTTGATTATTTGTTTTCTGTTTTTTGGCGGCTGGTGAAGTCAAGTTGCTAAGAAGGAAACAGAAAGAATGTTATTAAGAATTTTTATTTCTTGATGTTTCTGTTTTGTTTTTGTTTTTACATTTGTATGTGTTGTTATTGTGTTTGTGTTGGTTTACACCTCTTGGTTGGCTTATTTGGTGTAATAATTAAAACAGATATTGTTTAAGAAGATTTTAAATGTTTGGTAAGTTTAGAGTCTTTACTTACCCATGGGAATTTTTCATTTTCCAGTGACTCACATTAATAGGCTTGCCGCCCTACCTTCTGTAGTGTGAGCATATAAGCACCAGTACCTCCGTTCTAAGTTTTAAATTCCATAACAACGACTCAGCAACAAGGCACTTTCTCAATACCTCAGACATTTCACTTAGATTCCCTTTTAAAGGTCTTTCAGATCAGAGCTCTCTGATTGGCTCAATCTGGAATACCCCTGATTAGCTGTACTCCTTTACTGCAGGGGGCACCGAGGAGAGCCCTGATCGGGAGCCTCAGAATGAGGTGACTGTGAAAACTAGATAAGACTAATATGGCACGCCCTTCAGATCATAACAGGGCTTCCCCGCGGCTACTAGGCTGCAAGCAAATACATGTGATTGCACCTTGAGCAAGAGTGTCCTAATAGACAGCCAGTCTAATCTCAGCTCTTCCTCGTCTGCTCCAAGCTAAGATGATTTTTCTCCGGTGCTAAGCTTTTCCAGGCCTCTGACAGCCACAGACAACAGTGTTTATGTCATGTATAGCAAACTGTTTGCAGCAAGGATTCTTGTATTGATCCGTAGCAGTCAGCGTCATGCAGTGTGCAGTGGTATGGTTCAGGAGGTGAAGCATAAATCCCACCCTACCTGCATTTACAAATGCCATTATAGTAAGGAGGTTGCACCGTGAATTATTAGGCTAAAAACTGGATTTTTAAATGTCTCAATGTACAAAACAATAATAATGCATTTTCAAATTGCTGTTATTGATTTTTATTGCTGGTATTGACTTTCGTAGTGATTCGATGGCTGTAATGGTGATACAGTACTCTTACATATGCATTATATAGTTGTTACCTCAATTTCAGTCTGACTGGAATGAGTTGAAATAAGGTGAGTATATTTTGTAATTGTGGAAAAAGTTTTTGGTACAATCCTGATTTGCAGTTGTCATTTTCAGACATTTCGCTGGACACACACATGAATCGGATGTTGTGTTTCTTTGGCTGCATATGAGTGTAGTGAATGCAGTTTTTCAAAAGTTTTCTGATTGATTTAACTTTTTTTTAACGTTGTTTATATATTTTGTCACATTAAGGGGAATATTACAGATAAATTTCATGTTGGATCATGATTTAAAATTTCATAACACTATTAAGTGCCTTTCTGTAGTTCCACTTTTCAAAAAGTATCCTAATAGATCACTAATGCTGATGTGCTTACTACACCTTGCCTTACATCGTGGCGATCTGGTCATTGCATGCCATAAAGCACTGGTCTGTAACATAAACTGTAAACATAATTTATGTATAGACTCAGTTTTTAATAAAGATGAAACGCTTCTCCACTCATTGTTTTAAATGAGTCTCAATACAAACTTTGGATTAAATAAATAAATCACAACTACAAACGTGGAGTTTTACACCAAAACCTGTTTGTGGGCAGAGCTGTGCTTGTTTCTTTGGTGGCTTTGCCATTGTAGGGCTATTCAGGTTTCGTGTTATAGATTGGACATGAATCCTTCATGCTTATGGGTGCTAATGGTGGACGCAGGCTGATTGCACTCTTTTCCTAACATGTAGATTAAAGTGATGAGGCACCAGAGTCTGGGACTGAGAAGGAGCTCACAGGCGCTAATGTGCTGATTTTTATCTGTCCATCAGTTGTGTGATTGGGGGACACTCATCAGCTGCTAATGCTTTGCTGATTGTACTTGTAGTTATCTTGTTGTCACACGAGTACAACGCTAAACTGAAAGTGAACCATTTCCAGTCTATAAAAGGGTTCATCTCTCACCATGTTTTACACATTTGTTCTTAACTCGAAATCAAAGCAGCAAAATGTGTGCAATCGCTCCTCTCTGCTGGTACAGAGACAGCACAGTGTGTGCCAATCTCCGCTGTGTTATTTCCTCCTTGCCTGGCTGGTAGACAGGACATGTTGGTTTTGGCTGCTGCACTCACTCAATCCAGTCGGCTCTGAATGTGGAAATATTCAGGACATACTGCCTCCTGTGGACCTCCACCCTCCTGCAGCAACACCCCTCCAACAGCCTATCCATTTCAATCCTGAGTTGATGGATTGTGCCTGTTTGACAGACTGAAATCTGATTTATTTCACTTTAAGCTGAGGAAACAAAGACTTCCTAAACACTGTGGGGAAGATGACAACACTTCACTAAATCCTTAAAGAAAACAGCTCTGAAAATATTATGGTGTGCAAAGTGCATTCTTCCATTTCTGTAAACATGTACGTTACTTGTTGGAGTCCAATTATGACTATTCAACAGATTTAAATTTGGACAAGCCGGGAAAACACAACTGCCACAGGAGAGGACAGCAGTTGTGTGGCTGCAACATCTGCGTAAAGGACTTTACTGAAAAACTGAACAATTTTTAACTGCAGCTGCAGGCGTGATATCCAATGCTCTGTTTCTGCATTTGGCTTGTTGTGATGTGGTGATGCTGGAACACTGCGCATTGCATGCATGTTTGCCAGCCTTTCCTTTTGGCTTTTTGCAGTTTTTGTCTGATTACTTGTGCCTGACATGTGACTTCACTTCATGGAGAAACAGAGTGCATGTCAAGTCTTGTGTAATCACTGTCAAACGCACAGGCATTTGTAGTAAACTACCAAAACTGAAAGAAGCCATGTCTGTCCTCTGACAGGAGCAGGCTTGCAGCACATCCTCCAAATCTCTGACGCTTTGACCCCACAAAACTGTTTTATCTCCTATTTCTTCATTTCTCCCTCACTGACTGGAGCGTTTACATTATAAAACAATCAGACTTATTAAACAAACACTCTTCTTTCATTAGCCCCATCTGAAATGTAACAGCCTCTGAATTCAGGCAGCACCAGCACCCGAGAACAAATTAGCCAGGCGTCATAAATTTCACTTTTATTTCCCCTGCTATCATCAGGTGTACAAATGTGAGATCTGGTTTTCTCATTGAGTAGATTTAAGACTCTCCTCGTCTTCGGCCATTGGCTCCAGCGTCATAAATCTCACTTTCATTTCCTCTGTTATCATCAGATGCAATTTGTCGCCGTAATAATCGGGAGCTGTAATGTGCTGATTATGAGCCACTTAGTGTAGCTCTGCAGCCATGCTTAGTTAGGCCTGCTGGGATTTTTAATTTTAGATTGATTCAGACAATCGTTATCACTTGCAGTGTTAGCCCTGACCTTAATCTCGGCTTGCAAATGTCAGTGTTTGGCCGCATTTTAGTCAAGAACGAGTTCTGCCTCCGCACTAAAGCATGAGACTATTTCAGTTTTGTTTCGCACTTTCATATTGCAAATATTGAACAGTGAGCGGTGTTGACTTCTCCTGATGCTGATTTAGATAAGTACCGTTTTTGTTAGGGGTTATGCATCCCTGACCACCTCTTTGACGGAATGACTGGAAATGCCTGTCTGAGGTGTAATTGGGTTTTAAGAGTGGAATCCAGGCCCATTGGATTATGCACTGCATGCAGGGGAGCTAATTGAGTTTGGACCCTGCTGGCATACTGCACGAGCACTGGAAACATTTACCCAACATTAAGCCCCAATTAGGCTTTTCGGGATTGGAAACTTGTTGCTGGATGATGGGAAGATGCTGATGCCCGACAGACTGCGCTGTGCAGTTTCTCTCCACTAAATATGTATGGTCCGCTAACAGCTCTGCTCGTTCCTGTTGAACTGATGAACTTCCTCTGTATTTCCACGTTCTCGCACAGCACAGGCTACAGTGCAAAGCAGTCCCTCTGCTCTAAGCTGGAAGTCTACAAGTCTGAGTGTGTGCGCATGCTCTCCCTCAGCTCAGAGGAGCAGCTAATGCAGTTATATAATAGTTAGCGCACCCGGCGTCTGCTGTGAGCCAAATGCCAGGCCGGTCTGGTTACATAAACTCGTCAGAGTCATATTGTAGCACTCCGGAGCGCTCACACCACAGCGTGTCCCCGCTCCTTTCACTGTCTCTTCCTCCGTCTCTCACTTCCTAACGCCGTTTTTCTTTGCTTTCCCATCCTCTCGTTTCTACACCTCTCCTCGCATCCACCCCTCCCTCTCAACCTCCCTCGCACTTTTCCTTTCCTTTTCCCCTCTCCGCTGCAGAGCTGTTCTCAGCCACGAGAACAAAGAGTTTTTGTGCTGGATGCAGATGCACAGACAGCTCAGAAAATATGAGACACAAAAGAGCAGGACTAACTGTACGCTCACAAGTGCATTCTCCAGTGAAACATCAGGACATGTGCAATTCAGTTGCTGGATGCCTTGGCAGTGACGATGGGTGAGTCAGGTGAAGAGATAAGCTCCGGCTGCCAGTTACCACAACTCGTGCACTCTGATGTCCACTGGCCTTTGATTACCATTTGATCTCCAGGAATGCCTTTCTCATTGACCTTTTGCATCTACCTCCCATAAGTCCCTACTTATGGGCCCACAAATAGGAGAAGGTCAGAGAGCCATGGTCAACAGATCAGCACCCATTGCAGCCGGGTGTCTGCCAAAAACTGCAAACTAGAAGTGAGCAGATCGATCCAAATATCGATAGTGTCCATCCCTAAACTTGTATTGATATTGGAACGGTACTAGCACGATAGCAGGATAGGCTTAATACTTATGTGTCTGTCTCTGAATCATATGATTTAGAGACAGACACATTTACATACCAGGCCTGTTATAACGTTATATCAAGCAATTATTGTGGAAAGTAAAAATCAGTAATCAATTGGCCATTAAAATGGGTTCAACTTTGGCTAACTGATGATCATTCATCTCATAAACATAACACGGTTCCCTACATAAGCTCCCTTTAAAGGTTAAAAGTATCCTTAGGGATATCGTTACATTGGCCCTGTATTTACTTGGTATCGGGTCCTAAAACTGCAGAATGGCACAGCACCCTTGCGCAATTGAAGTTAATTCATTTATGGTTTCAGCTCATAACAAATCATTGTTAAGATCTTTTGTGTGATGTCATCTCAGTCACTCGTTCAAGTAGACTGTTGTGGTACAGGATGGAGGTGTGCAGTGATGGTGTAGGTCCACGGAGGAAAACAAAGTGGATAAACGGCTCAGTTTGACTCCAGAACTCTCACGCTCACTGCGCGAGCTTGTCTAGCTAATTAGAATTAACAGCATTAACCAGGAACCGCTCCTCTCAACCAATGGCGTCCTTCTACAGCTTATGATTATTCATGAGGCGGGGCTCGGCGCGCCAGCCCACTGGTGGAGGCTGACGGGAGGGCGGTGCCCACCGGACCTACCGCGCGGGGTGGTGCGGAACCGCGGAGTGTGTCTTGCGTAGGGCGAGATGTTGTTTTTTTGTGGCGATCTGCTGAACGTGGCATCGCTGTCCGGTCTGACACAACAGTGGGAAGCACAACCAGCCCCTCCGGTCCTCCCTGCACAGAAACCCGGGCGCACAGCAGCTGATCCCGGCGCATCACAATCCAGGAAATGCGGACTTCTGGCTCCTTCGCAACGGGATAAATGGCTGCAGCGCCAGCACTGTAGCAAGCTGGTAAATATGAACCGTGTCGGCTGTTTGTTACTTACTTTCATTTGGCTTGTGGTGCTCGTCAGAAAGAAAGCGCGAGAGAGACAGAGAGGGGATGGGTACACGGTGTGAAGTTGACAGCTGATCCCGGCCGTATTTTATTTTATTTTTGGTGTTTATTTATTTTGAAAAGCGTGAGTGTGATATGAAGTTGAGCGATGCGTTTTGGTGATAAATGATTAAAGATGTGTTGCGTGTAGCGGACCCGAGCAGCAGAGCGAGTTTTTTTTTCCCCTTTTCACCAAAGTACTGTACGCTGAAGTAGCGGCAGGGGCGCTGCACATATACAGCTGACAGCATATGCTTCATCATGCACCTTCACTCACCCCGGCTGTCCTCAATAGCTAACCGGCTGAGGAGAGCAGGAGTGGTGGGGATGGGGGGCTAGCACACGCACGCTACGCATAAACACGCGATTCACGATCAGGCCTGTGAAGTTATTTGTAATGGGCTACACCTACACTTGGCAGATTTTTGGACGATGACATCATGCTTTTGTACTCTGTTGATCTGCTTTTATATGATAGATGGGCTCAGTTAACAAAACAGGTTTTTTTTTGTTGGTCTTTTCATCTACTTGAAGTTGTGTCATTGAGTTTTAGTGTAACTCTATCTGTCTGTGTAAAATCAGAAGTTGGCATAAGGCAAAGTCATGGTTTTGCACCTCTGATGTTACTTTTACAGGAAGTGAGATATGGATAGATAAGATAAGATAAGATAACCTTTATTAGTCCCACACGTGGGAAATTTGTTTTGTCACAGCAGGAAGTGGACAGTGCAAAAGTTATGAGGCAAAAATTAGAATACAATAAGAATAAATACAGTACACAACTGTACAGAATAGAATAAAATAAAATACTATATACAGTAGAATAAAATAAAATAAATATACAATAAGATAAAAATAGAATACAAATACTATATACAACTGAGTAAAAATACAACGATGACAAAGGATTATTGCACTTAGTATTATTGCATATGTATGGATGTGTGTGCTTGATCAGTTAAAGTCTTTATTATGGAGTCTGACAGCAGTGGGGAGGAAAGCATTGAAATCTGAAATCATAGCACTTGAAATCTGTTGTTCTGTGTAGATGAAGACCACAGCCAGCTGATGCTGTCTCGTTTTTGTTTTGTTTTGTTGTGTTTTACATAGGAGATGAGGTTCAGTACCTCATCAGTGCAAGCATTTGAAAAGGAAACAAACACAGCAGCCTCTATGCTGCAGCGTCCTTGGCGACGTCTGCCAGCTGTACTCTTTTAAGTCCCACCACAAAGATACAGTAAGATGTCACACCATAGTGGTAAAGGTGGTGTGGGGTGAAAAGGGAGAGAGGCCTATATGCAATTATTTCTTAGTGAATCAGCAGAAAGTGGCGAACTTACGGTGCTCCACTCTGGCCTGGATCAAGACCAGTTTGTGGTGTTGCTGGCTGAAGGAAGGCGCTAGCTCAGCAGGCACCTGAGGAGAGCGCCGCTCCATTTCCTTGCAGAATTCCAAGACTGTTCGCGTCGTGGAGGATTTGGTCATTGGACAAAATACCTGCTGTCAGAGATTACTACGTCTTAAAGTTGGAAACGAAGGTCTTGCAGAACCTGTTTTTATATATGTGTGTGTGTGTGTGTGTGTGTGTGTGTGTGTGTGTGTGTGTGTGTGTGTGTGTGTGTATATACACACAAGTCAACGGATTAGCAATGCCAGTTCACTATATAAAAAATATTCAGTGTCGTAGCTGAAGTCTTGAGCAATAAGTTTGATCAGGCACAATAAGAGCAAATATAAGTGTCAGGAGTAACAGTGATTACTAAAGAACTTCGACTCTGCTCTATGTCTTGGTGTCTCTCCCACTGGCACGAGTACCACTTGAGAAAACAGGCCAGTTCTGGTCAATTAATAACAGCTTATACCCCATATCCCTACTTTCACGTGCACCCACAGTCACCTGGCATACCCTCTGCAGCTCTCGCACTCTCACTCAACCTTGCAGGTGGCAACGTGTTGATTTACTGCATGAAATGCCATTGGCAGCAAGGGGTCTTGTCGAGTTCCTGCTCAAACCTTCAGATGCATCCCCTGCAGACAGCAAGGTCTGATAAGCACTGTAGCACCGGAGCAGGAAGGTCGGGGAGCATGTGTGGTTTTTTTCAAAGCGAGCTTGGCAGTTTAGACTGAACCTTTAACGCGAAATGTTTCACGGACGGCGTCACACCTTTCTACAAAAATTCAAACCGAGCGTTGGCTCTGGTGCTGTTGGTGTGTGCGAGCAGGTTTAAGTCTTGTTTTCTTCGAGAGGATGTTGAGGGGTTTTATTGGGATCTTCATGGGGGAAAAAAGAACACATGTTGAAGATGTGTGGTAAGAGGGCACATCTTTCATCTCTCTGTGGCTGGTCACTAATCCTGTTCCTCCGAGGCACCGGAGAAGAATAGATGCACTGTAGTGCTCAGAGGCAGTAAACAGTAAACCAGGAACAAGTCTTGGATACACAAATTGCACAAATGCACACAGAGTAAAATGGAGGTCAGGAGTGCCAATCTGGCAACTTCACAAATGCCCCAGTAGCCCAATAATCCTTTTGCAGGCATTCAGTAACACTGTAATGCATTCTGAATATTAAAAAGCATTTTCTTCACTTATCTAGCCCTGTGGCCTTCTGTGTAGTGCATGACTCTGCTTTGGTGTCATTTAGGTCAGTGTGTGTGTTTGTGTTTGTTTGCAGGGGTTACAGTTGTTTATCAGTGTCTGGCCTACACTCAGCCTCCTACCCGGGCCTGTGTATTGGCTGGCCCCTTCAAATGGAGTTTCTTTGTGTTTGCCAGGCAGGGACCAGAGTCTGTGCCGTATGTGTGTTAGTGCCGCCACCTGGCCCGCTCCCAGGTGTGCTCGTCCAGGTTATACAATGATAATCTTGGACGGTGATGTCCGTGCAGGCAGTGAAGGTTCTTACAGGAAGAGAAAGCGCAACAAAGTGGTTACTCGCTCGAACACTCCCTCCGTAAGCGTTAATCATTACCCACTCGAGCACCGTTGGTAGCCAAGTGGAATGTCGAGAGGTTTGCTGCACGTAATGACAATCCTTCTTCGAAAATAGGCGACAAGTTGATTACATCCTAACTCCCAACTTTTCTCGAGACCCAATAAATTGCCATTATCACCAGATTTGTATTTTCTGTTGTCGTCTTTAGGATATGCAACAATCTGTGTGTTTTCTCCTTATATCAACACGGAGGGCATTTTTGTGCACGGGGTTCGCTGTCTGCAGCGGCCGGCATTTTGCAATACTTATTGTTGTAGTATGATTGTAAGCCTCTGTGCTCCACACCACAGGTATGTCTGAAAGGGGGCTCTGCCAGGATATCACTGCTGAGCTTTGTGTAATACTGGGGGCGAGGCTGATCAGTGCTTGAAAAAACACAAAAGCAAAAGTGATAACACGCACGATAAAGTTTCAGCTTTAGAGTTAGCAGTTATGTGAAAGAATTAAATCGCACTTTTTGGAGGTCAGGCATATAATCCTCCAGTTTGTTTGTTTTTTTTTTTTGCATCTGTTGGCTTGAAAGAAAGAGAACGCACCCAGTGTGCGTATTGATCGATGGTGCAGGCAAGTTATTATATTTCACTACCAGATATCTCCACCACTTTCCAAATCTCTCGCTTTCACTCGCCGACTCCCAAGACACCGCTCTGACCACACCCCTCAGCGTGCAATGCATCTGCACAGATTGCAATCTCCAGATGATGCCTGTTCACCGCTCTAATCTGTGTTCATTAACTGACACCTGCAAAGATAACTAGTGTTTACCTCTGCTTTAACTTCTCTGAAATCCTATTGCTGTGTCCTCAGATGCAGGCTCTCAATCTGTCTCATCTTATATCAGTCCCATGAGAGTGTGTAAACTATGCAGGCGATGCAGACACAGTGCTGAACACTTATATAGTTATATATATATATATATATATATTTATATGTGTGTGTGCATGTCCTCATACTAGCTTTCCCTCCTCTCTTTAGAGCTGATTTCTCTCCTCTCCTCTAATGGAGTCCTTTGTCTCAGTGAGTAAGGCACTCCTGCAGGAGCAGTAAGTGAGGATTGGAGGGGATTTCTGCTCCGCAGGAGGGTAAGAGGGCTTTGGGAGGGCAGAATCCTTCCAACCCTGCCGTGGATCTGCCGAGCAAATCAAGACAGCAGGCGATGCTCCAGCACAATCCTCCCCAGCCATGTCACTGTCACTGAAGTGGGGAGGGAGGGAGAGTGCGCCGTTCTTTCTTACTTGCTGTGCCTTACATGATGTGAGCTGTGTTGGCTTACGGGGAACTCCGGGGCATGCCCTTATTTATTTATTTCTTTACATATATTTGCCATGCCCTGCGGTGTGATCCAATATATCAGTCGAACCGGTGAATACGATGCTGTATTAAAAATATAATTAATCTGAAAAATGCACATGTGGGCTGTGGGCTGCACACGTGCATCTATTTGCTGTTTCTCACAGTCTTTCTAGGCAAGCTATGCCCTGACGTTGTCAGGTAAGGTCATGCAAAGAACACCTCACTTTAGATGCTGTTAATTATGCAAGAGTGTGGTCAACTGGTGTCAGTTGGGAAGGCCATTCTCTCTTTATACTTTAAAGGTCATGAAACTCCCCACATTTTGGTCTGCGTTTGTTCTGTGTTAGCACCAAATAGCTCGTGTTTTTTGTGGTTTTGTGATGCTGCAGATGATTTGTTGACATCCTGTTTGAGGTTAAAACTACCTTTATAAGTCTTCAGATTTTGCAGTTGTCAGTACACTGGCATTAAAAGGAGGCGTATTGACACACGATGTGTTTACATACACTCTGCACACTTAGATGTATTCTGTACGTGTTTGCCTGTACGATGTTTTTGCTGATGTCTCCATATTGCAGCCCCTAAGCGCGGGTGTCTGTTTCACCTAATTGAAGGTCAATATTTGCATGAGCATTCCTACAGATAACTTTCCTAGCTTGGCCTAGACAGAAGACAGAGCGACTGCTGTACTTCAATAAAATCAAAGTGCCTGTCATATTCCAGTGTAACACTGTCAGATGTATCTCTTCACGCTACATTGGTGCCGTTCCAAAGCAAAAGGTCTTTCCTTGCTTGCAATAAGTGCAGGGGATACGGGGGGTGGGAAATCTTCCTGGTTTGATTTTGTCGAACAGGTTTGATTTATTTAGGCAAGGTCTAAAATTTGCAAAGATTACAGGTTATTTTGTTAAATATGTCCAGGAACTGATTCAGAGGAACTTTTTTTTTTCACTCGGATAATTCACCAACTTGTGGCAGTCTCCCTAATCTGATGTCGTTTTTTTGTCAGGCTTTAAATGAAATAAATCCAGAAAAATGTAAAAACAAAACTTGTTTTTGTAGCACAGCTTTGAGTCACTGTTTTTAATAGTCAATCTAAGTCGAGTTAAGCTTTTAAAATAGCTCCATGTGATCAACAAACCCGTGTTTTTCACAGGCAAACAGAAAAATTATCACCCTGGCTGTCATTGTAAAATTCCACCAGTCCACAGACCCGTGTTTTCCTGTTTATTGAGGAATTAGCGTTATTATAGGTGTGCTTCACTTTCTGGCTTGGCCTCTAAATGAGGAGGGAGCTAAACAGTGGGCTTTCTGACACTCTGATTGTCTAACTGCTTGCATTTTGTTGCCTCATTTTAGAAGCAGACGGATGCAGTTTGGCCCTGAAAACTTTGGGCTGTGACTGTGACTGTGACTAAAACATTATTTCTTAGCCTGAAATAATGTTTTAGTTTCTTGTTTGTTTTTGTTTTTGTTTTTTTTTTAAGTTTAAATTTTAAATTTCAGGTCTCAAAACCACGTTTGCTTTTTTAGTTGTCTGTGTGAAAAGCCTCATAAATCCTTACTGAGACGAGTTTATCCGTCAGCCTCAGAATTAACCAGAAGGCCTGCAAGTATGTGAAGGATGTCCACAACACGCCGTGGCTTTAGTGAAGTAATCTCATGACACATTTGTGACACAATCTGAGCGGATCAGCAGGCAAAGCACGAGCCCCATTATTAGGGGATGTGTGGAAAGAAGGAAGAAAACTGTCTTTTATATTTTGGCTCTTTTTTTGTTACACAATTGTAAATATATTTCTTTCTGCACTTATCATAATGACCACGAGGTATTTGACACACACACACACACACACACACGCACGCACACGACTGTCTGTACCATGCTTCCTCTAGAAACTTCCTCACCCTGGGAGAGGATACTCCCTTCCCTCTCTCCGCCTCCTGCCAGTGCAAAACCCCAGAGCTGCTGACACAGACTCACCCAGTGTAATTGGGAAAATAAACAGATGATAGAAAATGGGAAAAAAAAAAAAGCATGTGGATGTTTATCCACAACTGGATGCTAAAAGTCTTGGCTTTCCCGGGAGCTAAGATGAATGAGATGTGGGTAAAGTTGGGAGGAGACCCCTCCCAAAACACAGGGCAAACTGTGGAGGCTGAAAATCCTGCAAAATAAATCTATCCATCCATTCCTTATTCGCCCCTTTTAAAGGATTTGCAGTACTATTCAGCTAGCGGCACGCAGCGGTGAAATTAAATTAACTGGGTGTTATAAGTCAAGTCATAATTAAGGATTTGCCACCATAACAAAAGCAGACGACTGCGGGAGACATGAGAGCGTTTATTTTTGGAGGGAAAAGACAGAGATTGCTGTAGGAAGCTCTTCCTAAGTCTGAGATGTTACAGTGGTTTTTATTATGTAATCCTGCTGTCCTCAACAACCTCAAACAGTCAGCAGTCCCAATGTTTGCACCCAGGTAGTCCCCCACCTCCTCCCTGTTTTTTCTCCCAGCTTTGCTCCGTCAGCACAGTGCTAGGGAGCAGCCCCAGCTTAGTCACTGCAAACGCTGTTTTGTTTTTTCTCATCAACATTCTGCAACTCTAATATGCTTAATGGTAGTGCCCTTTTCCTCTGAGGACCCCCACCTTCTCCTCCCCGTGCCTTCTATGTCTGCTTAATGACAGGTTTCCCAGCCAGGAAAGAGGCCAGAGCTAAAGGAAAAGTTGGGTCATTAAAGCAGTCTTACACCGTCACAGGGGTCCTCTGGCTCAGTCTGACACCAGCTTCCACAGAGAGCGCTTGAGATGCACGGCTGGAAGCATGCGTTGAAGTAAAAGACAGAGGGAGAGTCCTTTTCTCTTTGTTTCGCCAGGCCCAGTCTCTGTTTCGCACTCTCTCAACAGCCTCCAGGTTTTAGTGGATGCTCACAGCAAATCTGAGAAGCTGATATTCACGAGCTGGAGTGGCAGGGGCTGGATTCCCACTCGCAGCACCCTAAGTAGAGTGTCCATTACTGTGGGAGTGCCTAAATAACACAGAAGAAGGAGATCAGGAGAAACCCTAGTGAGGGTTTGGGAGAGGACGGGGGCTGGAGGGTGTAGAATGGAGAGCTGCATTCTCCACTGAGATTGTAAACCCGGACTGAAATTGCTCTGCAGGATTCGATGGTTAGGTGCATGGCGTGCACTGTCTTATGAGTGCGAGCTGTGCGTGTTGCAAGGATAGAAACTCTCTTTCACTGGTTACAGTTGTAACTACTGTTCACGGGGAGCATGGTGAAACACGTGTCATAGGTTAACTGCTGTTTTCATCAAGAAGTTGAAAACGTTTTTTTCTTCTCCTCAACTTTTTCTTCTTTCTTTCTTCCTTTTTTTTTTTTTTTGCTCATGAAGCACTAAACCCAGGAGCTGTGGTTTGTTTTGTTGAGGGTACCTGTGTTTTACCCCATCAATCTATGTAATGCACAGTTTATTGCTTTTCTGTGTAACTACAGTGTTATCAGATTATCCCCAGTGCAGTTTTTCATGGTGACTAGTGTGCTGCATTGTATTCTGCCTCTCATTTGCCAAGGCCTGCTGACTGTGTGTCATCGAAACGCGCCCAAATAGCGACGTTATCATTTTAAAGCCAAAGGTTGTAAAATGCAGCAGGTTCTTCTATGGGTGGGAGTGCAGTAACACACTTTCTACTGTAACTGCTTAACACCCTGTTACTGAAACCGTCCAATTCAGTAATCTTTTTCACATTTTAGTTAAGATTTAAGTTAAGATTCATGCCGAAGCTGACAACACATGCCAAACCACAGTTGCTGTACTCACAGGCTGGGCAGGTCTGCAAACTGATGTTCATTTTTTTAATCTATCAGTTTATGTTTATGGTATCGGTACAGGAAGTGTTCTCGCTGACTTTCAATCAGTCGTCACTCGTCCACTTGTCTTTCGCTCCATCTTCTCAATCAGAGCCTCCTTGATTTCGCCGTTTTTGCAGAGAAACTGTTTTACTTCGACGGTATGCACAGTCGATGTTTTCTTTTTTTTGAGTCAGACTGCTACAGTAATGAAAGTTATCCTATCTGAGAGTCGGCAGATTCGATTTTCTGTCTTTAGATTAGATTTTCACTCTCAGTTTAGCGGCTCACTGGAGGGCACATCTTGCCATTTGTTTGAATTTTGTGGGTTCAGACTTATGACTTGCTCATCAGCTTTTTACATGGTCTCTAAACAAGTTTCCGTACTTTTAGAAAACTCTGTCTATCTGTTACCGGAGTACACGGCCTGTTTTCATCTTTTACTCTTTTCACGATGACATTAGACACTCGGGTCCAGTTCAACCAAAATAAACCTTATTTTGGTTGAACTGATTTGTTTTAAGAATGCATTTAATTGAACTCTGGTGCTGTTCTCAATTCATGTGCTTTCTTTTAGTTGAAACTAGACTGGATCTGTAGAAGCTGACCATAAAAACCAATGAATCAAACATGCTCTTCATCAGGGTTTCCCTTATTTTTCAGCTTTCTAGAAAATGAACAGACTTTAGTGACTTATTGATTGTTTAGCTTGTAGTGTGAATGCAAACACTTGCACTTGTCTGTGTTACAGACTGAAAAGAAGACAGAAAATCAAGTCTGTATCTTTTAATCTTTGTTCCACGTTCTCCTACCTCACAATATTGACACTCTGGCAAACACCGCCTTACTGCGTTATACGTAAATACTTTATTCAGCTAGAAGAGTAACCTTCACACCATGCAGTAAACCTTCAAGGCTGCATGATGACTAAAAAAAAAGATGATCTAAATCTAATATCAAAAATAGCTCCTCCTCAAATCAAGGGCACAGATTTGTTTTGTAAATTTAGAGTTTGTTGAGTTTTCTGAGAGGTTCATCTAAAAGTGCTCTCTGGGTCCAGCAGTGGTAAATAAATGGCCTGTATTTGTATAGCGCTTTTCTAGTCCCTAAGGACCCCAAAGCGCTTTACACAACCAGTCACACACACATTCACACACTGGTGATGGCAAGCTACATTGTAGCCACAGCCACCCTGGGGCGCACTGACAGAGGCGAGGCTGCCGGACAACTGACCACCACCAGTAGGTAACAGGTGAAGTGTCTTGCCCAAGGACACAACGACCGAGACTGTCCAAGCCGGGGCTCGAACCGGCAACCTTCCGATTACAAGGCGAACTCCCAACTCTTGAGCCACGATCTCCCAGAATGGGGAAAATTAAATCAGACAATCTGTCCAGCGTGCATGAAAAGGCATCTCCTCCTGTCCAACTATGATATAAAAGCTTAGCATGTAAGCTTGTTACATGGAAGCCATCCAGTTAGAGCTTTTCTTTTCCTTAGAAGAGCAGTTCAGCAGTTTGGAAACACACTTATGAGCCTTCAGTGGATATTTAAAGTCGGAGTCGTTTGTTATGGTAAAATGCTTTAGTATAATACAGACACACAGTCAGTCACAGCTCTGTCCAGTAATAAAAACCTGCCTGATTTTTAAACAGGTTAAACAAATCACTGTTTTAAGGAGATGCCTTATGAGCTTTGTGAGAGGTGCCGAAACTGAAACAGCCCATCCGACCTTCGTACCCTTTTAAGCTGATTGGCTTTAAGCTGTAGCCTCATGTTCAATGGTTAGATATGAGCGTGGTATCATGTTCCCTGAAACCGCTTTAACCGCATGTTTAGTCTGGAAGACACCTGTCAGCTTATCACGCTGAGCTTCACCTCTCAGTTAGCCTGCCATCCAATTATTGTTGAGCGTGCAGGATTTCCCCATCATCCAGTGATGATTTTAACCACCTTATTTGCTTCATTTCTCACTGCTGTCTCTACAGTTTATGCTGCACAGAGCTTTGCTCCTTCACCTGGTCTGTGAAACTCCAAGGGGATCTCTGATTGGTTGCTATTTATAAGACTTTGTCCCTAAACACTTTGATTTAATCTGCAGGGTTGGAAAAGCCTCTGTGTTCATGCCACTAAGTATCTATGTACTTATTTAAAAGGTGGACGGTACGCAAAGCAAATGGTGCCAGGCAGCTAGTTTCTTCCAAATTCTCCGGTGGAACCGGAGTACCACATTTAAACAGGGAGATGTAAGAGTCTGAGTTTTGTGACTTGCATTGTCAAGGTGTTGTTTTCAGGTGTTGTTGTGCCTGTGTTAAACTGCAGTAAGAGTATTGGTTAGGATAGCATTTAATTAATTGGTGATAGAATTGATACTTTTGCTTCGTCATGCACTCTATCATGCTCGATTCTCACAGAAAACATTCTGAGCGGTAACATAATGATCCACTGTGTGTATACTGAGACAGAGAAGCCTGTGAAGCCCGGCTTAGGGCAAGTTCAGAGACCGTGCTTCAACCTGGATTGGATGACAAATCAGCCGTACATAACCAGAGAAGAACTAGCAGGAAATCAATGTGTCTGTCCACCTATCCTACATCAATACAGTGTCTCATTTGCTCACCATATGCCTGTTGTTTTTGCTGTCTTTCTCTCCTTCTTGTTCTTTCCCTTTCCCCCCCCTCTCATCCTCTCTCTATTTTCTCGCTCTCTCTGCAGTGTGGTTCTTTGAAAGCACACTGCAGACAGCATCTCTATTTTAAGGACACCTTTGTTTCTCTGCTTTGTATTCAAATGATCAGGCTCGCAGGCAGAAGGATGCAACTCTGGAGATGGGAGGGATGGAGGGAGAGGAGGGAGAAGAGGTGGCGAGTTGGCTTTTGGAGTCAGGTTTCCCTTAGAGGAGATCTTTACGGGCCGATAACAAATGGAGGAATGCACAGTTAATACCCCTAAAGCGGGTCACATGACCTTTGGGCTCAATTATCTCTAGTTTGGGTGGTCAGGAGAGAGAATAATGCTCATCTACAGCGCGTGTGTCACATACCGTAAACGCACAATATGACACTTCATGAGCAGCGTGTCTTTGTAGTGATACGGCAGCGTTACCATCCCAAACGGCCAAACTAGACTGTACATCGTGAGTGAGTGTAGCCAGTGACACATTTCTGTCTGTCTGGGGCATTTGGTTTGCAGGAGTTTTTGCCATGGTTCATCTAAAGCGTAAACAAAGGCATCACACATAAATTCTGGATCTCTCACACACTTGTTAATAGCAAATTACCTCCGTAAAGTAGCACTCGGATTTTGGTATTGGAATGAGAGACAAGTGCAAGTGTTTGCTCAATGCTGGCACTTTGTTTCTAAGCAGCGTGCAAGTGTTGACACACTCATCTTGACATCTTAATTCTTCCTACCACGTGTTTACAGTACAGTGAAGCTATGTTTCTTTAGCTCTCTAGGGTTTTCAGCTGGAAAGACGAGATGAACGCAGGGAAAGCAGCACGATGATTATGCACGTTTGTTCTCATTAAACCTTCAGTATATCCATATTCCATCTGTCTTGTGTTATCAGACTGGATATGATTTCATCAAGCAAAAACGACAAGCTTTCCAGTTGAAAACTTACAGTATAGTGAGATAAAAACATATCAGGGCAGGTAGATGCTTTATTTGATGCTCTGGTTTGGTTTAAATACAATCTGAATACATTTCTTTACTTTCAGCGCAACGGTGGTCAAATATTTCTGTATTTATTCATTGTGACAATTGTTTTTCACCTTGTTAGTGTGCAAGGAGTGCGGCCGATTGGCAGCCTGTCCCAAGGTCTCACCCTATGATAACTTTACCCTCCCTCGGACCTTAAATTGGATACGCTGAAGCTGGATGGACTGATGGATGTTTGTGGGCATCATTCAGTTTCCAGGTTTTGGAAAGGTGGTTTGTGGCATTTGATCGCAGATGTTGAGGATGGGGTGCAATGCTGACAGCGTTAATGCTCACGGAGCTGGGAAAATTAAAAATCTCATCACTGTCATTCATAATTGCTTAAGGGAAAAGTAAAAACTTATAACACTTTTCTGCATCTGTACATGTTCATGACTCCACAAAGAAAACGTGCAGTTTGACTTTTTGTTTCGATTTCTGTGCGTGATTGACTAACTGTTTCATTCAGACCGGGGGCATTGGTCTCAAGACACAGAGGCTGAATATTGTAAATGCATTTGACAGCCTTTTAAAGTTGGTCTCAGATGGCAAATGGATCATTGAGGACAGGTTGTAGGCACTTTATGAAAACACGAAATGACCACATGCGAGAGCCTTCTCTCTCTCTCTGTCCCTGCCTTTCTCCTACGCATTTGCACATTCTGTTCTTCTCTGTCTTGTTATTCTGCGTCTCGCACTCTTTCCTTCTCTCTCCATAACACACACCTCCACTTTCAGAGAAATAAACACACAAACAGACGGGTTGTGGCACACGGCGTTTGTATATAAGCGCATCGGGTCTGGAGGCTGACGAGGCGTTGATGCGTCAGGAGAGGCTCTGTTGACAGGCCACTAATGCAGCATGGCACCAAGCAGAATGGTCAGCAGGGCCTCGCAGTGGAGGAGGGAGAGTAAACTGTAAACCGACACTTAGACTGAATGGAGTTGTTTGTCACTGTGGGTAGCAATTACTTGGCCTGGGCTAGCTTTGAGTAAACTCCCTGATCAGAAGAATGCCCTTCTGCCAACCGAGCAACAGGAAGGTGGGGACCGAGGTTTGCTGTGTTGATACTTTCTGTAGGCCAACTGTCATGTTTGAACACACTCAGGGTGAGCGTCCACCTGTTGACTCTTCCCCCGTGTCTGTGTTTGTGTAGGCCTCAGTAAAAGCACGAGCAGCTCCAGCATGGCGGCGTGAATTAACAAAATAACCCCTTACTTAGATGTGCAGATAAAGCTTGATGCCGGGTCACACACCAAGCAGCCAGCGCTAAGTCGTACCTGTTGCAGCTTCACACAGGATGCAGTACAGCAGCTGCAAAAAGAGGAACTAGCACCGGCTTTTCCATCGCTGGGGAGCAATCCACTTGGGTGACTTCATCGAGAAAAATAGATCGATTCAGCAAAAACAAAAGTAACCGCACCAAGGGATCGCTGTCACAAGATAAAAAATCGCTTGATGTGGGAATCTATAAACGCAATCAGGGTACTCGTTGACTATAGCATATTTCCCCCCTCATTGTTGGGTAATCTGAGAACTTTCTAACCTTTTTATACAGGTAACCTGCCAAGAGATTCAGGTGGATGCTTTTCACGTGCTCGTCACATGGCTTTAATACCAAGAGCTGCATCTTTGTCCCCTTTCCTTTCAATTAACTGGACACCTTCATCTCATCGCAGGTTTGCCTCGAGCCAACACTTTTCAGTTCGCACCACAACTAAGAGAGCAAATTTAAAGCAGCCAAGTGTGAACGGCGGGTACGGTGGGCTGCGTGGGAGACTGTGCACTGTGATCTTGACATCTACGCATCACTGAAACTTGCGAGCGCTGGGAGGACAGCTTTTGAAAATGTCAGTTCCTCTTTCTATATTTATCTGCTCAAGCTAACCCCTCCCTCCCTCCCTCCACAATGCTTTGTCACTCTTGTATGTCATTTGCATGCTGCAAGTTATGCATTCAGATGTGTGGCACTGAGCTGTCCGAAGACAGGTTTTGTTTCTTTTTTTCCGTTTGTTTCACTTCTGTTACAGTAACTCCCCATTCAGCTGCAATGCGTTTGCTCACTTTGAAGTTGTTACATGTCAGAAGACCCTTTTTGCCTTTGAAGTGTGAGTCAAAATGATCTCAGAAGACTTTTACTAATACTGTGCAGATATATAATAACCGGGTTTAGCCGTTACACTAGAAATTGCAAATGATATATTGCCTCTATATATGGTAACACTTACCAATGAGCACCAAGCTACTTTCCATAATCACTACCCTCTGCAGCCATGCGGACGCGATTTCCTGGTAGCTGTCCTCACAATATAAAGCTTACTTTGTCAGATATATAGACACTGGCACTTAATGATGCTACAGCAGCGTGGTAAAGAAAAAGATAATGAGTATGCTGTGCGTGGCTAAAGTTTACCTTCTTTTGTTTCTCAGAAAAGTTAGAGGAATAGCCAGCAAGAAAGGGATTTAGCATTATATTATTTAATATTTAGATTATTTGTTTAAAAAATAAAATGCAGAGGTGCTGAGTGGAAAAAAAAAAAGGCTATGAATGCTTTGCAGGGTCAGATATCACATCTGCTCTGGGTATGTATCGATCGGCATTAACAAAAGACTTGCATGTTCAACTCCATTAGCTGGCCGCTTGGTTCCCTTTCTGTAACTGGTCATTATAAGATCAATGGGGTTTTTTGATACTTTGGATTTGTAAATTTGGCTTTGCTACACTATATCGACAAAAGTACAGCTATTAATCTTTGAAGTCAGGTGTTTTCAGTCCCATCGCCACTGAGTGTCTTTACAAACATTTGTGAAAGGATAGGTCAATCTAAAGAGCTCATTGGATTCAATTCAGTTCATTGGTGGCATAAAACTGATCATTTTCTTCAAGTTTTCTTTAAATGTTGAAATGATTACAGTGTCGTCTGCATACCTCAGGTTATTAATTAGGCGCCACTGACCACAATTCCTGGCTTCATTCAATCTTGCACATGATGTGCTCGCTGTACAGAGAAAATAGGCCAGGTGGCAGCACACACCCTTGCCGTACACCTCTTCTGATGTTGACAAATTCTCCAATTTCATTGTTGCTTCTGATTGCCGGACTTTGTTCCTAGTAAAACTTCTCCATAATTCTGAGGTCTTTTCCATCATCGTTCAAAGCTAATAATAACTTGATCAAATGTTTATGGCTTCACATAATCAAAACACAAGTACAGATCTTTTTGGACTTGAGTTGCTATTTCTGCAGGAGTTCTCAATATTTATATAGCGTTTGTTGTTCTTTTGCCATCGTCCAGAGCTCCTCTGGCATTAACATCAGAACAGAAACTGAGTGCAGGGAGCTTCATGGCGTGACTTTCATGCTCCTATAGGTGGAGCAGCACTTCTGTCAATACAGTTTATTTCCTTAATCCTGTTGAATGCCAACAAGCAGGTACCCTCGGGAAAAACATGTCCAAAATAGTTATGCTGACAGTTTGTTTTAGATTTATGGATATTTTTCATCGATCAGATATTTATTGATTTAAACCACACATTTATTTTGCTGCTTCAGGCGACATTAGCAGCCACTGGTGGAAGGCACACAAATCTCCAATCTTCCATCGTCTGGAAAATAGTACCAAATGTGCTAAAATGTAGCAATTTCACGTTTTCAGGAAGTGCCTACAACCTGACCTCGACATCCGAATATCATCTCGACATCGCATCAGCATCTTAGTTTGCGATGGATGGATGGACATTTAGAAATGGATGTTGCATTTTAAACTTTGGGTATCACATTAACTGCTGGAGCCTTTGCATGTGGAGTTTCTCCAGGTACAGTTTCCTTTGCTTCCCTCCAGCTTAATGACATGCAGGTTACTTTCGCTGCATGCAGCCCTGAATGTCAGAGCAGTGAACAGGGCAGGCAGCAGATTATCGTCACAAAGCATGTATAACATTATTTAACTCAGGTTAATTGAAGATTCTAAATCGGCCATACGCGTGGATGTAAGCCTGAATGACTGTGCTGCTCTATAATGAGCCAGTGTTCGTTGCCCAGGAGGTACCCAACTCCTGGCCCATCATCAGCTGGGAAAGGTTTAACTCCCCTGCCACCTTAGTGGGATAAGCAGTTCAGAGAATGGATGCATGTTTACACTAAGCCAAGGGATTGTCCAGCAATCCTTTTTCCTTTTAAAATGACTCCATTTGACCTCAGCTGAGCAGTGCTCACTGTTTATTGGAGTCCTACAGTCAGGAGTATAACCTGACGTGTGGCCTGTCAGAGATATTGCTGTGATTAAACTTGTCATACAAAGTTTATATTCTGAAGTGGAGGCTGAGCATGAAACGGTGACACAGTCAGAGTGTATTTTTTTGATTAATGACCAGATTTAGTGGTTTAGTTCTCAAAAGGCACTCTTCTTCTTTGTTTTGTTTTTTTGTCTTCCAAATATAAACAAACAGGTAGATCAACACCGAGCCACTGCAGCTTTTGTAGACTAGGTACGCTCCCTCTTTAAATGACTCTTATTTCTATCATAATACCACAGCTTTATGGACAGAGGGGTTCAGTTTACTGGAAGACCACAAGTCTGAAATAATCTGCCCGTGGAACAGAGAGAACCCTCTCTACATACTACCGTGTTTGCCCACTTTACTGCCTATGTCTGCAGTTTATGAGGTGAAAGTCCAAAAATATGCCATCTGTATGGTTGTCTGTAAATGCGCAAACCACTCATTTGGTCTAAATTATAGTCTGTGGCCGATTCAAAACGGCACAGTGTTTCTTATAATACAATGTTTGCATTTTAGGTGTTTCTTGTCCCTGCATTATGTTATATATGAAGGTGTCTGCAGTACACATGAAGCTGCCTCGTGTGACCGTACCACAGGGGAGCCTTTGTTTCCATTTACTGTAAATGAGCGCAGCTTTGCATACTGTAAGTCTTGCTTGCTTTGGGCCAGTGGGTAGTATACAGTTACCATTTATTATAGCCTAATGAAAGCTTTATGTCCCACCTTCACAGTTGCTGCACTTCCCATTTTAATTTACTTTTCAAAATATGATCTGTCCTGTTCTCCTTAAGCCATCCTAGCTTTCTTTCTTGCTCCAAATCCGACTGTTTATCTGCTGCTCGTTCCCTGGCCTCACTAATCATTAGGTCTGCGTAAAGCGACTTCCCTGTCAATCACTGCCATAGTGGCAGTTTTGTTCCCAGGCGTCAGCCTCCACCCCCGACATCCCCACCTTCCCGTCAGAAGTCTTCAGTCTTAGGAACAGAGGACAAAGGGATGACGGATGGGTGAAGGTCCCTCACAGGGAAGTACAGTATAGAAGGTGCGTGCTGTAAATGGTGACAATGAGCACATTCAGGGAGACACAATACAGTGCCTCGGCCAGCAGCCTGTGAGAGTAGCCCAGCATCAGGCTAGCACAGTCCCCTTACAGCAGTCAGCCGCACAGAGCCAGGGGTAATCACCAAGTCCTGAACAAAACTGCTATTGAATGCGACCAAATAAAACAAGAGAGGAAACACGAACCAGAGGAGGAAGAATGGGGAGACATGTGGACAATCCAGCCGTGGTGCATGTGGAAGAGGTGACGTAAGCAAAAAAAAAACGTGAAGAGGGGAATAAAAAGATGGTGTGTGGCAGAGAAGGTTGAAAAGAGAAGCATGAAAAGAAATATGGAGAGCAATTAGAGCTGGAGACAATCATCTTTTTCCAGGCGGTGAATCCCAACCAGGTCAGCACGTGTTGCTGGCCTGCATGGATCCATGTTCTCTCTGCCTGCCTTCTGATCAGCGGGCCAGCCATCCGCTCGTTCTGTGTGCCGGCTCGACGCCGTGCGAGTGTGTTTATTTTAGAGTGTGTGACTCACACTTCCTGTGCTCTGCCAGTGAGGCAAAGCTCTGTGGAACAGCAGGACCTCCGTTCATTCTAAATTCTCTCTTTCTCTTTCTGTTTCTCTCTCCCTCGTGTTGCACTGCTGATAGGCCTAGCCCGAGTTCTGCGTAATGCGGGGGCTTGCTTGAATGGATGCCACTCTGGAATTCATTTACAGATGCGGCACAGTGGCACTCTGGCTGGAACTGGAAGGTTTACGTAAACGAGACACGTCCATGTCAGCAAAAGATTTGTCACTTAGGAACGAAGGCTGCTGCTGTGGCACAGTTGCCGCTACAATAAGATAAGTTTGTAGATAAGGAGGCGATAATTGCAAGGAATCGCCTCCAGGGTTCTGCGTTGAAGGGAAAACCCCGTGCAAGACCTGTTTGTAATCCTGTCTGTCGAGGTGTACCACAGCCGCGCAATGTGACGAGTTAAAGAAACAGCAGCCGACGATCCTGTCCTGATCGTGTAAGCCGGAGGGTTTTGGTTTCACTGTGACGGTTCTGTTGGCACTAAGAAATGTGGCAATTAATGATGTTACTGCAATGAGGCGATTTTTTTTTTTTCAGATGCTCTGTGAGTGTGAGTCGCCTTTACTTTCTTCTCGCCACATCTTTTTCCTCCTCCCTTTGCATTTGTACAGTGGAAACATTCATTTAGTGTCTTTCTCGCTCCCTCTTTCTCCATCTCTCCTTTTTTGCTTCACCCCAAGCCTCTCCCTCTCTCCCTCTCTCTCTCTCCGTCTCTCACTGCAATACACCCACTCAAACAGTCATATCCGCTCTCACTCTCTGGCTCTCCCAGCTTGTCTCACAGTGCCTGTGAAGCGTCTCTAAGGGGGAAGACCAGACTGCTCTGTCAGGTAATCTAAACTCTGTCTGTTTCTTTCCCTCTCACGCTCTCTCTCTTTCTCTATTTGCACCCCACTCACCCTATCCTTTTCTTCCAGCCTTCCTCTCTTATTTTGATCCATCTAATCCATTTAATCTTCCTCGTTTCACCTTCTCTTTCCCTCATCATTACTTTAGTGTACTTGTTAGCCACAGCAAACAGGCTAGTTAGTTATTAAGAGTCACATTGTTGGTTATTGTGTTTGAAATATTTTTTATTGAAATTTAAAAGTTTAGTTTCTTATTTTTGAGTAGTCAATAACCAGAAGAGTTTTTTTTTTTTAGTTGAAGGATTCAAGTAGTTGTCAATAAGTCTTTTTCTGTGGTTTCTCATTAAGCAAATTACAGTATGCAGACATTACGATACAACTTACAGATTTAGTTAATGTCAGAGTCTCCCTCACCATCTGAGTCTCTGAGGAAGTTTTGTGGAAAAGTGGATGTAAGTGTAGGTTGTCGCCAATTAAAGGTGAAGACTTCTGAGTCAAATTCTGGGTTATAATTCAAACTAAGTCGCTACAAAAGAAACAGATGATTTAAATCCGAGAAGGTGTCAGCCATAAATAAAACAATGCAAACCTGGCAGCCTGCAATTAGCCCAAGTTGTAGTCAGTTAATTGTTGTGGTTGATTTTTGTGAGCAGAGCGGCAGATTTTGTGCTGCCAGAGATGTAATTCAAACACGGAGGTGTGCATTACCCAGCTGAGCTCTCCCTTGTTTGATTTAAAGACCGGTATTGACCTGCAGTTTGCTGGCTTGTGTTTAATCAAAATGAACACGGCGACAGTTTGTGAACTGCCAGTCTTGTTGAAGCCCTGCGAAATCCTTCTTTACACCCAGAGGTACGGCGATCCCAGCGCGTCCCGCAAAGAGCTCAGCGAGGGAGGGAGTGAGTGAGTGAGGACTCTGGTATGTGGTGTTTTGTCAGACAGCGTTTTCCTTACCACGCGGCTGACAGCGCTGATATCCCTTGGCGAGTGTGATTTTCAGCATCCGTGGGTTTTTTTCCCCCTCTTGTCTATCAAATCAAACTATTCCTGCCTACGTTTCAGACTATTGTAGCATTTTGGGTCCAAGTTTGATCGACAGTTTTTGGCGATGATGGCAGGGGTATTAGGACTTTTCTCATTTTCCAGTTACCTTACAATTTTAGGAATGCAGTAAAACGTCTGTGAATGCTGAAAATGATCAATTATTGGTTCAAGCTGTCATTAAAAAGAGGTGGGTCAGGGGTGGGAGGGGTGGAGTTAGATGTCAAGGGTCATGCCAACTTGTCAGTGCGTGCACAGGCCAAGCAGTACCTCTCCTCACTTCCTGCTGCCAGTGTGCGTCTGTAGTCAGAGAGGATGCTGGGAGATAAATTTAGACCTCCAGCTCCCTCTCCATCTGCCATTGCTCAGAGTAGGCTGGTTTCCATGGGAACCTGCACCAGGCTGCTGCCAGTAAGAAAGAATGGGATGGGGTGAGATCTGTGTGTTTGTGTGTTTGAAGGGTATGACAGCAGATTTTTTTTAGACAGCACGTAAAAAGGTTTATTAGTTATCAGAGTGCAAAGTATTCCTATGCATTAATCTTATCCGTCATAACCAGCTACATGAATATGTCAGAGTCTCGATGAGGATATGACGAAGGAACACAAAACCCTCCTCGTGGGTCAAGTTTGAACTTTTGACAAAGCTCCTGTGGTGGTTATTGAGCTAAGTGACGGATATACTGAAAGTCAGAATGAAAGTTAGTTGCGTTGTTGTACATGTTAATCGAAACCAGTACAGGGAAAAAAAAAGTAATTAACAGCCAAACATATTATTTTGCAGATATTTAGCGTTATTTGAAAGACAAGTTATCTGAAATAATGTTTTTCTCTGGAATTTTAGCATTTACTTATATATAGATAAAAAAAAGGTAAAGCTGCAATGTGTAACCACAGCTAAGTACATGCATTTTCTGGTGAGGGTTTTACAGTTTTAGAAGTATAACTGCTGGGCAGAGATGATGAGTGGAGACAGGGTGTGACGGTGTGTGACAGCACGTGGGTGTGTGTGTGTGTGTGTGTGTGTGTGTGTGAAAGAGATGGAGTGTGAGCTCTTCCGTGTGTCAGGGCTCCCTTGGGTACCTGCAGTAACGTCTGTTTCTGCTGACAAAGCCCCTTTTGCACGCACACACACGCACACACTCTGCACTCGTTGCTCACTCATTCTGCCCTCTCGTCTTTTTGAGCTGGTTGGTTATCGCATTTTTGGAGCAGATATAAAAAACTAGTTCACGCCACAAATCTCTGAATGCACCATAAGGCTGCTACAATGGTTCAGGACAGATGAAATCTTTTTTTTTTTCGGGGGGTGGGGTTTGATCTGACATCACCGATAAAAAGAATATAACACTGTATGACAGCTGCGCTGGCAACTTCCTGCTCGCACCTCAGTCTAGAAATAGAGCAAAGATCGACCTTGCTTCACCCTCATCAGTATGATACAAGGTCTTAATGTGATCTTTTTTTTTTGTTAAGTACACTAGTGTATGTATTAGAATCATGAGGAAGGAAAACCCCTCATCAAACTACAGGAGGATCGGTTGACGGGGGTAGGTCACCTCGGGGCGCTGCGGCTGATTGGTCGGTCAGATCTGTCAGAGTGGATTTGGGGCTACTAAGTATTATAAGGCATTGCTGTGAGGAGGCTAGTGCTGTTCACTGTATGTACTCTGTAAGCGGAAGAGTCTGTGCGTCTGTGTGTGTGTGTGTTAGGGTTTAATGTCGCCTAGACTTTTGCATTCCTTTCCCTCGTCTTCCTGGGAAGGCCTTAACTGTGTGCTTCCCCATTCAAACCTGGCAGTCTAGACTGCCATGAATAATGTAAGCAGTGCTCTTCCCAACCTTAAAGCCTTCTAATTGCCCTGTTTAAGGGCTGCATCAACAGCTATGCTTGGGATCATTAAAATTACACCCTGATAGCCGACTACATGAAGAGAGACATTTATTACGGCAGGGTTAAGGAAGGCTATTTGTCTGCTTTTCTCATGCTCACTGCACAGAATCGTCCTTCTACACACTTTCTTTTTAACTGTCTGTCTGGCTACATTTTTCCTTGTCCTTTTCTTTCTCTCTTTTCTTTAACCCACTATATTTGTTTGTCATTTTTCTTTTCTTAAGCGTGTCGGTATTTACCCTTCAGTCTGTCAACTCTTCATTTACTCACAATCTAACTCATTTTAATTTGGGCCTGGGGAGTAATGTGTCCCCATGACTTAACACACAAAAGCTATTGCTGAACCCTAGACAAAGTCCTCGCGTAAAACTGAGAATATGGAAGCCAGAAAAGTGAAGATGGAGAATTTTAATGCTGTTTTGGTTTGTTATGTCGTGTAATTGCTGAGTGTTGATGGTGAAAGTCTGCTGTAATCAAAGCACTAGTCTGCTTAGAGAAACACACACTGTACAGATAGATGATGGGCCCTTAGCAGATGTGTGGAAACGTGGAAATGGAGCTGAGAATCTAGCGAGCTTTTTTTCCAGGAGGAAGAGTGATTCACTTTCTTTTTATTCCACTTTAAACTGGCTCTAATGAAGGCTGACTGTGCTGTGTTTTTCTAGACATATGGAGAGAGTAAAAGCGTAGCTCGTTATAAAGAACTGTCATTGCTGCCTTGCCACCCCTTGCACCTTAAGCCGCAGTCTTCTGCAGGGTCTGTTTATTCAGCCACTGGATCACTGATTCAGTCTTTTCTCTCTTCCTCATTCCTCAGCTCTCTCCTTCCTAGTACTTTATATGCATGTATAATAGGAAATAGGTACATTTTCACCCCCTTTCAGTCGGTATCTGTGCGGCACGTTAGGTGCATGCTGTCTGCACTGTTGCAGAGGTCTGCAGCTGTGAAGTGAACACACGTGGTGTTCTCCTTCAATGAGCAGTGAAGCGCAGATTCCGACACAGGGAGCTGTAAGCACTATCAGCGTCTTAGATGGTGACTGATACTCTGGACGTGACTGTGCTGGGACTGTAAGCAGTTGGGCACGGCTGCTCAGCAATAATGTTATGATTGACCCAATCCATTCCCACAGTGTGTTTTGATTGGCTTTGGTACAAGAATCCCGTGTCTTGAGTTGAGATGGAGTGCAGGCTTGGCAGTAAGTGGGGAAATATTGCAGTACATACATCTTGATAAAATATGAAATTTCATCATAGCCTCATCTCTGACTCTCTGATGAGCTATACTTGGCTCCTCATAAACACAGCTTTTTAGTAGTGTAAGTGTGAAAGAGCAGATGAAAGGTCTTACAGGACCGTGTCACTGTAGACTCTGTGTGAAGACACTACTCATAAACACTGCACCCTGGTGGCAGTGTAGTGCGAGAGGCTAACACTGACACCCAGCTGCTGTCAAGTTCTTCTTCTCCACTAGAAAACAACCCCCTTCATTTACACCCTTGAGCTTCGGTGCCAGATCAGATATGCAAGGACTATATTTCGAACATTTGTTTTGACTCTTTGCCCTGACACTGCGGTCTCCTTTTCTGGTGCCTGTAGTTTGGATGTTGACTTTCTGGCCTCGGGCTCCTCAGACTCCTGCCCAGTAAGCAGGCCGTCAGTTAGATATGATTGTGATTCCACTGTTTGGAGTAGAAGTCTTAATTTCTAATTTGTCACAGTCTAAGGAACTCAAGAGCTGTGCACACACCTTGGGGTTGTGTGCATACATCAGATGAGCACATGCTCAGTTTCCCATGTAGAACAGCTTGACCTTGCATTTTAATATAGATTTGCAGTACCCACTATCTTAATAAGAGTTTAAGTGAGGACAGATGAGAGCAATAACTTATTGATGCACTTACCTTGTCAGTGTCGTCATGACAACACTGACCCAATTCAGTAGCAAGAAAGGTAGCCCAATTTCTCATAATATGATATGTGGAAGTATATTTTAATATGACATTTGCTAATAAGACACCAATGATTTTGACCTTCCCCTTTATCGGTGTAACTCTTTTGGTTTTTAAAAGCACACTAAGTCTTCCTCACAGGGCCCACTGTGTTTTCTGTTTCTAAATATGATCTGTTGATTTCTTACTTTTGACTGCAGTCAAAACAGCAGGACCTTAATTGCTACTTTGTCTTGTTTTGTTGGTTTTATTTAGAGGAACTTTGCTGGAAAGTGAAGAAGGGAAATGTTATGTTTACAGTATTTTCACATGGACCTTTTTTGAAAGAAATCTGCTTGATGATTGATTAATTTTCCTTTTTCTCATTCAGTGCTTTCATTGCTTCCTTTGCTTTTTCTGTTTCTCTAGACCCATTTAAAAGACGAACAACTAACAGTCTTGCCAACGAACAAAAAAGATGCAAAAAAGACCTTGGGAGGACTTTTAAAATGGCTGAGGCTAGATAGAAGCAGAGCTGCTTTGAACGGAGAAATGATCCATGTTTACCTGCATCCATGTGGCTCCAGGGCACCTTTTAATGATGCCTCATTTTGTCCTCTTGCATAACTTTTGGCCCACTCTGAAAAAGGTGCTCCATTTTGATTTACAACTTAGTCTGTCAATGTTCCTATGCCTCTGACCTCTCTGCTGCCATGCGGTTAGACCAATGAGGCTCCGAGAGCCTTTCGTTACGAGTCTGTGAGGTCTCCTCCCCACTCTATGGAGGCTGAGCCCAGCCATCCGGCTGATGGGGAGCGCTCTGGAAGGCAAGCGCAACAGCATGTGACATCTGAATCTTCATTGGGCTCTTGTCCACCTCAGCAACCCCAGCAGCCTTCTAATCCTCGTCCTGTACACAGAGCCTTGGGCCGCCTACAAAACCGCCAACCCAAGCGCACTGACCTGCTTCGGTTACAGCAGCAGCAAGCAGTAGCATGGCAGCGTTCAGATACCCCAGGTCCCTCAGGAGGCAGCTTCTTCTCTACAAGCTCCTCGTCAACCTTATCCCTCCCCTCTACGTCCTCCACCCAGGGTGAGCATGCTCACGGCGTTCCAACTCACTCCAGTCAACAGGGCCTAGAAGGGGTTAGCTCACCTAGGAAAGGGGAGAAGAAACCACAAAAACCAGGGAAATATGTGTGCACTTACTGTGGCCGTCCATGTGCCAAGCCAAGCGTTCTTCAGAAACACATACGATCACATACAGGAGAAAGACCCTACCCATGTGCGCCCTGTGGGTTTTCCTTTAAGACCAAGAGCAACTTATACAAACACCGCAAGTCCCATGCCCATCGTATTAAAGCGGGTCTGGCATCCAGTCGAGATGAGCCCAGTTTGAGTGGTGCAGAAGGCAGTGGCGCTGGAGAAGACCCTGAGGAACACACAGAGGGAGAAAGCACTGAGTCTGAGGACGAGACTGGCCAGCACAGAAAATCCTCTAAAGAGATGCTGGGGCAGCATAGGAAAGGAGGTAAGGAGCGCCTGAGAAGCTCAGAGGAGAGCCAGAGGCCTGAAGACTCCCACGCTGTCAAGCAAAGACTTGCACTGAGGCTTAGTGAGAGAAAACGTGGGCCCATGGCTTCTCCAGATGACCCACCCTCTTCCCTCTCCACATCATCTTCTTCTATTGGGCCTGGCAGTAAAGGCAGCACAGAGTCGGGCTACTTCTCCGGATCAGGCAGTACTGACATATGCCAAGTTAGCCCTCCTAGTTCCAGTGCCAAAACCTACGCAGAAATTATTTTAGGGAAATATGGAAGGCTGGGAGGGCAGCAGCGGAGTCCCCACCAGCAGCAGCCTCATCCCTCACATTCCTCACCCTCAGGAACCGAGGAGAAGAACATCTCCTTCGCCGTACCCAAAACCCAAGTAATAGAACACATTACCAAGCTCATCACTATCAATGAAGCAGTAGTAGACACGAGTGAGATTGACAGCGTTAAGCCTCGACGCTCCTCCCTGTCACGGAAGAGCAGCATGGAGTCACCCAAATTTACTGCCCCCAAAGACCCCTATGCCTTTGATCCCAAAGGAGAAGCCGCAGGCCCCAGTGGTTTGAGGCACATCCATAATCCTGACGCTGATCCACCGGGTACGCAGGACCAGTCAGCAGTGCCTCTGCTTAGAAGCCACTCAATGCCAATATCAACCAGCCAAGGAGAGCCCTTTGCCTCTGGCACCATGTCACCCAGAGGTTACCGCCTCTGCCAATCTTTTGATGAGCAGCAAGCAGTGGTCGCAGAGATGAGGATCGGCCATGCGCAGCGTATGCTCAAGCGCCAGCCTGCCATAGAGGTTCCCCTGGGAGCCGAGTCAATGTTGGAGGAGCCCAGTCCCACCACATCCTCCTCCTCCTCAACAAGAGGCACCGAACTACCCAGACAGCCACAGCAACAACAACAACAGCAAAAGAGTCCCGCCGTGTTTGAATGTGGAACATGTGGGGCCCGCTTTCAAGAGAGTGAAGTCTTCGAGGCCCACAGAAGCATCTGCCCAGGGCAGGAGCAAGAGAGCAGGGATGCAAGCAAAGCGTGCAGTGTAGATCGCCCGCTGATGATGCACCATAAGTTTCGAGCGTTAGCCATGGCTGTGAGGAAGCGGAGGAAAGAGGAGAGTCTGGAGGAGGATCCTCCCAGTCCTGGATCTGTAGCTGTGTCTGGCAGCTCTGGAGGCCTCATTCCAGTACCACGCAGACCAGAGCAGAAGCAGGCCCTCTCAGGTTTGTCTCTCATACATACAAAATATGTTTTTTTTTAGCTAAAATCATTATGTTAAGTTGCATAATCGATACAGCTATTCTCTTGAAGACCTTTTCTATGCCATTTTAGCATCTGAGACATGCAGATTATCATATACCTAAAAGTTAAAGCAGTGAATATCTAAAACTACATCACTGTCTTAACATAGTTAAACAGAAAGCGGGAAAAACTACTACCATGTAACCCGTAGCACTGTACAGTAGATGGGAATAGAATCCACAAAATGCTAAGTTGCATCACTCAAAAGCACAATACTGATGCCCTATAATGGGAGCTAATTTTTCTACTGCTTGTGTCTAGGTGTTTCCTTACAGACTGAACCAAACCAACAGCAGCAGCAGGACAGGAAGGGTGTGTCTGTCATCCAACACACTAGCTCTTTTGAGAAGCAAGAGAGTATATCTATGGAAAGTCAAGATCCAGACCTCAGAGAGAGTCAGCAAACACAACCTGAGCCAAAACCATCACCCTCTACATCTCGCCTCATCCGCCAGCCAAATATTCAAGTGCCGGAGATACTTGTTACTGTGGAGCCCGATGCTGAAATGCCACCTGTGTCACCCCCGCTGACAGCATCCTCATCAAAGGTAAATGTACCTTTTTGAATTATGTTTTTTTTTCTTGCTTGTTTACAGTCTTCATACAATGCATTTGTCCAAGTTAGCATCATTACCATTGACTTAAATACTAAATTTATAAAAAAATGTATCTGTCCTAGGAGGCAGAGAGAGTAGAGGAGTTCCACTGGCCTCAACGAAGTCAGACATTGGCCCAGCTCCCTGCAGAGAAGCTGCCACCAAAGAAGAAAAGACTCAGGCTGGCAGAAGCTGCCCAGTCCTCTGGAGAGTCCAGCTTTGAGTCTATGTCTTTGCCTCGCAGCCCCAGTCAAGAAAGCAACATTTCAAACTTTTCTGTTTCTTTTGAGGATGTAGCACAATCAGAGCAAGCTGCCCGAGCTCCCAGTAGCCAAAGTTCCCAGATGTTGATGGTGCCATCTGCTTCTCACCAACACCACCAAAGCCACAAGGAGATGAGGCGCTCAGCCTCAGAGCAGGCCCCAGCTAGTCCACAACAAACGGAGCAGATCCCAGAGATCAGAAGTAAGTCCTTTGACTATGGATCCCTGTCTCCTCAGCAGTCTGCATCCTCCTGGAAGGAAAGGAGAAAGTGTCTTCTAGTGAAGCATGCTCCATTAGGGGAACCAGAACAGGAAGTAGGAGGCAGAACTAGTCAGCTGCCCAGAGCAGAGAGTCCGCAACCTGGTCCTTCCTACTCTAATCTTTCTCCTCTGTACTCCACTGGAGTAAGCTCCCAGTTTAGCCTCGATGCCACTGGAAAGGCTTTGCAGCTGTTACAGCCACAAATTTCTTTATCCTCTCAGGAGGTGCTTCCTTTGCACCCCAGAGGGCATCAAGCATTTCCCCCAGGGTCTTTGTCCCAGCTCCTCCCGGTCACCACAGCCATATCGGAAGTACTATCCACCCAAATCATTCAAAGAGCATTTCTACAGTCACACACAGAATCCCCGCCTGTACAGATACATCCAGTACAAATCCACATGGCTGAAAGGTTGGGAATACCCCTCCATCAGCTTCCTCCCCCTTTTCCTCGCCATTTTTCTTCCAGGAATACATCGAGCCAGGCCATGTACTTGCCCGTTCCTCCAAGATTTACCACACACATTTCTTCTCCTCAAACTACAGAAAGCAGACCCCCCATTTCTTCTGTGTCTTCTTCACTGACTCAGGAGTCCCTTGTGACAATCTCCTACCACCACCCGAGGCCGGTCATCGCCACATGCCTGGCACAGCTTGCACCAGTAGTGTCTCTCGTGGTGCCAGTACGCCTCCAGACTCATATACCCACATATGCCAGTGCAATGTATACCACACTTTCCCAGATTCTGGTTTCCACCCGCTCACAGGAACCAGTTTCTTGCACGGCTATGGTCATCATGGGCCAGGTGGAACGGGAGACACTGCAAAGGAGCTACTTGAAAGTCCCCTCTCCAGATGTCAAGAGCCTTCTTCCTCTGTCTCTGTCATCAGAGCTGGCCTCAGGATCTGGAGATGGATACGGTCCACTAGGGGCAGGAGGAAGTAAGCGCATGCTGTCCCCTGCAGCCAGTCTTGAGCTCAGCACAGAAGCCCAGCGTCACCAGAAAAGAGTTAAAGAGGAGGAAGAAGAGGAGGAAGAGGAGGAGGGCCACCATAAGGAAGAAGAGGAGGAGGGCCGTGTGGAACCAAAGGTAGTACAGGAAGAAGAAAGGAAGGCAACTGGGAAAAAGCTGGAAAAGGAAAAGAAGAAATCGGATACATTAGAAGTAACGAGTGTGGATGTGCATGGGCAGCCAGAAGACCAGCCAAGGAAAAATGACAGGGAAGAAAAGGTGGAAGAGAAGGAAACAACTGAGAAGATCACCCAAAAAAAGGAAGCTGTGTCAGCTGTGGAGGTGGGCGCAAGCGCATCTTCGTTCCCCAGCCTCCACACTTCAACCTCAGTCAACTGGTGCTACCAGAAGTATGTTAAACCCAACCCATCTGCCCAGAGGGACCCCCGCACTTCAGTTTATTCAACCTGGAGCGTCAGCGCTCACAACCCCAACTTGCCAGGCATCAGCACAAAGGTCGCCCTGTCTCTGCTCTGCTCTAAACAGAAGCACACTTCTGAGATTTATACCATGGCTACGGCCCCTACTCCAGCCGAAGTCAAAGTGGCCCCTGAAAACAGCAGGACGCCGCATGTGTCAGAGGTAAACATAAACACAATAAACATACATTTCCACTTAAATGTTGACCATGTTTAATTTGCTTACATCAGAACATTTCACGGTCTGTTTTTCTCTTGAATACTTCTACATCTTAGAAGTCAAAGCTCTGCGGTCTTCATCTCTTTAGGTTGCTAGCATAGTAGCATACTAGCATAGTAGCATACTATGCTAGTATTTTCTAACATGGTCACCAATTGTGCCATTAGAAAAACATAATGATAAACAACTGGAATTATACTGAATCTTGCTTTAACAGCACTTAACATTTTATTATAAGTTGTTTTGAATTTTTTTCCCATGTGTGTCTTGAGTGTAGGTACATGCCACCCCACCCAGCACCCTCACTGAAGTAAAGGAACAGCAGCAGCCTGAAAAGAAGGAAGAAAATAAAGAGATGCGAGAAGTGGAGAGACCATCCACCTCCAAGCAGAGCGAGCCTTCTCGGGTTTGCATCTTTGAAGGAGGGTAAGAATTGTTTAATTCTATAGTTTCAAAATATGGCAGCTCCTCATTACACTTCTTCATAAACCAATGCCCGCTGACTGCAAAACAGCCTATGGAGAGCTGACAAGAGTGCATGGAGAAAATACAATAACAGATGGGAGGCCACGAGTCCAGAGGGACTTCATTTGTACCTGTAGCCAAGCTTTTTCCTCTCACTGCTGGCACGAATGTCTGTGTTTTAGAGGTGTTAATTTGGAGAGCTAGCAGCGTCTGTGTGTGTATGTGTGGGTTTGTGTGTGTGAGATGGCGGAAAAGGTTGTCTCCAACTTTGTGAGGCTCTCATTAATATTTTTATGGCTATAAAAAGTCACACGGAGGCACAGTATGAAGCAGTCTGCAAGCAGTCAGAGTCACAGTCGAGGCTGTCATATTTGTCTACAGACCAGATCAGGATAACACATAAATGCTTTCCACAAATGTCTGAGTGATTTTTCCTCCAGCACCAAGTGCTTTATTCCCGAGGTCTGAGTATTCCGAGCTAAAGTTTCCCCATTAAATGTATCCGATTAAATCTTTATTTTATGATTTCCTCCTGTTTGTCCACTAAGCCTTTCATGGTTTGACTCGTTCCTTACACTCCTATTCAGCTTTCAGGTCCCCCCAGTCAGCTGATGACCGTCCCTCGGTCTAGATTTAAACTCAGAGGAGTCTGGGAATTTTCTGTGTTTGCCCCCAAACTGTGCAGTCAAATCTGCTCCCTCCACTGAGATTTTGAAAGCTAGACTTAAAACTTGTTTTTACGTAATGTCATTCGAGTCTGCCTACTTGCTCACTGTGTCTCCCGTGCCTTTTTTGACTGTGACTGCATGTTTAGCACCCACTATATCTCATATCTATGTACTTCTTATCTATTCCCTTGTTGTTTTCTGTACAGCACTTTGAAAAACGTGGGTTTTTTTAAAATTTGAATTGAGTGGAAAAGAATAAAAGGAAGGTATACAATGTTGCCTTACGTGGATAATTTCCTATGATACTGGTATTCTTTTTGGTTTGGTTTGGTTTTGGTAAATTTTCTATTTTTGAGTTTTTCTCTTCCAGAGTGTTAACACTTGGCACACCCTGCATTTCCTGCTTAGGTGCATGAATGTCAGGTGTAAAGAAGCTGTCCGTGTAACAGTAGATAAGGCACTGAACTTCAGGAAGTGCACTTTCATCCACAAAAAAACCCCAGAGGTGTTGCCCATTTCTCTCTGGCAGCTCTTCCAGTTTCACTTACCTGCACATTATTTTGTTTTCATTCCCTCCAAAACCTCCTCTGTGTCCTTCCTGTCTCTCATCCCTGCTCCTTGATGTTCTCCTGCGTTTCCACCATGCATGCAAATGGTCACAGCTACTCAATCTTGAAGAGAACAGAATGCTTTTCATCCCGACTCATTATCCCTGTCTCCCTTTTGTCAAGACTTTGAAATCATAGCTGTGTGCCACTCATTTCATTCTAGAAAGCAGTCTTTTATGAATATGTATCATGCAGCTTTGTTTATGTTCCAGTGGCTTGCCAGATTTTATCTGCTTCCAGGCTTCTCTGGAGTTTAATAGTACCACACTGTCATCTCAATAATCGATTTCAGAAAATGGGCAACAATAAATGCTTTTTACTAGTCATTGTGAAAGTCTGGGGAAGTTTATGTGGGCAGCAGCTGAACTGATTCAGTGAAAAACATGATTGTTTTCTTTGGTGCAAATGGTTAACCATGCATGTTTTGTTACACCCTGTAACACTTTACCCGTGCCACTCAGACAGACTGAGGACAAAAATATTAGTTTATTCTGTTTCTTTCTGTTCAAATGAGGATTAAATATGTTTTAATCATCTTTAGTAGCTCCTTTTGGTTAGAAGCATTATTCTTCCCAGCATCCAACAAGGCTCTCATAAAGCTAAAACATGATTTTTGACTGAATGTACCGAGAGATATGCTGCTGATTTAATGCTAGATAACTGAAGTGAAGTTCTCTTACTTTACTTTTTTTTCTTTTCGGATATGTGGGTGGATATTTTTAGCAGTAGCAAGAAATACACGGCAGGTAAACAGTAGCCAGCTCCTGAATGAACACAACACATTCTCACTGTTGAGGCTATTTTACAGTTGTGTAACAATTTGTTATGATTTGCCGTTACTGGTTCTGTTATACAACGGGGAACATTCACAGCCTGGTGTCTCGTAGATGTCGTGACATCCTGTAATTAGACACAGTCGGCACAGATTGGATATTTACAATTCAGAATGATTTGTGAGTTTCCCCATGAGTAGTGGATTTTTCATAGAGGACAATTCATTCAGATATAAGACCTCTGTGCCACGCCGTGTCTACAAATAGCCTTTTGGTAAACATGAAGTTTGTGCATAAACAATGTTTTTTATAGAGTAGACCTAAATGTGTTGCTTGATTTTTATATGTAGTATCTATTTTAGGTTGGTGGCCATAGCCAGGCTTCCCTTCCCTCTCTTTAGCCGCTGATGTTGTTGGCAGGGCCACCCGTTCAGAGCAGAATAGCTGCTATTCTTTGCACCAGGGTGTAGTGGAGGGACTCAGTGCTGAAGGGGTTTTGGTGGGGCTTCCCCAACCTGCACCATAAAGAAAGCCTTGTTTCTCAGTTTTGTGTGTGTGTGTGTGTTTGTGCATGTATCTGTGCTGCAATCACTAACTTCCACAGTTATCTTTGTTATTATCACTGAATTTGCTCGCAGTGCAATGTGAAAGAAGAAAGAATGATGACTGCACTCTGCAGTAATCCTCCAAGTATCTTTGAGTGCATATTTTGGGCTTTGGGGTTTGCAGCTTTCATTATCACCTTCTGGGCTCCTAGCAGCTGTTTTCAGGGTTTAACTGAAAACTAGCTGGCGAACATAATGCTCTGTCTCTCAGATAAATCAAGAAATATGTGTATGTGTGTCTGGCTGTCTTATCTCATCCTATCTCGTCAAACATTCATCAGATCCACTTTAAACTTGGCAGGTGCGCTGCCAAGGACACGAGTAAGTGCAGTGCCAAATTTGAGGTTATCTGGATGAGCGGGTCTCATATTTTATCTGCGGTTTTCTATTACCTTTGTTTTCCTCAGGTTGGCCGTTCTGCTCTGTGCTGAATGGGTTGTCATTGTGAATACATTCGTTGCCCTGTTGCAATCTCAAGGCCCATACCGCAAAGCTAAAACATCACAACTAAGTGCCAAATCGACTTTAAAAGGTTAAAAAAATACACAGTCTGAAGTTTTTATGTTTTTTAAGTGTTAATGAACAACGATCAAAGCTGAATTATATTGACATAAAAATAAAAAAAGCTTTTTAAAATCACGCAGGAAGGAAAAACACACAAACTGAACGCTGAGCAGAAGGTTTGAAGATGGGTATTTCTTGCTGTGAGGCCACAGTCGTACTCCGGGTACTCCCACACCTCAACGACATGCAGTTAGTGGGGTTAGGTTAACTGCTGATTCTAATCTAACCCTTCTCATTCTAATATTTTTGCTAATAATTGTTTTCTGTTATGCTTTCACACCCTGCTTAGCGGACCTTTGTATATATTGTAGAAATGCCTGAACATTTGGACACAGTTTCAGAAAAAATGGCTCTCATCACTGATTACTTAGTCCCCAGTTGTTATGTAATGGCAAATAGTAAATGAATTGGTTCTTATATAGCGCTTTATGCAATATGCCTCATTCACTCATTCATTTCTTCCATGCTTAAGTGTTTTCTGTCTGTCAGAGTGTGACTGTCGAAGCAAACATCTAAACAAGTCGACTTCCTGTTTGATTATTTTGCATCTGCCTCGTTTGTTTCTGGTCTCAAGTTCACTTTATGAGTATTTATTAGCAGTAACACACACACACTCATTCAGTGAATGTATGCTTATAGTGGTGCTGTTTTCAGTACAGAAATAACCGGTCTTGTCACTTTCACATCAAGCAACACATTCAGGGACTGCACCAGTTTAGAAGATAAAGAGGAAAATGTTTTTTCGAGATGAGACAGAGACATAAAATCAGAAAGAGGAGGTATTACTGGACTTAAATGTTATGTTGCCCTGCATCTGCTCACCATAACCGTGATAAATTTGCAAATGGGGTAATGTGAATGTTGTGCTTACAGCTTGTTCCGGTTTTCCTCAAGTGACCTAAAATCTAATAAATGCAGCCTTAAAGTTGCTGTCTCTGATCTCTTACCTGTCTGTTTCTCATAGGTATAAGTCCAACGAGGAGTATGTTTACGTGAGAGGTCGCGGCAGGGGAAAGTACATATGCGGAGAGTGCGGCATCCGCTGCAAGAAGCCAAGCATGCTGAAAAAGCACATCAAAACGCACACCGATGTCCGTCCATACATTTGCAAACACTGCAACTTTGCCTTCAAAACCAAAGGTGAATGGAAAATTTGGGTTCTGTTTATTAAAACGTGATGAGCTCTTTGGTCCTAAATGTAAAAATGCTGTTTTTGCCCAGTGATCACATTATTGGCTGTGCTGCTAAAATGATCATCTCATTTGTCTTAAACTCTCTTTCTTTTTCTCTTCCTAGGAAACCTTACAAAACACATGAAGTCAAAGGCTCATGGGAAAAAATGCCAGGCAATGGGTGTATCTGAGTCATCATTGGATGAGCCGGAGAGCGAGGAAACAGGTACTTCAGGTGTTGGATGAATCTCACATACTTGCCTTCCCCCTGTGGAGAAATCTTGGTACACAGCTGGATGAACTCCTGCCTGTGAAGAATAGTAGCTGTTCAGCACTGACAGCTTATGCAACACGATGTTCTATTCTCCTCCCTCTGGCCTTGCATAAGAAATTTGAAAAAGTATAAGATAAATAAATGAAGAATACAGAACATGCCACAGCGTCCTGATGTTGTTGCAACAGTCTGGCTGCTGTAACCTGTCCTTAAGGATGAGTTCTTGGTATATAACGAAACAAAGCTGAGCCCTTTTGCCACAGCTGACACCTCCCCGTCAAAGCTGGAAAAGCCTCAAAGCCTTCACGATCTCCTCCCTAACCTTCCTCTGCAACCCCTCCTCTCTCTCGCTGTCTCTTTCTTGCCAACAGACTACACTCATCACAGCCAAGGATGCGCCATTTAAACTGTCTTTCCATTCACAAGGCTGCTGAGATAGTTTGTGAATAGAGGCATGGCGCTTTTCAATTAAATTCCTTTTCATTCTCAGTCTATTTATAAAGTGCGTTTGAAGGGTGCCGGGTTTGGTTTGTCCTTTGCTTTGACTGTCCTCACGCTTTGTGCTTGTTCCTGTAAATCGCTGTTTTGTGACTTTTGTGTGAGGATTTATTGCACGACTTTGCGCATCCAGTAAATGAGATTTTAGGGCCCATGGTGTTGGCATGAATAGATATCTAAAGTCTGCGTGTTTTTCTGTGTCTGCACAAACAGCAGGGAGTGAAGAGCGTGTGTGCGGCTCGGAGGAACAGGAGGAGCATCAGTTTTCTGACGTGGAGGAGTCGGATGACGACGAAGACAACGACGACGACGATGACGAAGAAGAGGAAGAGGAGTCCACGTCCCACGAGAACCCACCGTCCTCTGTATCGTCTGACACCCACCCATCAACAGGGGGGCGTTCAAGCTCCAGCAGGCACTCGAAGCAAGGCACTCCTGACCCCGAGCCTCCGGGTCCCATTCCCTGCACCAGTCAGGAGCCCTCCCCACGTGGAGTTTGGCCCGGCAGAAGAGCTGCCTCGCCGGGGAGCAGGAGAGCAGTGTTCTCCCGGCGAGGCTGGAAAGCATCTCCAAGAGCCTTCTCCCCAAGCAGTGAGAGCTGTTCCCCCAGCCGCAGCCTCTCCCCCCGCCTGGAGTATTCGTCACCCATCCAGAGCCTCTCTCCGAGGACAGAGCTCCCCTCACCCAGCCGACATGTCTCACCTTCCCCCGAACGAGGACCTTCTCCCATCAGACCCCTTTCTCCTCTCCTTCCCCTTTCACCCAGCTGCTACCGATCGTCACAGGTTCCAACGCCTCCCTCGCCCCTGGGGATGCAGCACAGAACCCCTGGGTACTTACCGTGGGAGAACCCTGGTACATCAGGTAGTCACATGAGAGTGGTAAGTCTATTTTCTAATTAGTTCATAGACGAGTCACAGATATGTGGCTGCACTTTTAACCAGAGAAACATTAAGCAATCCATATGTCTTCTCTACACTGTCTCTCAAAAAGCTCTCAGGACTTTGTGTACTAGAGCAGGCTCATGAGCTAGCAATAACATAGTCTTTGCTCCACCTACAGGAGAAAAGCAGAACAGCAGGAGAAGGGCCAACATGGTCAGACACCAGCTTGTTTCCACCTGCTTTTCGCATTTCCACTTGTGAGGGTTATCCTGGCCTCCAGACAACAGACAACATCTTCAGCCATCTTCCCATGCACTCCCAGCAAGCCAAGGTCCCTTATTCGATGATCCCAATAGGAGGGATCCAAATTGTACAGGCAAGACCAAGGTCCCACGCTACTACCCCGACGTCCCCAACATCACCCCCAATGGAGGGGCCATCACTGGCCAGGTTTGAAACATACTGGGGCGGGACCCCCAGGACTCAAGGGCTTAGGACTCCTGGAGACCACTGGTCAGAGCACCAGACAGCAGGAACCAGCCAGTCAGGGCAGCAAGGTCTTAGCACAGCACTAACATTTTCCAAACCAGAGTTGGAGGCCACAGACTCAAAGCAATATGGCAGCTCGCACAGCTCCGTCCACACCCACGGGTCCTCTACTGAGACCACTGAGCACTGCGCCAGTGACGACCGTTCAAGAGCACCCCCTAGTCTAACACCCCCGGTAGCCTCGAGTGTCATCGGACAACAGCCAGAGAGGGAGGAACGAACATCTGGTAGTGATATGGTGGCGGGAGGAGCTAAAGGAGACTCCGCCACAAGAGACCAGAGAACTTGACAGCGTCTACACTTCGATGCATCGTGTATCCCATTTTGCTTTATTGTTTGCTACACTAGTCTGTTTTGTTTGTTTGTTTGTTTGTTTTTTTGTAATTGCTTTGGGTTTTATATACATTTTCAATACTATTGTTCATTTAAATGTTTGTTTTGGCAATATTCAGGTTTGTTATAAAGATGCACTTTTTTCTTTATGAAAACAATGTTTGTGCATATATATATATATGTGTGTATATGTATATGTATATGTATATATACATATATATATGGTAATAATGTAAATACAACCCTGTTTCCAAAGGAAGCTGGTACACTTTGACACTTTGTAAAATGTACGGTAAAATAAAAACAGAATACAGTGATTTGCAAATGATTTAAATCTCACATTAAACTGAAAATTGGTGACAATATAACAAATGTTGAAAGTAGAAACATTAATTTTTTGAATTGTATTTGCACATTTTTAAGTTGAAGTCATGTTAAGCACCATCTTTAAAGAACTTCGGGACAGCAGCACAACCCTTTAAAACACCAAGTGTTGTGGAAAGGAGGGCACCGCGTTCTATAACTCTGAGAGCACCTTTTTTTCTTAGTTTTGCTTTAAACACAATTTTAATACTCAGAACATTTTGGGATCATTTTGCTATATTTATTTCTACATTTCTTAAGAAAAATATTTGCAGCAGTCTGAGTGAGAGGCGGGCAGCGCTGGCACCTGGATGGAGCCTCGGTGCCTTCATGGTCATATGCAGAATGTATATCACCATGCCTAAAAAAAGACAATCCACATAGCACCACATGCTGATCCTAAACCTGATTTAGCACAAGCCAGATGTATATGTCTTTAGCCTGCAGGACACAGCATCCATGATTTACAGAAGAATTTAAAGAAGTTTTTGAGTATTCGAACCATAGCACCAGTTTTTCACGTCATGGTTGCCTGTCTGTGTGTTGATTTCTTTTATCTAGCATAACAAAAACCACAGTAAGAATATAAAGTAATAAAAGTTTTGCTATTCTCATATTAGGGTACAAAACGTGCACATTTAACTGCACTCTGTTTTTATGCACATTTTTATCCAGGTCCTGACTTTGTTGGAAACAGGGCTGTCAATGTGAAAGGAATAGAAATACATTTGTAAATGACCAAAATTGTTCATCAAAAAGAATTCCATTTTTGTTTGTCCAGTATTACTGAAAATTGTAGTTACTTGTGCCTTTTATGTCCAGGTTTGTGTTTTTGAGATGTATAGTAAAGAGAAGGCTGTGAAATTTTATATCAGCTTTTTTAAAAATGTTCTTCTGGAGGGTTAATACTTTGTCCCTTGATTGTTTCTTTTGTAAAGGCCATTGCTTTAATGCCAGGATAACTAAGAGTTGTATCGCAGACGTGCTGAAGGGGCAGCAGAAATGTGTCAAAGGAAATGCACTGAAGTTCTATTTTTATTACAAGAGATTTTAGACTAGAATATATGTCTGTACAGGGAAGAGTGCTTCTTATTTATTATTCTTTGATGATAATTATTATTGTTTCAAGGTTTTTTGTTTTTTGGGGGTTTTTTTTAAACTTTTTGTTATTGGGGGGGGAAGAAACTTTTTATTACATCTGTGTGTCTTTTTCATGATGTTCTTGTATCTTGAACTGGTGACAAAAAGTTAAGACGCCGAGTCGTCGGCTGGTACCAGAAGATCAAGTGCCCTGCGGATTTCACACAGCAAAATTTCTAGTCATTAAAGAAATAAAAACAAAAAATGCACCAGACTCTGAGGTCGTGACTTTCTTCTTTTTGGCCTTAGCGGAACATTTTGAACAGAACAGTTTGTCAAGTTTAGGACAAATTGTTTTCACACATTTGATGATTTCTTAACATTATCAGCATTGGCTTCAGTTGAAAAGCAGACAAAACGTTAAAATCATATGATAAATATCTACTGTTGCCAAAGTGCTTACTCAGAGGGGGTCATATGATTGTCTGGGATTTTAGCTTTGTACTATTGTAGGGTCTTTACCTTACAATACAAAAGCGCCTTGAGGTGACTGTTGTTGTCATTTGGTGCTATATAAATAAAATGCAATTGAAGTTATTTTGATGGGAAAATGGGAAATGGATGCAGTGATTTATTGGAACATGCAGTGCATGAGGCACAAACAGAGCTTGTACAATCTAACCTTTATTCATCAAGACATGCTGGACGCTCTTAGGCAAGCTTGTAATTTCTGTAAGTATAGAGCATAGACCTTCAGCACAGATGCTTTAGCCCAGGGGTGTCAGACAGAAGGCCCACACCTCATGCATGTCCCCTGCACCACTAGCCGTTTCTTCTCGTTTTTAATGCCCTACCTTACCTCCTTTTTTAAATAAACATTCATTCACCTCTCTTTAATATGTGGGGATCTGCCTAGCCTTCCCCAAACTGCATTTTTAATCTGTGCTCAAACCATGTGCCATTATCTATTAGAAATGCAGTCAAACCTAGATGAGGATGTGGTGAGTAAATGTGTAGTTAAACATTTTTATACTGACAGAAAGGGGAATTTCACTGGTCTGGCCCACTTAGGATCTCCTCCAGTTTTCTTCTGTTTTATAATGACATGACTTAAGATACTGTTCATCTGCCGTAGGTTGTTTTTTAGACCTGAAACCCGTGTTTGCCCTGCACTTATCAAGTTTCCTCAATTTTCTATGGAGCACACCATGCTGAGATAACCTATGGCATGTGCCACAGATTTAACTAAACAAATGGGAACAAATTATGTTTTTTTTTTTATGACAGTCTCCTATTAACAGGTAAAGATTATATTTAAAACTGAAAATGAGTGAAAAAGCAGCCAACTTCCAAAGAAAACCACTGAAAAAACCTTCAGAAAGCTCAAGACTTTTGCACAGTTCAATATGTGTTAAGGTGTGTTAAGATCTAGGGTTTGTTCACAATATGTTCGTGCAGATTATCCTTTGAGCTCTCGTGCCTGTAAAGCAGCAAGCACAGTAATCACAATCAAACTGAGTGTTCGAGATGTTTCTGTCAGCGAGCCAGGCAGCTGTACAGCTTCAGCACCCCCACTAGATGTCACCAGTTTCAGATGAAAAATATATTTCTCTTCCATGAAGCTGCTATGCTAGAATCAGGGCGTACTCCTAAGCCTCAGCTCAGAACCACTGGAGCAAGTCTGCTTCCTGGTCTCACTGGCTTTAGATTTCATTGGGGTCAGCAGGTGACACACCTTCTAATTCTTAACCAGAAGTTATAAGTTCCAAGAACTGTGACTGTCTATATGTGTCATTCTGTTACTCCCATTTTTTTTATTATGAAAGCACATATATTTATCACTTCTAAAGAATTAGTTTGAGATTATGAAGGTCAGCTTTATCAAGCCTCACAATCTTCTGATCACGCTGGCACGCGCAACTCTCGGTGTGCGTCGGGAAGTGTAAAACAAGATCAACACACAGGGCAATATTCAGATAAACAGTATCTCTCCCATCGCGTCTCAGGCCATCCGGTGTTTTTGGTCTTACTTTTAGTTTGCACAGCAATGTTTAATCACACAACCAGCAAGAGATTACGTAAAGCTTACTCAGCCGTTACACGCCAGTTTTTTTGACGAGGAGCCAAAAACCTGAGAGCTGGTGTGAATAAAATGTTGCACAGAAAGTATTAAAAAACAGGCAGCAGTGGGGCACTTTTATTTTTAGACACTTAGTCCATCAAAAGCAGTCTGAAGCAACAGATTCGTCTTCCTCCTCCGAAACATTGCAGATGCCAACGCCTTACGGAGCCCTGCTGGGATAGTAGGAAGTTTTATCAAGGAGTCAACTGAGGAGGGTGGATTTTTAATTAAAAGTAAACAGCTTCCAGGACAGAAGCCTGCAAAGACATCATTGTGTGGTTTAATATAAAGACACTCTCTGGCTATTCCTCTTGCTTGCTGTCTTTTCCACTGCTTTGCATGCAGTGATGCAGAGGGCTGCCTAATGTGACACGTCGATCCCCGGGGGTGTGCTTTAGGAGGACACATCTGTGTTTCTCAGGGAGCTGAACTACTAACCTCTGGGAGACAAATGTGAAGAATTCACCCAATCACAAAGCAGCAGTGATAGCGGTCACACCACATCACACAATCCCCACATTTTTATGTAAGAGGAAAATGTGTTCCCCTCCCCTAAACAAGACTGTCAGATTACATCTAGACACTTGATAGACTTGTGCCAAGTTGGTGTAAAAGAGGCTGAGCCGTAGAGTGCACCACGTATTGGGGCGACTGTGGTTCAGAGGGTTGGGAAGCTCGTCTTGTAACCGGAAGGTTGCTGGTTCGATCCCCTGCTCTGTCTGTCCTGGTCGTTGTGTCCTTGGGCAAGACACTTCACCTACCACCTACTGGTGTTGGCGCGATATGGCAGCCTCGCTTCTGTCAGTCTGTGGCTACCACTGTAGGTTCACCTCTTCCTATTTTATGTTTAAGTCGCTGTCTTGTGTTTTTTCCAGCATACTTTCCATATCCAAGTGTTTTCCGGGCATGCCTGCCCTACAGAGGAAAAGTGCTGTCTGCTTCCTGCTTGTTCTGCACATTCATGCGTAAGCTTTCATCAGCTCTTATAGCAAACAAACAGTAGATTCTGTCATCCTCTCATGTCCATCTGTCACTGGCAGCTTTGCATGCTTCCTCTGTCATTAGAATGGGGAAAAAACAATGGCTAAAATGTATTGTTTCATCATAACAGCTTGACGTACTCAAAATTTTGCTATTCATTACTTCATTTTCCTATCAGATAGCTGATGAGCATTTGGGAAATGACAGCAATGAAGCGCAATAGTGATAATCCAACGTGTACTTAATGTATTTACATGTTTGAAGGCGGCCATTTGGCTATCTGCGTGACTCTGGCATGGCTGACCTGCCTTGGCTTGACTTGACCGAGAGACCAAGTGCATGTGGGCAGGGATGAGCCACACTATCTGTGTGCTCAACTTCACCACGGATTGAGGATGGAGGGGCGTGATTTTGATCTGGTGTCACAAGTTTTCAAAGCACACCCACGGTTTCATGTTATACTTCTTTGGGTTAGGGTTACAGCCTTGATTACTCAAGAAAAAGGGTCACAGTGTCTCTGATATATCTGCATGTTAATCTTTGGAAACAAAAAGCATTGTGCTGGGATTCTGGAAATCAATTAACCTTTATTCTATTGATCATTTGATACAATACAGAAACTGTTACTGAGAAGACAAAGTTAGTTTAATTTAAAATGTCTCCATTGCATACCAGCATATCGCAGCATCTCCCCTCCCACAGTGGTCACAGTGATCCATTGTCTTGTTCCTCCTCCCCGTGTTTCCGCTTTATTAGATAAACAACTCTTCAGACCTCACGTCTTCCTCCATCCCCTTCTTCCACCTCTCACCTTATCCACCAGCACAAAGCCAGGCAATCCCTCATTCAAAATCAGACCGGTATCATAAATGTCATTCAAATGTAATCTCTAAATGACATTTACCTCTGTTACAGATGACTTCCAGAGCAGCAGATACTTGGAAAATGTGCCACAAGCTCACACATCCTGGGGTCCTACACTGAAAGTCCATGACAGGCAGATGTGGGTGGAGCTTTCAATGTGTCATCAAGTGAGAGGGGCGAGGAGATGTATAAAAAAGAGTGGCACAGTTCAGACAGCTTCAGACCAGACACTGGCAGCACATGAAGAACACAGTTGCAACTGTATGGATAACAGTCTCTGCAGAGCTCCATCCGTCCACTATGTCTGCTCAGAGCAGCGTTCTGCTTCTCGTCACTCTTTGGGCTTCAGTGCAAGATGGTAAGTGCTATATATTCTTTTTCAGTGGGGTGTTCATGGCACAGTTTTTTGTAAGACAACAGCCTACAATCAAATATTTACACTGGCATTAATCACAGCCACACTGTGCGCAGTGACATGTTAAATATGCAACATACAGCAGCTTGTTTGTAACACCTTTAAAGCTGCTGCTGTTTTTAAACCTAAAATCACAAAGAGAAACTGGAGTGTTTGTGAGTCCTTATTATGCCAAAGTATTCATAGATTCATTTGCTTGGTCATTGTAAATGATCAGAATCAATTTGAATCTAGATCGGTGTTTCTCTCTCTCTATATATATATATCTTTTTAAATATGTGGAAAATAACGAAAGTGAGCCAGACTACTGACAGGTATTGTTACTTAGCTGGAGCTGATGTTGTGTTTGGTTAACCCTTCCCATCTCTGACTAGGTTTAGGTCTACCAGTGATGAACCAGATGGAGGTGGAGGTTCAAGAAAGAGTCCCAACACATCGATTGAGGACCAAACGCTGTGCCTGCTCTAACCCGCTGGACTCAGAGTGTCACTATTTCTGCCACCTGGACATCATATGGATCAACACACCCAGGTGAGCTTAAAAGGAAGCGCCGTGAAAAATGCCTGAAGGCTCTGAGCATATTTTCCTGTATAGTAGTGACACATCTCACAGCCTTGCAGCCCAGACGCTGCAGAACAACTTTGCTGTCATTATCACTGTAGTCGGCAGCAGTGAGATATCAAAGAGCAAAGTCTGCAGGCTGGTTATATCACGAGCAAGGCACTGACTTTGTATTTCTCTCTACAGCAAGACGACAGTTTATGGTCTTGGTGGTGCTTTTTCTCGACGCAGACGATCCACTGGCCGCTGCACATGTGCCAATCGCGATGACCAACCCTGCACCAAATTCTGCTATCTCAGGTGAGCACCTCATACAGCCTCAAAACCTCAATGTAAAGCACTAGATTAAAGGCAAAGCTGAGAATATATGTTTAGCTCACTGTAGGTAAAGGCAGGTAATATTTCCCTTTGAGGATGACAGGGAGAAGTAGGTATAAGGAAACAGCTCGTGCTATTATTAGCCTAAATATGTTTTCACTGAGTCCCACTTGTCCAAGGGTGTGACTGTCAAAACAATGCAGCTGGAGCTGAGGGAGTGGAGTAAGCGTACAAAGTTCAAGCAGGTTGTTTCTGATCGGCTTAGATGTGCAGATTACACAGATCGTGTAATAAAGCCGGCCTGGTCCCTGTCCTGTGATTTATGTATCTGGATCTGGATACCAGTGAAGCGCTAAACAGAGAACACAAGAAGAGGCATGGTTGAATGGCAGCATTCTTCAAACCTTGACAGAAACGATAACTGCTGATTGTGGGCCTGGAACATAAAACATTTAGTGAGCCTGTAAAGATAAGAGTCTTTTAGGTTAACACAGAGTGCTAAAAAATAAGCAGCGCTGGATCATGATCAATAAAAGTTTTTAAAGTGACAACCTTCAGCTTAAGCATGACTATTGGTGTTTTATTGGCTCTTTCTCTGCAGCCCTGAAATCAAATCTCTGCAAAGACAAAAACGGCACTCAGTCAGCATTCTCAGGTGAGCTGTGAAAGTTTTTAAAATGCCTTTAAAACCGATATATAAGTTATATTATGATGATTATGATGATATTTGAAGTTGGTGGCTGACGTTTGTCTTTTTTGTGTGCAGCAGAGTGAAGAGGGCGCAGGGTGCACATGATTCAGACAGAGGCAAGTCTCCGTGGGCTCAGGTGAAGCGCGCTGGCTAAACAGTGGAGCTACTGGAGCAGGGGGAAAATGAGAGAGAGAGCAGTGAGCACCTGAACAAATTACCCTCCTTTGATACAGAGGAGGGGAAACAAAGGGCTGAGAGATGAGTCCCACACAGGAAGGCCATGGAGAAAAGCCAAAGCGCCACAAAGATCGTCTGTTCGTACCTGCAATTAGGGGGCGGAAAATATGCCGCCAGTTCTGCAGGCGTAATGGAAACAGAAGAAGAGGATCGCAGCTGATATGAGTTATCAGGTCATGTGTGACTTTTGCCTTTTGGTGTGTCAGAGCTGTGTGACTGTGCAGACAGGCCAGGCCAGCACCGACTAAGAAGACAGAAAGAGGAAGAGGAGACTTGTACTTCGTATGTACGAGTCATATTTTTGCTGTTGCATAAGACTCTATTTACTATATTATAGAGCTCTAATACTACAGCTTATAAAATTAACTTTTTCACTATCATTGGGGGTTTTTGACTTTGTTAAATGAAGTTTTTTTTTCAAGGATATTACAAGATTTCTGTACAAAAGCATATTGTGTGTAAAAGTAAATACATTTATAAAGCTGTCAGTTCTTTTAATCAAACAATAAAGAAAATGCACATGACGTTGTGTGCGTTGTCTTATGTTATGTCTCTTACGTTTCACTTTGTGGCATCCTGTGTTTGCTTCAGGAAAGCAGAGAGGTGATTACTCTTAATAAATCACATGGGAAAATTGATCTGAGGGAACCATATTTAGCAGCTGTTGCTATTCAATTGTGTGTGGATCAAACATATTGTCAGAGATCAAACAGAGGCCTGACATGGGTGAATGGTTCAGGAATCTGCGCTTCACATCAGTTATAAGTTTACCTGCTGTTCAAAGGCAGCACAGGCTTTGTTTTCATAAGGATCTATGGAAAGAATGCATGTTTTTGTAAACCAGAGGGTGAGAACACGCTTTGAAATTCCCACTCACTCCGTGTCTTACCGACTGTTTGTACAGCACATACTCTCCGTTCACACGTGAATATGTAAGAGGGCAGATGAGCGTCAAAGTCCCAAAGGAAGCAATTATCAGAGATGATTTATCTGTCATCAAATGGATAAAGTGGAAGAAAACTGACCGGCCCTCACTTTCTAATCAAAAAACACTAACAGCTACACACGAGTGATAGTATGCCTTTTTATTTCTGGAGTAGGATTTCCTGCTTGACTGCATTTCTTTTCAGGTCATAACTTCCCTTCAACGCTTTCTGGGGAGACCCCCTGCAGCCCACTTTTCCAAACAGGCCTGAACACAGTCTCAGCTTTTCCTCACAAACAGACTGCCTGAATCCACAGTGGACACAGTAATAGCAGACATCTTCAGATGCAGTTTCACAACGCTTCACACAGCTCTGATACTCTGCTTTATCCTTGCCTTACAAGCTACCTGCAATACATGAAAGAAGAAGTGAGAGCAGGGAAATGACAGGAAGTCTATATACGTTCATTCGGGGTTGATGTTGTGGTCATGCATTTTAAATTAGGGCATTTCCTCATTCTGCTTGCCAAGAGGGACCAACAGCAGTAATAAACAACTGTAATGACTCTGCTGTAACGCAATACAGAGATAAAGATGATTAAAAAAAACATTCACATGATTAATAATTAACTTACAAAGAAATATGACTGTGTCAGCTAAGCTGTGAGAAAGCACAGGCTGTCTCAGTGCAGAACTCTGTCCATGGTGCTGGAACAGGAGAGGCTCTAGTAAACCACGTTACTGCTGATGGATGAGCTTTACTGGTTTCCACCAACACTCTGGCAGTATTTCTCCATTGCCAGTAGAGAGTGCGCTACTCAGGCCTTTTCTAAATGATCAGCTTTTGTCCTTCAATATAAATTGCTTTCCAATTTCATTCAGATACAGAAAATACAAGCATGGTGCATAAAATAAAAAAGTTAGTAAATTAAGATGTAAAATTGAAATGTGTGTATGAAAACAGGCTGGAAAAATCCAAAACAGTGGACATGCACTATGCCCTAAATTGCACGTGAGTGAGTTATCTCTTGATCTAAAAAAAAAAAAAGAAAGTCTGACAAACATTAAACTGAATTTTATGCACTTGCCAATTTTGTGTTTAATTGGTTTCCACAAAGACAAAAGCCGTTTGGGTGTAGCTGTTATGTTTCAGTGGTGTGTCTTACAGATACCTTGTGGGAGGTGTAATAGACAAGTGGCTGTACAATAATAATACAATAACAATGTTTCTCCAATTTTGTGTCAAATGATGATTAAAAAAGAATCATGTGTCGATGTACAAACACCTGACCTTTGATTTTGTGAAACTTTGTAGTGGTTGTGTAGCTGTTCTGCAACTTCAGTGTCTTAGTACAGAGTCACTGCACTTGTAACCACATCAGGATGCTGTTTTTTCAGTCCTATAAAGCCACACTACAGGGATTAATAATGGTGAGCAGGTAGATTGCCCTTCATTTCCAATTATTTTATGAATATTTTTAAAATAAAATAGATAAAGTGGTTAAAGCTGTGGCAAGAGAAGAAACAATTCATCTACAATCAATCAAATTATAGGTAATAGCTCATAGTGCACTGAGCAAATACACTATATTGCCATTGCTCACCTACACATATGAACTTGATGTGCATTCCATTCTTAATCCAGTGGGATTATTATGATGTTCACCCCTTTGCAGTTATAACAGCCTAAACTGTGCAGGAGTGTTTATGGAAATTTCTGACCATGTTACCTGAAGTCTGTTTGTGAGGTCAGACGCTGATGTTGAACGGAAGCTGTTCCATCAGGTCGAGGTCAGCACTCTGGGAAGTTCTTTCACACCAAACTTGGTCATCCATGTCTTTATGGACTTTGCGCACTGGTGCGCAGTCATGTTGGAACAGGAAGGGGCCATCCCAAATGTCTTGGTACGCTGAAACATTAAGAGTTCCTTTCACTGGAACTAAGGGGCCAAGCCCAACTCCTAAAGCACAAGCTCACACCATAACCCCCCTTCCACCAAACTTTATACTTGGCACAGTGCAGTCAGACAAATACTGTCCCCCCAGCAATTACCAAACCCTGGATTGCCAGCGTGATTCGTTGTTCCAGTTCTGTTCAATTCAGTTTTATTTATATCTTGACAAATTACAATAAGAGTTGCCTCAAGGCCAGAGAACACATCTCACTGCAGCTGGCTCTGTGATTTTTCCGTGGACTACTGCTTTGTTGCTGTTGTTCCCAGTTGCTTCCATTTTGCTATAATGCCACTAACAACTGACTGTGGAATATTTAGTGGTGAAGAAATTTCATGACTGGACTTGTTGCATCCTATCACGGTACCACGCTTGAATTCACTAAGCTCCTGAGAGCGACCCATTCACAAATGTTTGTAGAAGCAGCCTGCAGGCTTAGTGGTTTGATGTTATACACTTGTGACCTGGATGGGTCAGGGAAAAATGATGGCAGTACCGTGTATTTTATCGCCAGTTCTTCTGCCTTTATTGTGACTTATTGATCATGATTATGCTGTGCACAGAGATATACAATACAAATACCAAGGTCTTGCTTCTGCCATCTTCAGCCATCTCCAATGCAGGAAGTTCCTCTTTACCAATCAGACAAACTCTCTTTATCTCAGTGATAAATCCAATTGTCCACTATTCTCCCAGTTCTTTACTCCTCGATTCTGTGTCACATTCAGCATTGTGTTGTATACATGAGCACTGATTTGCCCATTGACGACTGAAGGCTACACACACCTAAAGTCAGTACGAGTTACATATCATGGTCACCTGGTTTATTGATTGAGTACAGCTGTGTTTTAACCTTTGACAAAGTGGTGAAGATGCGGACCGTACTGGAGATTCTAGCTTGCGCTGCAACGTTTGTGCTTTATATTGAAACGTTGTTTTAATTAAACACAAGAGCACAAATAGTTTCTACAGTGTGCTTCTTTCTGAAAAGCCAGTTTGTCTGTGAAGCTGCTCCTTCCACTAACACGCAACGTACAGCAGAATTCAGGCTTGACATAAGTACCTCTCAGAGCCATAGTTTTCCACAGATATAATTTCCTGCCTATTCCTTTAATCATCTTTCATGGGATACAGAGTTTTGGTGAGGAACTGTAGTTCGTGGAATGATGACTCAATAATTGATCAGAATAAATGCATGTCTGGGATACAGAGCATTTCTTCACCTGCAGGTATGTGATGAAGCTGTTAAACCCCTCTAAAGTCATAATTATTACTTGTGTTCTCCTAATACCAATACTTTCAGCTGACAGCTCTCCTAATATGAGTTATGTAAGTGACAGATTGTGTTTGGGTTCATGCTTTTGTAACGTGAGAGTTGTTTTCTCAGCAAACACAGACGCTGACCTGTCAGCTGAAATATTTCATACCTGTCTGTGTATATTTCACAACTAGGCAGACATCATACAGTCAACACCGGTTTCCTGAAAATCCATCTTGTTTATTCACATGGTAAGCATGATGCAGTTGAACAACACTGAATTCTCCAAATGACTCATTCACCGCACCGGCAGTGACCCTGGAGTTTAATTAGCTTCAAATGATCACATAACATAACACACAGCCCCTACTGATTCAGCACACTCTGTAAACATTCCTGAAATGCTTTGGCTTTCTGCACTCCGCTTTACTTCAAAAGGCATTTTCTGGGTCACAGCCAACTGGCATTGATCAGGATCGTTAACAGCATGTTCCCTCTCTTAAAATAGCCTGCTGTATCACCCATCCTTAACCAAGAATAAAAGCTCAGCAGTAAATCAAGAAAATGTGGACATGTTAAATGTGTAAGATAATTGCATAGGAATTGAAAAGCCCTCTGTCCTCCTTCTGTTCATCCTGGGCACCATTAAGTGCGTTTAATGGTGTTTGCTACTATAAAGGAGTGCAACCTTGTCAGTTTGATTTAACCTCCTAGGACCTAGCGTCCACATATGTGGACATCACATTTTTGGTTGTCTAGACCAAAATACTAAATTTTGCTCTACAAGTGCCTGATATCCACTTACGAGGACATTATACTGCCTCTGTTTCATCAAAATTTAAAACAAACATCCTCATATGTGGCTCTCATTTTTCTTAGAAACAAAAATTAAGTTAAAAAAAACATCTGGTGATTCTTTGTTTTTGCATTCATCGGATCTCAATATGCCCAAATATCAAAGAGAAATTAAAAATGCATGCCATGGAAGAGTTCAGGTCTTAGGAGGTTAAAGAAAGAAAAAGCTAGTGTTCTGTTTAAAGTGTAAATAAAAACAGAATGTAGTCATCTGCAAATCATTTAAAGACTCTTTGAAAATACAACATAACAAGCTGAACTGTGTGCTGACGGCAGATGTTGAAAATAAGACATTTTTCATTTTGGAAAGAATGCATCACTTGGAAAAAGCTGGCAGAGGAGCATGTTTGTCACTGTGTTGCATCAAATCTTCTTGTAGCAAGTTTCGTCTGTCATACTTTGTCAATGGTTGACTGCTTTAGCTCCTAAACTTTTTTTTATGACTGAGCCATGCTGGTCCATCCTGTAAAAATCTTTCACCATAATACTGTTGCAGATGTTTGCTTTAAACCTGTTTGCAAAGAACACACCACGTGGCCCTTCTCTTTAGTCTAGAGGACACAGTCTCCTTCATTTTCAGGAGAAAATCTGAATTTACTTGGTTGGACCACAGGACTTCAGTCCACTTTAAATGATCTCTGTTACACAAAAGGTGGCGTGTTATGTTCTTGCTTAAACCTTATTTTACAAAATGTATCGCAAAGAAGCATTTCAGCGTGCAAGAACTGTATTCAGAAGTATTTCCAACCCCAAGCACCAATTTCAAATAGCACTGAGAAATGTTATTGTTAAATTGCTGAACCACTCATGCGTGAAATATTTCACAGCTTGGTGAACCTCTTCCCATCTTTTCACCTGATACACTCTCAGATCACATTATTAAATAACTTAGTTTTCACATACTCCAGCGTGTTAAGCATTACTAAGTATTGTATAGGAAGTATACCATCTCAAGTTCTTAATGTGCTGCAGGCATCAAATTCAGAATGAGTATATTCTTGTTTTTCTTGGTTTCACCTTTTAATGTGTTGCTTTTGTGCACTTTTCAATTAGATCTGGAGTTTAAACAATTTTACAAATAACTGCATTGTGTTTTTGTTGTTGTTGTTTTTAAACAGGACTGTATTAGGTATTCATAAAAATTCTTATCAACAACTACAGACTGATGTTGTCACATACACAACTGTTCTCTGGGTATGTAGACAAGTCAAGCCAACTTTATTTATAAACAGCTTTAAAACAGCAAGCACTGACCAAGGTGCTTAACATTAAGGAATACATTAATACTAATACTACTAATAATAATAAGAATAAGAAGAATATATTTAAAAACGGGGAAAAGTACATTAAAGCACAATTTGCATATATGTATAAAATACACAGCAATAGCCCAGTATGTTAGCCACATACAGTACAGACACATACACATTACGCTCATATATGCACACAGCTGTTCCTTTATAAGGGATGGTTTTGTTTTGTTTTTGTTTTTATTTCCAGTCTGTTTACTGAATCTTGCGATCAAAAACACAAAATAACCTTTACAGTAAATCAAGTGTGAGTTTTACCCTCCATTGTGCACTGCAGTCATTCTTTACCACCAGAGCACAGGATCATTTTTCTGTATTTTGGCTGAAACAGCTGCCTGTCCCATTCATGTCAACATATGCACCACTTAACCCGTGGAGGAGTCCACGCTGTGCAGTACCTAGCTGTTTTTTTTAAACTTGGCTCAGAGAAATCAGCAAAAAATTAGGATAAAGGACAAAATGCAAAGACCTGTTTGAGAGAAGGATAAACTGATCCTTTATGAAAGCAGAAATGTGCTCTGTTGACTTTTTCAACGACTCTTTCGCTTTGAGTTGTTACGAGATCTTGTCATGATTGTGGAGTAAATCCAAGAAAAGCCATTTTCAAGGAAGGTTATCCATTGGTTATTTTATGCTCAGTTTATCAGTGATAGCAGACCTTAGCAATATTAGCAGATTAAAGCCTCTACAGAGGCTCTAAAGAGATTTCTCAGTGAAAAACACTGAGAAATCTCTCAGTGATCATTTGAACATTACAGAATGTGGCTTTTCTTAGTCATCTGTTTCTTGATAGGCTTTATTGCTGTAGATATGCCCTCAGCACTCCCTTAACTAGGAACACCTAAAACATCTAAAGCAATCATGATGTCATAAATACCTGTGTTTGGGATGTATAAACAGTTCAGAATTTGCTGATGTGACCACAGTGGTATACAGTCAGACTTTCCACACAAAGTGTGCAGTGCTGGGGTTATATTAATTAGAGATAACACCTCATACACTCCCCTCCTAAACTGTACTCATTTTCGTTTTCTTTCTTATCTTACACAGTGAGGATTTTGCTGATTGCACGCACTAGATAAACAACTGAAAGAGGATTTAAGACATTTATAATAATATAGTTATATAGTTATTTTTTGTTGTTGTTTATAACAGCCTTGAACCGTGCTGTTGTTATGTTATTAAATTGTTGGCACACTTTTACAAAATAGACATAAGAATACGCTCAAGGAAACCAAGTTGCATTGTGATGATAAAGTTATAGTGAAAGTGAAAACTGTGTATTTGTTGATTGGAGTGAAGAAGCATGTCATCACTGCAGTTGACCAGTAGATGGCCTCTGGTTATCATTATTTCACTTGAGAAAATAATAAGAAACAGGTACTTACTATTGACTTGCTGCTCAGACTTAAAGCTTGTGCTTTCAATTAAAAATAGGGGAAAGTAAATCTGGAAAAGTTTGTCATTAAAACAAAACAAAACAAAAAAACTGCCCCACCCCAAACACAGAGTATTTGAACACTGCCGGGACACACATTGGCTGATAATTTGATTCATATTGAAGATATATAATTTTTAAAATAAATAAATAATAGTCCAATAAAAATTCTCAACAGAAAGATTATTTAATCAAAAAGGTTTTAAACTATTTATTATCAAAGTCAGCTGAATGTACTGGTATACTGTTCCAGAGCTTTGGTGTCACAGACTAAAACGCTCTGTCTTCCCTGGTCTTTAGTCAGGTTTGAGGAACAACTAACAAATTCTGAGCCTGTGAACAAAGAGCAGCAGTGAGCAGCAGTGTGTTTTGTAAAATGGATATTAAAATAAAATAAAAAATATTTGAAACGATTCCTAAGATCTATTGGGAGCAGGGGCGGCTCTAGAGGAATTTTCTTTGGGTGGCATGGAAATCAGGTGGGGTGGCAAAATCAAAGCCATTTCTTTACACGTATGCAGGTGTTACATTCTGTAGTCTATATGGTTAAAATGCATCAAATGCAGCAAGTATATGCATGTTGCATGTAGAAATGGTCTGTATGATTCCTAATGGATTTAACCTGAATAATTAAACATTTCAGTTCAGTAAAATCCAGAAAACAACACAACATGAAGTGGCTCATTTTAAGAAATAATCAGAGATCTGCTCTGTCATGAAAAAAATGGATGTATATTTCACCAGAATTTTTAACATTAATTACACACACCTTCACGGCATTGTCATTGTAACAATCAAAACCTGTGTTGAAATCTGAAGTGCCCATGATTGATTCAAAATGTGCTCTGGTGTTGGTTTGTTATGAAAACAAGAAATAAAGCAGCTTTGGATGCTATGGGTTCAACAATTTTTTAATGGGGTTGGGGGCAGGGTAACATTATGCAATATATTAAGTTTTAGAATTTATGTTCAATGTTAAATGTAGCCAGGCTCAAAGTATCAATTTTAGCTTATTTAAATAAAAAACATGAAAAAAATTTTTCCAGTTCAGCTGAGGAGACTCTAGAGAAGAATTAAATATTCTATTTTGATGGCTGGATTTAGCTTTTGAACAAAAAGAAGCAAGACCCTTATTGATTTAGGATATAGTTCAAGAGGAGTGTCTTGATGCTCAATCATCCAGGTAAAGAAATCCCAAAAAGTTGATTCTGTTCATCTGGATGTAGAATTTTTGGTGGCAGAAACATTTCGTCACTCATCCAAGTGGCTTTTTCGGTCTCAGCTGACTGCAGGTTTCCTCAACGTTATAAACAGTACATTACACAATGACTGAAACCAGATCACTGGCAAGCAACGGGCTGTGAAGTCAGTTTCTTGATCATTAATATGCAAAATGTCATGACCATTGATCAACAACCACTGATCAAAGACTATTGATCAATGATCAATGGCCATGAGTACCATTCACAGAGAGTTGGGGAATGGCTGCAATCACAGCATTGTAAGATGGCGACAGATGTACCCTTAGGCCCCCTCCTCGATTCAGAGATGGTCTTTCCCTTTTCACCTAAATGGCCTCCTTGACTCCACGCTCAAACCAGCGTTCCTCCCTGTCCAGGATGTGCACATCCTCATCATTGAAAGAGTGTCCACTGGCCTGTAGGTGTGAATAGACTGCGGAGTCCTGGCCTGACGAGTTAGCTCTTCTGTGTTGTGTCATACGCTTCGCCAGAGGTTGTTTAGGTTCCCAGATGTATAAATCCCGGCAATCCTTCTGGCAATCAACAGCGTACACTACATTACTCTGTTTGTGCCAGGAGACCCGATCCTTGGGGTGGACCAATTTTTGACTCAATGTGCTTTGGGGTTTAAAAGCCACAGAGACTCTGTGTTTAGAGAAAAATACGTCTCAGCTGTTCCGATACTCCTGACACATAAGGGATTGCTAAGGGTTTTCGTTTAAACAACAGTTGTCCTTCTCTCCTGGATTGTCTGGAGCTTTCTGTAGGTGCCTTCCTAGCTTTGACAAAGCTGGGATAACCTCATTTACTCAGGGCCTTCTTGATATGATTCTTCTACTTCCCTGGTCGCTGTATCTGTGGGGATGGTGTTTACTCTGTGTTGTAGCGTCCTGATGACACCCGTAGGTTTACGGTGAACATCGACTTTTAAATGTGCCCCATTACTGATGGAAATCTCACAGTCTAAGAAGGCTAACCTGCCTTTTCATTATCCTCCCTGATGAATTTGATGTGTTGGTCCACCGACTTAATGTGAATAGCGAATAGTGGTACATCCTGAGATCTGATTTTCACCCAGGTGTTATCCACATACCTGAACCAATGACTTGGTGGTGTTCCAGGGTAGGACTATGATCAATCGTCATGACAGTTTGCATATTAATGATCAAGAAACTGACCTCCCAGCCCATTGTTCATCAGTGGTGTTAGTTTCATTCATTGTGCAAACGTACTGTTTATAAGGCTGAGGAAACCTGCAGTCAGCTGAGACTGAAGAAGTCAGTTGGATGAGTGACGAAATGTATCTCCCACTGAAAACGCTACGTCCAGATGAACTGAATCAGCTTTTTGGCAGTTCAAGAGGAGCTACCACCGTGGTCTCCATCTTGTTGAAAAAAGGTAACAGATCCAGTTAGTAACCTGGATTTTTAGTGGACTAGGGTCAACAGCCTATCCAGCTTATGAGGCTTAAAAGACATATACAACTGAATGTCATCGGCATATAACTGATAAGAAATGTCATTAAAACAATAAATAATGACAGTTAATGGAAGCAAGCAAGCAAGAAAATAATAATGGTCCCAAAACTAACCCTTGTGGGACCCCATATGTTAGAGAAGCATTGTTAGAGGTTAAGGTTTATGGTTAAGGGTAGGGTTATGTTTATCCATTTGGCACACCCAAAATGAAAAACAAAACAAAAGAAGTGAAAGGTCCCATTAATACAAATATTTCAGAGCATTTTTTAAAGGTAAAAGTATCTAGTTTTTTAAAAGAAAAAAAATGTCCTTAACAAGTAAAGCAACTGTATTGGTGAGGTTGTGGATGTTAAGAGATAACTGATAACAGTTCTATCCCACCTCGAGAAATATATATGCACTATATACTAAAATGCTCCCATTACACAGACAGCTTTTATACACAGTACATAAACAGTTAAAACTGAAAGATTTGTTAAGGAATTAATTCTCGAATTCACTACTTTATACTTTATACTAATTTATCTGTTTTCATCAGACAGTTAGCATGAGGGCCCAGACTGCATTATGCTGTGGCTGTGTGGACCTATCTTTACATATGTGGCACTAGCTACATTCAAAAGAGAACAAATGCACATACATCTGCCAAGTGTACTTATTCAGTTACAGTTGAGCAACTGAGCGCAATCTCACGTCTAACTTTGTTTGAGGGTAGTTTGTGAACTTGGTGCCTCCTCTAGGGAAACAACAGTGTTCTTATCTGATTCACTGTCAGCAGAACATGCTGGTCCGCTCACTCAGATAGAGATTTGATCTGGGGATGTAACCTGTGATACCCAAAGGTTTGAAAAAGACAGTTTGTGGAAATTCTGGGGAAGCTGTTTAAATGACCCATGCTGTGTGTTTACTGCTGCCAGCAAATGATGAGGTGTTGTTATATGCATTCACAGCCTTCTCTACCCTCAGTTTGGTGGGTGTGCCATGAGCAGGTGTTACCCTGCAGTCTTTTCTGATTTTTAAACGCAATTCAAAGTTTATCCAGATGGAATGCATGAAAGTTAGCAAGTACAGTTTTAATGATACTGACAGGTCAACTGATCTAGATCCTCTCATGGACACTTTATTAGCAATATGGTAAGCCTTTTTCACTTCTCCATGAGCAGAAATTTATGTTTATTCTCTTTGTGTAGTTTGAGGTCTGTGGTAAAATTGCAGTCAGAGAACAGGACTTCCCCAGATGCCTGAGAAACTAGAATAAGGTGTAACGGCCATTTTTCAATACTGGAAGAAAATGTTCCCATTCCCAGAACTTTTTTCATCCCTCAACATGCCTGCTGTTTTATATCGAAATGTGTATGAAGTCATGTGAAAAAGAAAGTATAGCTGCTTTCAATTCTAAGGTTTTACTTATCAGGACAAAAAATAATCTGATGTTGAAAGTAAATGTGATGTGTTGCACCATATCATTATCTATTTTATAACAACTAAGCCGAAAAGCAGTGTGTGGAAAATGAAGGGTACCCTTATTGCTCCCATAGTAATTAAGAGGGTAAGTAGCAGCCAGGTGCTTCTAGTTAAATGTTTCATTAACTGGTCATCAACAAGGAGGAAAGACAATAGCAACTCTGCAGTTACTTCAGGTTATTGCTGCTTAGGGTGGATCTACAAGCTTTTAAATCATCTTTTTTTAAAATTTTCTGATAAATCCTTGAAATTGAAAGAGTGTGTCCAGTTCCTCTGCATGATGCAGGCGTCATTGTTTCAGAGTTTGAACAGCTGCTGTCAGACTGCCATTCAGCTGGGTCCATAATTTGCTGGACTCTGTTCACAACTGATCAAAAAAATCAATATTTGAGCAAAGTGAAGACTTTAAGCTTTTATTTAAGGAATTTGACATGAATTTTGAATGAAGTGTTTATTTACTATCATTTTATACACAGTCCCCCGTTTTCAGTAGAGAATTGACTGTAATTTCATATCCTTATTACTGCTGAAACAGAGTTAAGTAAAGTTGATTCTGAATTTTCACTATGGGGCCAAAAGAGCGGGAATAAAAAGGATACATCTGTTAGCTCAGAGGAATACATTGTTTAAAGAATGCTCTTTTCTTTAGTTTTCTTTTTTTTATGACTTGGGAGTAAAATTTTGAAGATTTTTTTCCCACACTGTTGGTTAATTGGTCCGCTTTACTCCTCCCATTTACTCAACTAAAGAAGATTTTTTGATATTTTTTTGTGACAAATCATCAAATAATTCAAAAAGCATCAAACATAAGCGCCCCCAAAATGGAAGCAGCCAATCGATTTAGTGAGAATGGTCTCTATGAAGAGATACTGGAAAAACAAGAACAATACAGAATTTCACAGAGCATATAATACACTGAGATTATTGCTTTACAACAATCCCATCAATAACTTAATGTAGTTTATTATTATTATTATAGTTGTTGTTGTTGTCACTGTTATTATTATTAAATGTTTAAATGGTTGTATTTTATTTTCGGCATCAGTCTCATTCTTACAGCGTTATAACTCAGGGTGTGTGTTTAATAAAATGTCATATGGGGGTTAAAATGATAGCAGGCTCAATCTGTACGTCAGGGCTGCCTTTATTATTTTGTTATTTTTAAGGAAGGGAAGAGAGGGTCTTCATCCTGAGAGTGTGAAGCTGGACAACATAACGGTATGCCCCTCCACCCCCTTCCCACCCCAGAGCTGTGGACTGCAAAGCCTGGTGGGTATTGAAGTCTTCACAACAAAGAGAGAAGCCGTATTCTCAACGGCTAATGCGGCGCTGTCGCTCCCACTGAGGACTACCGGTACCGAGATGCGCAGCTCGGGATGGTTTCCGGTAAGTGCGCAAAATGTTTGGACCGGGCACTGGAAGAAGGGGAAAGTGTGAGGTGAGGAAATGACCGGGCTGCTATTTTTAAGTCGGCTGTAAGTACTTTCAAAAGAGGAGGCGGCGGAGGAGGGACGTTCGTCAGGAGGGATGTAGGGCTGCTGATTCCCGAGCAGCGAGTACAACACGGTGAGTTTGCTGCAGAGATGTCTGCACAGACAATAACCTGCAAGTTGCGCTCTCAAGTTGGTCAGTGCGAAGCAGCCGTTTTCAGAAAGCGATTTGCACGTTCACAGTGCGATGCTGCGCGTGAAAGTGCTGTGTTTCTGCACAAAGCGAGTGCCACAGGGTCAGCACACATCTTTGCTCCTGCTGCAATTGTTTCACACCCTGGAACTCCATTTTCCCCGCTGATGCTCTGCTCAGGAGACCGTGCACAACAAAGGATCTGGATGATCAGGATGTGCATGGTGTGTGCCGATGAATGTCGTCGGAAGGTCCGCAGACCGGTTATTTATCCGCGTCATATTGTGCCATATATGCTACATCTAAACTATATATACTGAGAAAGAGAAATGGCCAAAACGATTGTCCCTATAGCTGTCTTATCTCTGTGTAAGTGTTGGTGCTGGTGTGCAAAAGAAAAAGAAAAAAACATGGATTACTTTTAAGGACATATGATGCATTTATGGTGGGGTGTAACACCTATAGGCCCATCTTCAGCTCACAGTAATAATTAAAAGGGTAATACATTGCCTCAGGGCCTGCATCTGTAGGCTTGATAAATCACAGCATGGCGGAAATGTCAGGAACAATGACAAATCGGGGGATAACAGACCCCACTCTATTTATGTTTATTTGTTTATTTACTCTATTTCATAAAATGTGTCTACCGGCAGAGTTTTTATTTTGAGGTGTGACACCGGAAGTCGCCGTTTTCGCTGCGTGGCTGACTTGACTCCGGTCTCTCGTTCACTCAGCAGCATCTTGACTCCACTGGCGCGAGATCCGCTCGCGGGGAGAGAGAGGGCAGGTCGGTGCCGCGAGCCTTCTCGCACGGGCTCCCGTTTTTCCTCTCCTGGTGCCGGGGAGTAGCAGCTGTTTAATTTCATGCTTTTTTACGACATTGCCCGATTCAACCTCTCAGGTAATTTTGTATTTTTGTCTCGGGAATGAAAACCGGTTAAGTAAGAGTCAGTTTAATCTCGGCGATACAATTAGAAATCCGCTGTCCGTGTAGGTCTAATTAGGACATGGATTGTTAGGGCAGCGATGAAAGATGTGCATGTGTCTGACATCAAAGTGTGATTGGAGAAATGGCAGTCTGGCAGGGCAATTTATATTAATTGTAATTTTTTCTTTTCTTATACGGATTCATCGCAGCCCATTATTATGGAGAGTGCATACTTCTTCAAGGACGTTATAAGCTATACTGCCATGAGGAAATGAGAGTGAAGTAAATTATTCAGTTTTACTCCAGACCAGGCTGATAAACTTCCATCTCAGAGAGCCTCCTGATGGAGAGGAATAAAAATGTGTTTATAATAAGGCTATTATTTTATTGTCTCAATTTCTTTTCAATGCATTCAATGCAGCTACTGAATCTGACACACGATAAAACTTGGCTAATGGTCTCATCAGGTGTTTTCTCTCCTTAAACATGCAATGAAATCCATTTCCTGTGGTTCCATCCACCATAATAACTCTTGAAGTTAATGTGCTCTTGCAGAAAAAAAGAAGCTCATGGCTTGTGTTCGGGCTCTTTCCACTTCCCACTGGAAGCCTCCTCTTTAATGGACCATTAAGAGGAGAACCACAATGGTTAAGCTGTCGACTGTGCCTGATTCATTTGGTTAAACCGCGCAGATGAGACTAGTCTGAGCATCACATTCCTTAAAAGCTCTTTGCTGAATGTCTCAGATCAATCCTCGTTCACAGGGCATCCGCTGGCAGGGAGCAGAAGTGGGCGGCCTGCTCCGGTGTGTAAACATGCATGTGCGCCATGGCAGAGCTTGTCGCCGATAATCAAATAACTTCACTTAAGTTATGCTTGGTTCCCCTGCAGTGCAGCCTTCACGCAGGTGGAAGGACACTACAGAAGAAAAGTTTAGCAAAGGCGAGGAGCTTTTTGGGCTCCTTGTAAAAGTGGGGCACTGGTCCCTGTGGTGAGAGGCACTTTTCTGGGGCAGGCTCTGATGACGCTCTCCCAGCACAGATTGGGAACAGACGCCCTCGTCCATCCATTTCGGAAAGAGGTGTAGAAACTGTGCAGCCCGGGACAGACAGCTACAGAAAGGTCCAAGCGTAGACACAGCAACATGGGTTCGATCGCCATGTTCTGTTTTACAATCCTTATTTCTTTTTGATACCTCACTGGAATTGGCCTGTAAGTATGCCTCAGCTCAGCCTACCTGCTGCACATAATAACTTGTATTCAAACATTTGCTCGTTGTGTTCAGTTTGTTAGAGTCTACCTTGTTAGGACTTAAGCATGGAGTTAATTACTTTCTTCCAGTGATTTGGCAGCTTTTTGTGCCCAGAACCCTGGAGTGAGAAGCAGACTGCTATTTAAAGATGGCATAACTCAGCCAGCTGCTGCCGTTTCCGCTCCCATCGTAATTGAATCAACACTAGTAGACTGCGCCAGTGAGGGTGTGTGCACTCCGCAGAAGATTACACAGTCGGGACCTCTAGGCGGTCTTTAACAGTCACTTTCACATACCTGGTTGGTGCATTTGGGATTTGGAAGCCAGGCTGAAATAATCGGCCATGCAGGGATGTAGTTTGTGAATAGTGATTGATAAAGTGGGCAGGTAAGTTAGACTTTTTTATGTATTCTTCTCTCCGAAGAGGTCAGCTCGAATTAAGAGTTTGTGTCATTAATTGATTGTGTGCATCCCGTTTTCTTCGATCTGCTTGTCCAGCTGTGTGAAGCGATATATGGCAGCTGTTAGGGGCCTCTGAGAAGGTATCTTTCATGGTTAAAACTCAGAGGTCCTGCATAGTTTCGATAAACACATTACTTTCATATCGATCTGTTCTGTACAATCAAAAAGCAGGTACAGGGTTAACAACTCAATAAGGAACTAGGCCATGAACATCCCTTTTTTTTTTTATCTGTGACTGGCTGTGAGCGTGACAACAGCAAGTGAAACAGAACAATATTTTCCTGTGGAACGTATCTCCTCAAGCCAGTTCTTTATTTATGAAAAGCCTGAAGTGAAGTGTAGTCGAATAATCCTGTTTATATGTATAGATATATATGGAAAAGTCCCAGTATTTTAATTTCCACCCCCTGCCTTTAATCCGCTCGTACTTTGAAGACCTAGAGATATTTTCTCTTTCCGTGGAACACTCACCGCACAGCTCGATTATTTTGAGTCATCTAGCCAAGGCTGTGGCACTGGGCGGGAGTGTAAAAAATTTCATCTCTGACCACAAATGCATCTGCCTCGTCTCAGTGGTGTTAGGGTTCTCATCCAGTCTGTGTGAGTCTGTATGCGAATGGCTGCACTACGAAGGCTACAGTAATTTCAGGCTTTCAGGCAGTGCTGTTTGGCCTGTTTGATGTGCAAGTGATGTTACTTACACTTCTTCTTTTGAAAGGGAAGCTGACCTCTGACCTGCCAGAAAATTGCCCTAGAGGAGAAATAGAGAAGAATTCCAAACTGAATATCCAGAATTATATATGTAGTGAACTGTTTGCGTTTATATATGTGATATTTGGATTATTTTGCAATACGATCACAGCTTCCTTAGACTGACAGAGCTTACCTTCAGGGTAGGACATTGGCCAGTGATAATGTTAATGATCTAGTCAAGGGCCTCCGGTAACAAAAGCCAGCACACTTTCTCTTAATATATCCCTCACTGGCAAAACCATTAGATTTCAAGGCAATAAAGCTGCAGTTTGCCTAATTTACTCAAATGTAAGATGATATGAAGGCCATTAAAACCCAGAATTTTGCCTTGCAGTGAGGCTCATCAGTAGTATTTAAGAGCAAGAAGGAATTTTGTGGCCCAAAGCCAAACTTTATGGTCTGGGTTTGGGCCACTTCGTACACTGACAATTATAACCAGCGTTTTTGTTTGGTTTTTTTCACATTAGATTGCTTGTGGTTTTCTCACTGCAGAAAACATTTGTGCCTGATTTTCTCTAAAAGATGTGGCTTCCATAGCATTTCAGCTATTTTATTGCTAAGAATGTCTAATTTGCGCTCTGCTGTACAATCATGCTTGCATGTCTTGTTCTGTCATTGAACCATTTAAACAATCAACAAACACACTGTCTTGAATTATTAATCAGGTTCAGCTGGGACTAGAACTAATGAATTAATTAGAAAATAACAACTTATTTTCTTTATAGCTGAAACTTTAAATCATTTCAATTTAATTGTATTAATATTGTGCAAAATCACAACAATAGTCACCTGAAGGAGATTTAAAGATGCCATAACAGACTCGTAATATTGTTTTATTTATAACTTTCTAGAAATGTCAGAAATGTATGAAATAATTCCCCACCATTCAGATGTTGTCATGTGCAAAGAAAGTATATGATTCCTGCAGTATATGACTAAGAAACCCACCAACACAGTAGATTTGAGAGGGTGGAGTTCTGCCTTAGTTCATTCTGTCTCATCTCACCAACAGGCTTTAATCTATACCTAGCCCTTTGATATTATCATTCCACTAAGCATGTGACAATTAACTTGTCAGCCAATTTGGAGGTTGTTGGCATATGCTAGGAAAGTGGTTACTATATCCCCAGTCACACAAAATCTGTATTCCCTTTCTGGTTGGCAAAAACCTCCTTGTGCTTGCTTTGGTTGCTAGCATATTGCTGCAGTCACCCTGAGTTTGCATGGAAATGGTTGTTAGCGAGTGTTTACAGACAAACATGAAAAACTGCAGTCAACCATGGAAGTCTGCCTGAAACCAAAGCAGTCGCTAGGAAGAGTTTTTCAATCGTAATTTGATTCAGCGAGAGCCAGCAACCTCCAGGAACCAGTGCCAACCAGTCGGCGAATGCACATTTTTCCATAGCAACTGGTCATTATGACACGTCCAAGATGGCAAACAAATCTCAAGCAAAGTGTGCATGACATCAACACCTGGTCCCCCCAAAATTCCCGACAGTTTACATACTTTAGATCAGCGATCCGCAACCTTTTTTGCGCCACGGACCGCTTTAATGTCAGACAATATTTTCACGGACCGGCCTTTAATGTGTCGCGGATAAATACAACAAAATAAAATGATACGACCAAGACAAAAACTGTGGTATTTTGTAAATATAATGATAAGCGCAAATTCACTGTGTAATTGTGTAACTTTATTAGCAGCGCCCTCCTGAAATGTGCCAACAACATCCTCCTCTCTGCCCCTTAATCCTCTCTGGTTGCTATGGTAACGCGTTAATATTTATTTCAAAATAAGACACACAACTACAACACGGGAAAAGACCCAGGGAAACTGAGTTAATGATAAAAACTCTGAAAACCATAAATTTCACACACGAGCTTCAACTCTCGCGGCCCGGTACCAAATGACTTGCAGACCATGGCCCTGGGGTTGGGGACCGCTGCTTTAAATAATATACCCAGTATGTGTATGATTGATTTAATCCATTTGATTAAAACTGCAGTAGATTGGTCCAAACCAGTGTGGTTGTAAAGTCTTTGCAGTCTTGTGTTAGTATTTGAAGGCAACATGACAGAAGATGGACCAAATGAAGGACGATTCCCAAAAACATAGTGTTGACTCAATGTGCTACAAAGCTTAGCTAGATGTGCATCAACACTATATCGTTGACAATGTATTTTTACTTCTAATTATACAGCAGTTATACTTGTTAATCAGTCAGTACTGCAAAAGTAAATATTTCTGCTTGGTTTTCTTTGCTGCCTTAATTATCAAAGCTTTTGTGTTGTGATTTTGCTTCTGTTTTCCAGCTTTTCTATTGCAAAGAATGGACGGTGCACCACTTTGAGTACATAAAATTGCTATTTGTGAGCTTGTCCATGAGCGGTTACATAACTGAAGTGTCATTTTACACACGACTCTGATTTGAATGAATGCCAGAAAGCCATTTACTCATTACCGTCACCATGTATACATCAATGGATACAAACTGTGGCATCAGACCTTTTGTGATTTAGTGGACTGGAGCTATAGTCTGCTTTAAGCTCTGTAAAGTCTGACCAAATTGTATCAGTTTTTGTTACACAGGGGCTTCTAAAGGCCTTTGTAGTATTTCCTTCTGCTTTCTTTCTCCTACAGCACGCACCTTCAAATACACAATAGATTCAGTCTGGTATTAGAAATTACTTTTTTTGCTTCATCCAAACTCATAGATACATCTTTTCCGGACATTTATTCCCGGACAGGTTCAAGCTCTGAGATATGGAGTATTATTTGTCTAGTTGTGACTTTTAGTCGGTGTGCCTGTATTTTCACGCCCAGGTGTAATCGGTTTCTCTTCGCAGTCTTATCGGAAAATTCCTGGGAAGTGTGGATCTCCTAGTTGTGTGTTGTATGTCAGACTGTGATGTGATCGACCTTGTTTTTCTCTCTTTCAGAGTGGATAGGATGGTTGGAGGTGGCATCGTCAACATGCTAGAGACCTGAAAAAATACTGCTGTACTGTTGCCAAGAACCCCGACCACCCACACCCCTCCCATGACTTTGTGTAGTGTATGTGTACGACTTTTTGCAGTTGCACAAATCCAATTAAATATACAGAAGTCAATGCACAGGAGTTTTATTTATATATCATATGCTTTATATCTGAAGGCAATCTAAAATGTTATAGCTAATACATAAAAGGGAAAAATTGCATTAAAAACTATAAATTGAAATAACAGAATAAAATGAATTATATAAAGGTATAAAATGAAACAAATGTAGAGCTGAGAATGTGTCTGCTCATGTATTAAACTTGTGTTTTTCAGGAGATGTTGATTGGTGTGCCTCAAACTCTGTAATGGAAAATCGTGGTGAGTACCGAGTTACGCGTTGTGGTTTTTTTAAATGCAGTGTTAATGCTGTGTTTCACTTTATTCCCCCATCGTGAATGACTCATTGCACACTCTTGTCAGACAGGGCTGGGGATGTTTATGTACATATGTGCGTACCTGACTTAGTCTCCCTCCCTGCTGAAGTAGCCTGTCCCAGTCTGTTATCCAGGTCAGGCCAACAGGTTCTGGAGTCATGCGGATTGGCTCAGTTCTCGCTGGAAGCCAGCCCGGCGTGGTGGCTTTATGTGGGGCACAGGAAGAGAAAAGGAACGCTGCCGAACACACTAGCTCTCCATCTTTAGAAGCAGCTCGAGATGCAGCCAAATGCTCACAAAGCTCTGATCTATCCAGGCATAATGACACAGCACAGTGCTCTGGATTCCTCTGAGGCTCAGATGAGATTTTTTTCTTCTTCTAAAGACACTCGAACGTCAAACGAAATCAAAGCACTAATTCAGGGGGTCCACTCCCGCTTTTCTTCTCATTTACAGAAAGTGCTCACTTTTTCTTTGCCTCTCCTCTCTATTTTCAAGCCTGATACAAGACTGTGCTTCTTGGCAAACATATTTCAAAGTCATGCTAATCCTTCCAAGTCTTTTTAAAATGTGATATAAGGGAGTTAAAAAAGTGTATAAAATGGTGCCTGGAGACATTAAAGGAGGCGAGCAGCATGATAAACACCCTGCACTAACATTAGGTTACTGAGCAGGAGTCAGCTAATGTTAGCGTGCAAACCCTGTATAGAAAGTGCAATGTTTATTTCTCTGATCAAACTGTCCACTCAACCTGGTCAGTGTCATTCTGTTGATGGCGATGAGAGCATACTGGACCTTTCCTTAGAAACAGTAATGCATCTGATCTTGCAAAGCATTTCTACTGGTCAAGGGTACTGATTGAAATTACATTACTATAGTTGCATTATAGTTGTGTATATATAACTATATCTTGTGTGTTGTGGTCTGAGATCTGCAGCTTCAGGTCTAGTGTCTTCTGTGTTGGTTAACTCTTTTTAATTCACTATAAAGGAATATTTTACATTGTACGGATATTACTGAGTACACGCACTGCACCGCATACTACAACACGCGCCGTATTGAAAACAAAACGTGTCTTTTCCCTGGAATGGTAGGCATCTTTCAGTGAATGCTGACCTGTGCTATGAGCCAAGGAGGGAGGGTCAGCAAGGAAGGGGGAGTCCAACTCCAGGAGGGAGGGAGGGGAGGTCTGAGGATATTGTGCGAAGGAGGGATGGGGGAAGGATTGAAGAAAAGGCACAGAAGGCGGCTAGATGACAGACACAGAGAAGCATAAAAGATCTTAGGGCATACGGGGACTTTGTCGCAGAAGAAGCACGGCAGGTGAAGGAGTTGATCTGTATCGTGTAAGGCGCACACTTAAAGGTGCAGGACAGGTAGGGGCCCCTCGGGGGCTGGATCATGGGACAGAGCCTCCGTGTGGAGATCTCAGCTCAGGACCCACAACAACAACAACATAGCCGCAGTGGTGAGTTTCTGGGCTTACATTCTTGGTGTACTTTACACAGCTGTGGTTTCCTCCATCGCTAACATCAACAACATGAAACTATTTTCTCGTTTACTAGTTTTCAAGGATAGAGGATAGAGCAGAGCTGAGGATTGGTGATTGTGTAATAAACTTTGCACAAATGTTGCGTAGCCTCCCTCCTAATTCTGCCCCTCATTCATGTTTACCACCACAAGGAATGCTAAATCACTGGGATCATGTGGCTAATTCTCTACAGTGTTTTTAACACACTCATGCATGACTTGTGCACTTATTTTCTTATGTTACACTGCACAGGAACATCAGATTGCATATGTTGTCTGGCTCAGAGGTTTTACATAATTTTGTACCGCACCAATTATTCCAAGTTTCTAAGCGCCGCACAATGTTATATGATCGTGCATTTTATGCAAGTAGTGAGTAAAAAGATATGTACAGCAGTAAAACGTTACTCATATTACAGTGTCATGTAATGACATTTATTTCTACTGGATCTTAAATTGTTGAAAATGTTAGGGAACACGTTTTTTCGCAGGAAACAGTCAGCGCTCGTAAGTGGATTAAATGTCATAATCGGCCCTGACAAAGGTAACTGTTACACCGAGGTTGGAGGTATTTCCTAATATTTATCCGCCTGGACTTTTGGTTTTTGTGTTAGCGATCGGGATAGCATGCTCCTTTACAGCAACAATCTCCTTTACCCACATGCTCACCTGACCAGCCTGCCATGACTCAGTGAATCATGAGGTTAGAGGGAAATCTGGCCAGTTGCATGGGGGAGTAGTAGGTGTGCCTTCTGGATATGGCTATGTCATAGGAAGACACCAGCACAGTCACACACTCTCGTGTTTCCTGTCTGCTGTGGCTTATCTGGGCAGACTTTCTCATTAGAGTAACACTATTAAGAATGTAGCTCTGTTATGAATGGAGCTATTTTTTTATATATCATCATTCATTAGTTTCCCTGTTGTACCTTCGAGCATAGTGTTTCCATGAGCTGTACAGTGGACTATGTTATTGAATATGAGGGGAAGAGGCTGCCTTTGTTCTCTGGGAGGAAACGGCACTCCACCCTGATTCTGTGACTGCGTTTCCAGCCCCCCCATCCCAGCCCGCCACATTATGTCTGTACTTTTTCTCTCTTTGTAGCCCTTTTTTTACCCTCTACTCCAATTTCAAAACCCACAGTCACACTCAGCTATAGTGTCACAACATGCCAGACCTCTTCACACTACAGCTGAAACAATGGCATGTTGGAGAGTTTTTCTCTGTATCTGTGAAGAATAATTTGGAGTGGATCTACAAGCTCTCTTGAACGTGACAGCTGATTTGGGTCTTCTGTACTTGTTTCTTTTTTGAGGACTTTTTTTTTGTACTAGTGGATTGGCACCTTTTATAATCGAGCTTCACTGGCTAACGGAAAAGACCGCTGAGGATATGGTCAGTCGTAGCTTTCAAATAGATGCCTGCTGCATGGGCTGAGTCCTCTGCCATCGTCATCTCTGCAGTGCTTTGGAGTGTGCAGGCCTGGCACAGCCAGCTCTTATCCTGCTTCACTGGCTTCAGCTGAGCCACTGTGGCAGAGGCGTCTCTGACAGAACGGTCTGCTGTGTGTGAGAACCTCAGTTCTGGATCGCGGAGAAGCTGCCTTAAGCAATGCTTAATCTGGATGTTATGGCAGCTGGTCTGAGTCCTCAGATTTCTACCTCGCAGAGATAAGCTGGATTTCCACAGCGTGGACATGTCTCTCGACTCCGGACTCTCTGCTGTAGTTTCCGTCAACTCTCTGCAACTTGGTCTCCTGCGTTTTCGTCATCTGTGATTTGATGCTGGCATATACACAGGACAGTAGATTTTTGGTTGCTGAATGCTCCTTGCGTCCTCATGGCGTGCTGTTTTAAGTCCCACCACCATGCAAGCTGGACACTTAGCACCCCTCTTCAAGGTAGATTAGTGTCTGCTTTTTAACTACTTGTCAAAAATGCCATTTTTAAACTCACAGTAGGGTATGAAGTTGAAGTATTGTGATTAAAACTGTTTTCCTATCCGAGGTTTACAGTCTGTCAGGCTTCTGAGGTCTGTGTAAACACTCAACTCAAATTTTACACCGCCAGCAGTGTGGAGTTAATGTGCCTGTCCTTCAGCTGCAAAAAATGGGTTTGAATCTTGTGTCAGCAACCATTCGCCTTTCTGTAGTGTCACTTAGCAAGATACTGAAACCCTGCCAGCTCCAGGGGTGCTGGACTGCAGCTAGCTGATACTGATGTATGCGTATCAGTGTGTGTGTGTGTCTCAAATAAAGAAAAAGTTTCTATCCAGGAATAACGTTTTGTTGTTTTAGTGTTCCCTGGACTGTTAAGTAAGCCACATCAGTATTGTGTGAGAGCATATTGTTGTGGGAATCAGACTGCAGGGCATTACTGTCGCCAAGACATCCTGTGTGAGCCCGAGACTGGATGTTTTACATCGGACTCTGTTCTCTCTCTGCTGGTAAATATTATGTCTGCTGAATACAGCAGCTGCAGCCTGTTTGAAAGCCTCTCCAAGCTCAGCGCGCTGTCAGTTGGCCTGTCAGTCATGTGACCCAGAGTATGTAGCCATGTCTGCAGATTGCTTTTTAGTTGAGTTCTTGAAGCCTTGGTGACACCTAATGATAATTTGTGGTTTTTAAAGGGCCTTTGCGTCTTGTTACCTGTATGTGTGGGTGTGTACATGTGTATATATTTTATATATGTATGCAGAATGACTGACAACCTTTTTCTGCTGCTTATGTCTGCATTCGTGTGTGCCCCTCTTCTCTATGGGAGCAGCGAGGGCTGAAAGGCTGATAAGGCACTAGACTCCATCCGGTTAAGGAATGTGAGTACTTGACAGCGAGAAATCCTGGCTCAGAGCCAGTGTTAGGCTTCTCCTGTTAGCTGTGGATACGTGGAGGAGTCCGTGAGCTCTCAGCGTCACCCTGCCAAAGCACGCTCGGCCCCCGAGAACTAACAGCTAAAGATAATAACCGCCATAATGATCCTGGTCCTCGTTAAAAAGCAGCAGATGAGCTCAGTTAAAATAGAAAGCGCCGCTGCTGAGTGGGGTGTCTATAATTTCATGTTATAAGTTCTATTGTATTTGTTTTAAATTTGTGCTTTCTGTTTTAGATGATGAAGCTGAGCAGCACCACAGCACAATGGTGGGAGAGGGAGGCAGCACCGGGGACAGCACCCCTCCCCCGAAGCGCAAGGGCAAGTTCTCGACCCTTGGCAAGATCTTCAAGCCGTGGAAGTGGAGGAAGAAAAAAAGCAGCGAGAAGTTCAAAGAAACTTCTGAAGGTTTGTGCTGCAAACTTGTTCTCTTTGCGAATGCCACCTCTCCTTTCACCCCAGCGGCCGTATCAGTTGTATTCAAATGTCATTAAAATTCCTCTGTGAACATGTTTCCGCCCAAATGTTACAAGCAAGTTTGTCTCTCGCTATTTTCAGTGCACATAATACAATAAGATGAATACAAGATGTCTCGTTAAGAGATGACGTGTATATCATGGTGCCCTTGCGTTTTGAAGCGTCCTTTTTGGCTAATTAATCATCTCTTTAGCAGTGTGGCACATGCCATCTGTGAACATTTAGAGGGTGGAGTTCTAACATATCATCTAATGCAGGTTTAGGCAACTCCTGGCCTCGAGTGCCGTTGTTCTGCAGGTTTTAGATCTCACCCTGTGTCAACACACCTGAATCAAATGATTAGTTCATTCCCAGGCCTCTGGAGAACTTCAAGACATATTGAGGAGGTCATTTAGCCATTTGAATCAGCTGTGTTGGATCAAGGACACATCTAAAACCTGCAGGACAGGAAAGTCGTGTCCATAGACTGTATATGAAAGATGGATGTTTTTACTGTGACACCTGCTGGTTACTGAAGTTCTAGACTTTTGGCTGTCTCCTCGATGGTTTGATGCCGGACGTGATAAGAGACCGCTGCATCTGTACGAAAAACCGAGAGCAAAGTATCGCAGAAACTTGACAGTTACAGGGTGTTTATCCTTTTGTAGAGTACTATGTACTTTTGTACAATCTGACTTCTTTCTGCAACCAGTAGAGTTGCCCTTGCTGGTCATTAAAAGTATACTGATTTAAGACACTTCTGAATTGGCTTCACTTTTCAGGCCTAGAAGCCACACCCACATGTTATATACAGTATGTTATATATAAAGATACTTGCTAACTGATTCTAAGTGTTACTGAATAATATGGGAAACTTACAACCAGAAAGCATGGTGAAGAGGTCCAGTTCAGTGACTCGAATTAGCACAACATATATATATCTATATATATTGCTTCTGGTGCATGAGATCACAGTGAAAATTTTAAATCATAAATATCTTGGTGAAAAAATGGTCTATAAAATGTCATTTCCTTTTGCTCTTGACAGAACTAGAGAGGCAGATGTCGACAAGGCGCACCCGACAGGAGCTTATAGAACAGGGGGTGCTGAAGGAGGTCCCGGACAGTGGTGAGGGGACTTGTGTGATTCAAAATGTGATATCTTTGCAAAGCTTTGTCTGCGTCTGACAGCAGCAGCCCCGAGGCAATAACGCCCATGCTGTCTTCCCATGCAGCAGGTGCCTGAGACAAATTTAGAAAAACAAATTTGAGAAAAAACTGCTTTCACCTTGCTGTTTCTCAAAGTAATGCGATGTCTGTTTAAAATTACTTGCCACTCTCCAGAGCTGAGGAAAAGTGGAACAAATTGTGCCTTGCAGCAAAATAGCTTAGAAAGGGGGGGTGTGCAAACGTTCTGCTGGTCCCGCTGTTGCAGGAGCCCATTTATTAAATCTACAGCAGCTTCTTCATCACGGCAAACAATGACTGTCCATGGGGCTTGAGTTAAGGGCACATTTTATTACTGTGGGAAAGAAAACTGCAAATAGCAATTATTTTTGAACAGTTTCTGTATTGATTTTGTAGTCTTTAAAATCTCCCCAAAAATCACCCCTCACTGTATCTGAAATCCAGATTTAAAGAAGAAATAAGCAGCAAAAAGTATGTTTAACAGTGTTATGGCTCAGTTGGATAGTTATCAGTTATCTTGCCATGCATCAGGTTAATTGTAGAATATTGAACACAGCACTACCAGTATGTAAAACTTTAAAAGATGTATCAATTTAGCATGTAATGTCCTTCCGCACTTTCTCAGTAGCTCAGAATATCATTCAGTCTTCTAATGTATTTATTTGAGTATTCACCAAGTGTTTTTGACCAATCTTTTTAGATGGAGAAGCACAAAATGTGAAGCAGTCGTATGTAAAGAATGGCCACACTCTGCCTGTTGGAGGAGGAGGAGTCATCAGTGGTGTCAGGAGCCCATGCAACCAGGGCCAACTCCCCTCAGATTCAGATTTTAGGATGAACCCTGCATGGCTCGCCCAGCCAGATGACCGAAGGGGCCGTTGTTCTCCCTCAGATGGAGACCGCCGTGGAGCTTTGGGCTCCAGGGGAACAGGACTGCATGACGAAGGACGGAGAAGCGCAGGGATTGGGGCACGGGCGCAAGGGGAGGGCGAGTGGAAGTCTAATATGGCCTGGCAGGGCCACATTCACGGACAAATGGAAGAGAGCAGACATGGTGGCAGGCTTCACCCTGACGACGGGCAAAAGAGGCCAGGACTGCAGAAGGCCCCATCCGAGGACGGCAGGAGGAGTCGGCCTGCAGAAGGAGACTGGAAGCCTACACTCCCTCGGCATGCATCTGCTGAGGAGGGGAGGGCCCGGAGAGGTGAGTCACTTCCAGTAGTTGTCCTCCCTGCAATCTGAATTTTTCCACCAATTTTTACAAGTTGCAATCATAGCAGCACTGCTGTTGTCAGTGTAAGGCCATAACCGATGAAGTGCACACCTTTTACACCTTAACCTCCTTCATATTCGAAAAGTCGGTGATTCTTGGGTACCTTATCCCCTCCCTTTTGCTGTCACTTTTCTGCTTATATGCTGTCCTCCCAGATATAGACGGGCTCCTGTCAGCTCCCGGGAGGCCTGCTCCAGCTATGCTTCTTATTCAGGAACATGAGGGAATAGCTCGTCCTCTCTTCTCCTCTCCTAATTAATGTGGCGCGATCGCTATACTCATTATTGCCCTTTAAGGCTAGCACAGTGAGCTCAGTGATAATTGGTAAAGTGCCACAGCTAATTGATTTCCCAGAAAAATAGAATTTGTTCAAAAATAATGGTGTTTAGCTCTGTTTTTAGATCTCAGCTGTGTGGTTATCGCTCACGTGACAGGTTATTCTGTGCCAATGTGTAAACATGCTAGGAGTTGAAAAGTATGCAAACACTATAGCACGTCATTGCAGCAAAGAAGAAAGAAAATTTTGTCCACTTTCCTTCATGTGTCATTGCTCTGCTCTTCTTTTCATCTTACCTTGTTTTTTTCTTTTTTATGATGCTACTTTTTTTTACCTCTCCCACTCGCATTTCTATCTTTATCACATCTCCTGCTTCCTCTCTCTCTGTTCTTCAGTCTGACTTCCTGCTTTCCCCTGGATTAGTTCCTCTTTGATTTACATGGCATCACACTGATAACACTTCTGTAAATAAATAGCCCCGAACCTGAGAGCGGCAGGAATGGCGTGGGCGCAGCGGTGGGAACAGCGTGGGGGCCGGCTCGCGGGTATAGTGGGGTGGGCAGATGGAGGTTGGTTTTTTTTGGTGGTAATTGCAGCCGCCTACTCTGTTTATCTTCACAGCTGATCCCTAGATAATGCCATTCTCAAACAAGTGCTATCACAGAGAGTGCTTGGAGTGCTTAGAGCTGTAGAAAAGTGGCTCATCGCTGAGTCTCTGAGCTGAAACATTTATAGCAATCCACTGGGATATTTGGTGAGATTTTGCTAATTCACTGAAGTGTATTTCTTATGATCATGCATAAATAGAATACAGTATATGCACTGCAGCTGAAAACCAATCATGTATTGCTTAAGTTTATCAGTCTCAGTTGACGTGCTGTAACTTTTAAAATTATATAAGCAGAATTACATGTTATGATATAAAACTATATGGTTAGCTGCTTTTTCCTTTTTTTTTTAGAATCAGACAGCCATTTTGCTCCTGACCTGGACACCCTACGTGAACCTCTGCCACCCAAACAGGTGATCATGCCTCCAAAATGGCTGGTGAGCTCCACCCCTGAACCTGGCAGCGAGTGTCCACCTCGAACTCCATCCAACCACCCCACGAGCCAGTTCTCTTCTCCGTCGGGTGTGACGTCCAAACCTGTTCGGACTGCTGCGTGTTCCAACACTCAGCAGTCTTCGGCCGCTGCCCTTACCCCCACTTCTCAGCCCGCCAAGCAGCCCCCTCTGCCTCCACCCAAGCCTGTGAACAGGGGCAACGCGGCCATGCTGGGTAAGCTTTTACTAACAGTAGCTTCTTAGGTTAACAGATGTTGCAGGGACAGGAAGCATACATCAACAATCCAACCCCTGCTCAGTTAGCGTGTAGTTTTCCAGCTGGCGTATACAGTATGTACATTTATGCGTCAGTGCACTACTGATGGTAAACTCTTCAGCACAACATCCTGTATACGATACTATCTTAACAGCACGAGCTGCTTTTCCCCAGTTAATTACTTATTAAGCCTGGATTATTGTAGCAGAAACGTATTCCAGCATTTTACGCTATGAGGATAACAAGGACTCCTGTGGCTGTGGGCCACTGCTTCCACAGATACAGTGTAGCGGTTCTGTGGTTTTGCCTCATCTGGGATCGTGTTTTAATTCCCAGTAGGGGGGGAGGGGGGGATTACAAAAATGCCCCATTTGTCATCAGTTTATTATACTAATTGTTGTTCTTGACACAAATAGAATACAAAATGAGTCAGTTAGGAACTTAAACTAGTTTCAGGTTAACATTTACACTACAGAGAACTCCTCGAAATCTAATTTCTCAGTACACTTGTTGACAGTTTACTATGAAGTGACTGTATTTTAAAAGCCAGGAGGCTTCTTTGCTTTGTGGCCAAGTTTATGGACAAAGAACAACTGAGACAAAAGGTGTTAATAAAACACACCGTGAAGCGGATACTGTTACAGTTACAAGGATAGTAATCATGTTCTTACCTATGTGTTTGTTTAGTGATTATCGCTTCGGGAAACAGTACCATTCCCTCATAGTGCAACTCTGTTTATATACAGTTGTGTTCAAAAGATTGCATCCGCTCATCACTGGCATCGTCATGATCATCCAGGGTGGAATGATCGTAGAGCGTACGTGTGTAATGACTTTAAAAACACGAATTTGGGGCACAAGTTTGATTTTATTCTGGGTTTTCTCGATCCACTCGATCAGAAGTATACATACAGGCTCAAATATATACACTCACCCCCACTAATGTTGGGATAAATGTTCCTCAGCAAGTTACACCTCAACCAGACACTTTACTTACATAAGATCATGTTATATGGATATGTAACTACTTTGCCAAGTTTTGGAAAAAGACCGAAACTGTCAATATGAAATTCAATTCAATTCAATTTTATTTATATAGTGCCAAATCGCAACAACAGTTGCCTCAAGGCTCTTTGTATTGTAAGGTAGACCCTACAATAATACATACAGAGAAAAAACCCCAACAATCATGTGACCCCCCCCCCGCCAAAGCAAGCACTTTGGCGACAGTGGGAAGGAAAAACTCCCTTTTAATAGGAAGAAACCTCCAGCTCAGGAGGGGCGGGGCCATCTGCTGTGACCGGTTGGGGTGAGAGAAGGAAGACAGGATAAAGACATGCTGTGGAAGACAGCCAGAGATTAATAAAAGGTATGACTCAGCAGAGAGGTCTATTAACACATGTTGAGTGAGAAAGGTGACCGAATATGATATGAATGACGGTAAACTGGTTTTACTGGACTGAGAGGATATCGACAAAGAAAAAACCGACACCTTGAAGCTCGACTGAAATTTTCAGCTGCCCACATGGACAAACCAAATTCCTTCTAGACAAATGTTTTGTAGTCAGACAAGACCTAGGAACATGGTACTGTCGAGCATGGTGTTGGTAGCATCATGCTCTGGGGCTGTTTTGCTGTCAGGGGTACTGGTACATCGCATAAAGTGGATGGAATAATGAAGAAGAATGACTACCTCTAAATTCTTCAACTTCTTCAACCTCAAATCAGCAGCTAGATGGTTGAAATTCCAACAAGACAATGATCCCAACACACAACAAAACTGGTTTTGGGATGGATAAAGCAGGATAACATTAAGCTTCTCGAATGGCCTTTCCAAAGACCCGACCTCAGTCAGGAAAATCTGTAGACTACACTTAAAAGTCAGATCCGTGACTCTGTGTGGATTAGAGGAAACCCAAAATAATTTAAATTGTGTGCACCAAATTCTTTTTTTTAACTCATTAAAGATGTTTGCTGCACAATCATTCCACCCTGGAAAAAGAAAAGTTGAAACAGTTCAAATAAATCATTAAATGCCCAGAATTACTATGAAATTCATGCCCACGATGAGTGGATGTAAACTTCTGACCACAGCCGTAACTTATGAAATCAACAACACGACACCAGAAAGTAGCTGCATTCATTAAACATACAAGCTGAAGGCCTCCATCTCGTCCCTGTTAGTCTCCGCCCTGCAGGGGGGAGAAAACGCTCAGCTTCCACTCTACTGGTCCTGCTGGAAGCGAGAGTGCGACTATGATGTCTACCTGTCCCTGCCTGTCTACCTGTGCCGGCGGGCTGGAGGCCTGCGCTCAGGTAAAAGGATGCCCCCCTGGTATTTCTTTGGCTGGGGTGCCAATTTCTGGAATGCCCTCTTCAGAGTCTGCACACTTCATCATGTCGCATCCTTTCCTGCTGCCAACATATGTCTTCTGAAAAGCCTTTAACTTGTTCACCGGCCTTCATTGCTTTGGACCTGGTATATAAGAGCCGCATGCATATAACAAGCTGATAATGAGTGTGCTTACTGTATGCAGGAGACAACTTCTGTGTGAGTGCAGTTGAGTGTATTTTGCCTCTGAATAAGGGAGGGCCTTTAGCGGGTTCCAGCTGTGTTCTGCTATGCATCAAATGAATTTTATGTCTCTAATCCACTCAGCTCTCACTCAAATGGGATGGATGGGTGGACTTGAATGGATGACTGAATGGGTCGAAGAATAAAAAGGCAAAATGTTTCTAACATAAGGGCTCGACTTATTATAGAGAGGAAGTCCATTACAGTGTAGGTTACTGCATGTTGTAAGTCTGTCAGCACTGTTCACTTATTATGTCTGCTTTTAACAGAAATGTTGCCTTAAAGCTGTCCTCTGAAGTCTTAAGAGCCAAATAGCAAATATGCAAATGTGCATGCAAAACTGGAAGGTTTGCATTTGAGCTTTTTGTTTAGGAGCTTCAGGAGCTTTACTACGCTAATAGAAAAAGTGTCGGTGCGGGGTTAGTCTGGCTGTGAAGAGCATGGATGCATCTTTTTTGTCTCTGTGACCTGGAGCACTCGCTGCACACTGGTCTTTTAGAGCAAAGTGTGCGTTCATGGCCGTCATGTGAACCAACTTGCTGTACGGATGCAGTAATGCTCAGTCAGACATGTAATCCCAGCATTCGTGTGTCTTCTGTCATACCGGGTATGTTATACATGTGTGACTGATGCTTGTGCACTTGCGTCACAGTGACAAACTAGATTCAAAAGTAAAGCACTTGCTAGCAAATCACTCACACGCCTAAGCTGTAGCTGTTTTTCTTTAGCAGTTATGGTTGGATTAGCTCTTTTTCGTTTTGCAGGTGACTTCACCCAAGCAACAGGGGGCGCTAGCCTTGTTCCGGCCAAACCCTCTCCTCCGATGCCTCCTAAGAGGACCACCCCAGTCACCAAACGCAACACAGAGGACTCTGCTTCAAGCCATCCCATCATCCCCTCACCACTTTCTCTGGAGGAACACAGCAGCCTCCCCTTGGGCTTCCAGCTGCCTCCCCCTCCTCCGTCCCCTCCCCTGCCGACTCACATACCACCTTCTCCACCCCGCCAACACATACAGACCCACCACCTCCACCATCAGCACTCCTACCCCCATCCGCTCCCCCAACCCATACCAATGCTTTTCGACCCACCGAGCCCGACCAATGAGTCTCCCCAGCGCCCGGCTCCCGTACCGCTGCACATCATGATCCAGCGAGCCCTGTCCAGTCCCGGCCCGGCTCAGCCACATCCAGATGGGTCGCAGCGGGCACACACACTGCTTTTCGAAACACCTCTAGAGTACCAAGGAGGAGGTCGCCCTCTGCCTGTCAGCATTCAACCACTAAAACTGTAAGTTTCTCTGCACAGAAAAGTCTATGAATCAGTGTATACAAAGACAGTACATGGTGAAGAAGTATGGAGTCTGCACGTGATCTGTCTTTGCATGTAGCTTTCGGATCTTTTTCATCCATTTTCTAAGCTGTGTACACTTTGGACTTACTTGTATATCCATTTCAAGCTGAAAAAAAGTCCAGTCTTCATCATTGTAAAGTCAGATATAGCTGGAGGGACATATTTCAGTTAAATTCATTGAAAAACACGTCTTCAGGATTAGCCCAAAAAAACCAGAAAAAATGTTTTATATGCATGTATTTTTTTCCTGTTAGATCTGAGGATGACTACTCAGAGGAAGAAGAAGAGGAAGAAGATGATGAGGAAGAGGAGGAGTATGATGGGGAGATTCCACAGCCAGAGCTGGAGCCAAGGAGTCGCCGGTGCTTGGTCGGTGACGCTGGCATTTGTGTGATCCCACGGGGAAACGGCAATGACGACGACGAGGAAGAAGATGAGGAGGATGAGGATGAGGAAGGCGAACACGACATGCACGGGGAGGACAGTGATTCAGATGGTCCTGTGCCTCATAAAGATGAAGACTCAGATGAAGATGAGGAGGATGAGCCCCCGATGAGTAAGCATAACAAACTGATTCGGAGGTCATTTAGTGGCTTTTCTGGACTCTTTGTAAACCTGTGCAGTGTTGCTGCTCCTTCTCAGCTTACTGCATCTCTCCGCTTGGCTTTTATCCAGGCGCACTGGCCAGCAGGGTGAAGAGAAAGGACACCCTGGCTCTGAAGCTGAGCAGCCGTCCCTCTGCTCCCGACAGGGATAGGTTTACGCAGGAGAGAAGCAGCCGAGATGACCACCCTCCAGGACAGACCGGCCTCACCTGGCAGAGCAGAGAGCAGTGGGAAGCCATTCGCACACAAATCGGCACTGCACTCACGAGGTAAAGATGAGCGGTATCATTGTATTGTTTAAAATGACAGCAGTGAAACTGCATTTCCTGAAGAAATTAGACCAATTTTTAAAAGATCCTTGACCTGCTTATTACCTGAATGTCCAAGTGAAGTAAATGTGTAAAAATAGGACTCCATTTTTCTTTTTTCTTTTCTTTTTTTTTATTTCAGGCGACTAAGTCAGAGACCCACTGCTGAGGAACTCGAGCAAAGAAACATCCTCCAGCGTTAGTATTAACTCTCTCTGTCTTTGTTCATGATCCTTGACTTGTTTGGACTCCTTTGTTTCTGGGTTTTAGCAAAACCCCTCCTCATTCTTTCGTCTGATGCTTTTGCCTCAGCATTTGTCAACAAAGTACATTTCACATCTGTCAACAACAAGCACATATCTAATTTTAGAAATTGCTTTTAAACCTGCCATCAAACCAAGCCTTTTATGCCAAAGTCTAAATTTGGCTCTTCTATTCTTTCTCCCATCTTTGTTCTCCCCTCAGCTAAAAATCAGGCTGACAGACAAGCCGAAGTTCGAGAGATCAAGCGACGGCTGACCAGAAAGGTGAAGCAGCACGCCGGCAAACATCCCAGTGTTAAACCATGTATTTACCTGATATTAAACTGACATAAAAAAAACATCTTTATTGTAGCTGAGTCAAAGACCCACGGTTGCAGAACTACAGGCAAGAAAAATCTTGCGATTCCACGAGTATGTGGAAGTCACAGATGCCCAGGACTACGATAGAAGAGCAGACAAGCCGTGGACTAAGCTCACTCCTGCCGACAAGGTAATCAGCTGCATATAAAGGCTTTATCGGCACACCCGCTTTCTGATACAGCACTTTACAAAATGTCCAAGACAGTGTTACAAACATATGATTTTAAATGTTAAACATGTGCAACTCCTTTAGGTTAATGTAATTTTTAGCAGTATATTGTCTCGTTTTCTTTCTGAGTTCATGTTTAACCAAATTGCTGTTTTGTCTAGGCGGCCATCCGGAAGGAGCTCAATGATTATAAGAGCACTGAAATGGAGGTTCATGAAGAGAGCAGAATTTACACAAGGTAGACCTTTTAGTTGAAACTTGACTGGCTGATTGATTGCTTTGGTCAAATGAGTGAGGTACTGTGTTTTGCTGATTTGTTTTTCTACACCACTACTTCATATTGGTGGGGTACGGAGTCTATCTCAGCTGTTATAAACCGAGAAACTGGTTTATAACACTCTGGACAGCTCATGAGTCCATCGCAGAGCTAAAGGAGAGACAGATGAACCTCTCACACTCGCGTTCACATCTACGGCCAATTTAGAATCACCCATTAAGCTAACATGCATGACCACCCAAAACCTAGGCCTTTGGGAGGAAGACGGGTACCTGGAGCACAGGGAAGCCATGCAAACACCACACAGTTTTGTTTTTGTTGTTATTTATTTCTCCTGGTTGTGTCAGGGAAACAATGAAATATGTAATGCACACTTGAGAGTGATGCATCTTTGAACACTTCCTGCCATTTGCAGCCAACCTTGGCGCTCATCCTGAAGACATCTCCCCCCCAACAGCAGGTTTTAGCCAAAGGAGCTTGTTACCTTGCTACTGTGTCAACACTGTTTATTTCATACTCCTTCAATTGTTAACGACCTTCAGGATGTCACTTATTTTAGTCTGTAGACATCGGCTGCCTTAGCTACACATGCACTGTGTCCTGTGATTGCTTTACACTTAAAGCCATCTTGTGTTGCTTGCACCTAAACACTTTAAATATGAATTAGCAGCAGTGGTGATCTGCTACTACATTAATAGAGTTGTGACCAGTAAACATCCATGTAGTCATCTTTCTTGTGCATGCCTGGTTGAATGGCAGAATCCAGCACTAACAACGGGCAGAAGAAGACTTTTAGAGCAAAATCTGTACCTTAAATAGCAATATAAGGTACATTAAAAGCTTAAGGATTACAAAGGTGTGATCTTGCCTCATGAGAGCTGTTTGTTTCTTTAGGTTCCATCGGCCTTAACATCCCTGCTTCCGGATAAAGAAGCACTTAAGATCTCCGGCAAAGAAGCAGCTGCTCCCTATGCAGACAGATCGCCCTTTTGCGCCTCTTGAATGTACTGTTATCAGGGAAAGCCTGGAACCGACTCCACACGAGAATGCTTCTTGCTTGTCCTCCATCGCCCTCTCACTACATTGCTTTCACTGAACCGAGGTGTTGGTGGGTGGAGACCAGATGCAGTATTTCTCCCAGACGGCAGGGGGAACCACGTGCCAATAAAGTGGAGAAGTGGCAAAGGACCTACAGGGCTTACTCTCACTCTGCTGTTGTGTGGTGCCCCTCAGGGACTCGGATATAGTTACAACCTTTAATGCGGCCTCGTCCTGTGTTGCCTTTTTCTTTTTTCTTCTTCTTCTTTACTGTATATGGAAAAGCTAACTCATCTTTGCTAATGTAATAACGTAGAATAAAAATGGTAACAATAATGATGACCTATAACACTTCACACAGTAATAATAGACACAAACGGTCAGGAGTTGGCTGAAGACTTAAATATTCTGTTTTAGAACTGGACATCTCTGGGATATCGTGTGTTTGTTATCCACTCTACAGACTGCTGCTGTGATACGTTAGAGTGAAACTGGAAGAGATCTCATTGCAAAATATTCTGTAATGCACAAAATATTTTCTATTACAATTTTGATCACAAGGGTAGTGACAGCTTTTCTTTGAGCCTTCTTTATTATTATGATTATTATTATTATTATTATTTGGCTTGCCTGTGTTTGTGGTTGTGATGTGAGTCGGCCTTTTAATAGCTATAGAAAAAGGTCAGGAGGCTGTTGGTGTTTTAATGCGTGCCAACACACCCAATACTGGTTTTCATATCACTGATTTCTGCAACCCACTGCATGAGCCATTACAAAATCCAGTGCCACCGCGTCTGGATAATCTCTCTTCATTTATACTTTTTTCTTTTGTAAGTTTTTGTACTTCCCTTTAAAGATTGAACATGCAATACATTCTGTAGCCATTTTAAATAAGGTCGTTACGATAGTGTCTAAACTAAGAGTTAAATGTAAGTTGCTTCAAGTGTAGATCAGGGATTTATCACAAAAAAAAGAAAAAAACCACACCTGAAAACGCATAATCGGTCAACAGAAACTCAGTTTGGCTGGAACTTTTTGAAACTGCAGAAGTGTTTTACCTTGTCTTGTCTGGCCAGTAGCTTACAGGGTTCTCAGTGCTGTGTGTGTAAGTTGATATAGGTTTATCTGATGCTTCTGTATATCTTGTCTTCCTTTTATTTGAAAAGAAATTTTAAATATAAAAGTATTATAGGTTGCTATTTTTTTAAGCAGAACATGAGTTTATGATTAAATGCTACAAGAATGGGAATATGAAAGTGCACCTTTCTGTAAATCTGAGTTCATTTTTAATTGAATGTGGAGTTGTATGAGCTGACAGTCTTCTTTTTAATTGTAAATAGTCTGGATCTAATTAAAAATCTTGCAATTCCTCGAACCTTCTTGTGAAACAACTCTGCAACTGAGGTCCAGTAGACCCAATGACTGTTCAGGTTGAGTCTTTTGTCTAAGCTGGAACGCCTAAAGAAACAGTGGGTTTGCAGCAACACCTGGTGGCGATTTAAGTTTTTGCACTGTCTTTTGATTTTTTTATTTTTTTTTTTAAATTGCTGGTTTAAAGGCCTTTAGTGTAATTTAAAATGTATTTTAAGTAATAGGTTATATTTTAGATTATTGGATAAGGTGACACCAAAGGGTGGAGGTGTCAAACATGAGCCCTGGGGGCCAGATTTGTTCCCGCAAAGACTCCAATCTGGGCCACTTGATGGTAGTTTTGGAATATGTGAAGGAGGGAATAGATTTTAAACTTTTAACTATATTTTTAGAAATTTTACAGGTTTTCCTACTGATAAAATCTCCCATATGGGAGTAATTAAGCCATAGATAAATAATCAAAAGTTCCTGCTTTTTCATATGGACTATAGTCATTTATTTTTACAATGGGCCCACAGTAAAAATAAGTAAATAATTAGAACAATGAAAAACTAATCTTGTGTGAATTACCAACATCTTTCAATTTTGTAATTACTGAAAAGTCTGGACAGTTAGCTGCCAGAACCTTTTCTGTAATTTTACTTGTTTATTTGTTTGTGCTAATAGATTTCTTTCATTTACTACAGCAGTATGTCTTCATCGTGTACAAAAAACCGAGAGGTATAGTTGAAATTGCACTTTTCATATCATTGGGATTAAATGTGTAGGTAAAGGTCTTCACAGTGAGAAAATTGAGAGTTTTGCTAGTAGCTTTAGCGTCAGCTAAAGAAAGAAAGACAAGACTGAAGGTAAAATATGTTCACAGATCTTTAAGGTCTGGGTTGGACAAAAGGAAATCTAGTTACAAAATATACAACAGATAAGGGACAACCTAAAAAAAAGGTTTGTAGGTTACTGATAAATTTTTATCTCTTAATATCAATTAGACATAAAAGTGATACAAGATGGATTAAGGTGAAAATCAAAAGATTCCCAACAGTCTCTGTGTTAATATCAGCTGGTCAGCATTTTCTTTACATTACATACAGCTTGCTTAATTATTGAGCTGTACAAGATAACAGAAATATTAACTATATAGGGTAAAGGTTTTATATTACGCATTCAACTTTAGATGAAAATACCACTACTTTTACATTGTTGTTGTTGGGTGTTTTTGTTTGTTAACAATAATACACTGCCCTATTACAGCTATTGACGTGTACCTTTACCTAAATTCTGCACTTTTTGAAGTACTTGAGGTACTGAGGGTGAGATGGAGCCAGATGATCTGCTGTGGCGACCCCTAAAGGAAACAACCAAAATAAGAAGAAGTAGGAGTAGAAAATACTCTCATATCTTTGGTTATAATAAAAACTGAGTGTTCCACCAGACGTTAGTACTTTTACATTTATAACTGATCTGTAGCCCGATTCATTCACCAGAGCTACCTGTCCCAGTTCTGAGAAAGATGATAGGAGTACTTCCTCCAGCACCAAGTATTACTTAATTTACGCAGATACATGGCTTCGCCGGATGCACTTTATCATAGATAGATAGACATATATACATGTAAACATCTGTCTGTGTCCATCTTCCTGTGGCTCTGAGTGTTACTGTCTCTTTAATGAGGCGGGCGTTCCAAAGGTTCCACAGAACGTAACGTAGCACGTCTCGAGACCGGGAACCAGGCTGTGCACGTTCACTTCAAACTGCACTCTTCAACATTTCACAGGTCAGTTAATTATCACCTCCTACACTTTACAGATGGATTAAACAAGTATCGAGAAATACTGCACCACTGAATCGCACGCAGTTACATTGTTAAATTATGTTTCTCGGTTTCATTCATTCAATGTCACGCTAACACCCTAGCTAGCCAGCTAGCATTGGCTAGCAAACAGTTAGCCGGCATTTGGCTGAAAAGCTTTACTTTCAATGCCGGCCAACTAACTTTGGTTAAGCTGTAACAACTTATATTTACTATCTTGCTTTCTCGCTGTGTTCGTTGCTCGTTGTGACACGATCATTTACAGTCAATGTTTTAAACCACATACAACTCGTTCAGCAGCCAAGTTAACTGAATGTTAGCAAGGGCACATGGGCACTGCCAGCGTTAGATCACGCAGCTTAATTTAAACTGTCCAGCGCTGTAAAGGAGATGATAGCACTATCCAAGCACTTCCTTATGAAATCCCAGCGTCTGTCGTACGATCTATAGTGGGGACCAAAAGCTAAAACTGACTCTCATTTCAAACTGTACCACGTGTCCTTATTTTTGTGGGCAGTGGTCTCTTATCAGCATGAGAAGCAGGGGTGACTGAAGCGCAGCTGTTTGTGGGGTGAAAGAACCATTGAAGTTAGGCTCCGACAGCTGTTGAACCCTAAGAACTGCTGGGCAGTCTTAGAACAACAACAAAAGGCTTTTTGTGTATTATGTTGGTCTGCTGGCTAGTCTGTAGTGCTGTCTAAGAGTCAGGACCACTGTGGTCTGGACTCTGGTTTGAGGGTGATTGTGGTCTATAAACGCTTTTGTATTTAGAGAGATCATACTAGTGTAGCCTGGTTTTCTCCAGGTTACACTAGTGTTTTGTTATTGTGGTCCACGTTGCTTTTCTGTCTGCAATTAAAATACTCATTACGAGTATCGGTAAGTAATATAGAGAGATGGATGTATACTTTACTCATCCCCAGGGTAGACATGCAAATGACTTTTAGGTTAAATGTCGGCTGTTCATGTACTTAATTATCTGCCTTGCCTTGTAAATTTGAGACATTTGTGGTATCTAATAACTATCTGTTTAGCCTTTTTGTTTCTTTTATTTTGTGTGGTGTAAGAATTCTAGCGTACTTTAAATTACTTTGTTGTACTGTTTAACTCACATTATCCATTTAGTTAAGAAACTTACCCAATTTACACACAACCTTATATTTTCTTAAAGTCCAAAAGTGTTGCTATCATGCCTGCCAAAAAGACAACCACCAAGAGAAAGTCTGCTGCTATTGTGGAAGATGATAAAGACTCCAAAAAGGTGAAAGGTAAGTCACTTCCCTTTTCAAAACAGGAGTTTATAAAGGTGTAACCAGATTCAGTTTGAACAACTGATAGTCCAGCTAAAAAGTGGCATTGCATTTAAACATGTACACCACTTGTATTTGAGTTTGCTGAAGTAAGATATTTCTGTTAAGCAAGTATTATGGACATATGTGAGAGGAAGGCTTTTGACTCCCAAGTGTATCACACTGCATTGTCAGTGTTTTTACTAACTTTTTACTAATTTCATCATTTTCCATGTGTTTTCCATCAAACCAATAAAATTCAGTGCTCACTATGAAACTGGTTGTATATGTGTTTCAGTTTCACACAGGAGTCATTTCAAAGAGGCGGGGCAGGTTCTTGTTTTGGGCCAAGGTGATGTTGGACAGTTGGGTTTAGGGGAAGATGTCATTGAAAGGAAGAAGCCAGCACTTCTGTCCCTGCCAGAGAAAATTGTTCAGGTGACAGCTGGAGGCATGCACACCGTGTGCCTCGGCGAAACTGGAAATGTAAGCAAACATCTGTCTTATTTCTCACTTCAAAAAAATGTAATGGCAACCTGTTTGTAGCGTTTAACAAAGAGCTTCTTAGTTTCTCATGTAAACTGTTTTCTTTGTTTAGATTTACACGTTTGGCTGTAATGACGAAGGGGCTCTTGGTCGGGACACATCAGAGGAGGGGTCTGAGATGATCCCGGGAAAGGTGACGCTGAATGAGAAGGTGGTCCAGGTATCGGCAGGGGACAGCCACACAGCCGCACTCACAGAGGATGGATCGGTGTACATCTGGGGCTCTTTCAGGGTTAGTGCTATCCCTGCTAGTTAGGGAGTCTGGTCCTGTGTGCTGTCTCAGCAACTATTTTTATCACCCTTCCATTACTTTCTATGTAATTGTTTTTGTTCAAAGGTTTCAAATCATTTTTCCTTCAGCACTATATTATTATCCAAACCCTAAATGTTGTTCCTAAACATTTATTAACGCTGTGGCGGACCACCAGGTGGCTCCACTCACACACAAGTTGAAAGGAAGTGTGGGGGTGGAGATTTTGGCGCTGACTATATGTGAAGTTCTGTCAGTTAATAAAGTTGTTGGAGTGAGACACTGAGACCTCTCCTGTCGTTGTTACATACCTCCACATTGGTGACCCCTGTAGTGAACATGCTAAGGCTCGACGACGAAGCCAGCTCTGGCCTGGAAGCATCGGCGGCCGCCGGACCACCTCCGCCGATGGCTGCGTTTGCTGTGGCGCTTAAATTGCCGGATTTTTGGCTTCACGATCCTCCTTCATGGTTCATGCACGTAGAAGCTCAGTTTGCTCTTCGTGGAGTTTCAGCCGACGACACTAAATACCACCATGTGGTGGCCTCACTTGACCCGCTGTCAACCCGCCGTGTGATGACTCTCCTCCGGGATCCCCCAGCCCAGGGCAAGTACGCCGCCCTCAAGGGGCTGCTGCTGCGGCGTTACTCCCTCTCTGATATTGAACCGGGCCAGAAACATTTTGTTTTGGATTTTGGGGGTCGAAGGGAGACTGTGTGTGTTGACAGACTTAAACCAGCACATGTTCTTCCGGACAGTGATGTAGTGCCGGCCCAGGCCCCTCGCCGTGGCCGACCTCCTGCGCTGGGGTTGACAGTCTCTGGTTTTCCCCCAGGACTACCCCCGGACCACCAACGTTTGAGCCTCCTCCTGCCTTTCCTGCTCGCCTTCACCAGCCTCGTTCACAGGATGGACCTTCCTCTGCCTGTTCTCTCCCTCCCAGGTTCAGTCGTGCGGGTCGTTTGCTTAGACCCAGGGTCCTGGACTGAATGGAGACCTGACTGTGTGTTCAAGGGGGGGTATGTGTGGCGGACCACCAGGTGGCTCCACTCACACACAAGTTGAAAGGAAGTGTGGGGGTGGAGATTTTGGCGCTGACTATATGTGAAGTTCTGTCAGTTAATAAAGTTGTTGGAGTGAGACACTGAGACCTCTCCTGTCGTTGTTACATACCTCCACAACGCTGTAAAATGAATGTATAAAAACTATTTTAGTATATTGTAGTATGTATGCAGTGGAATCAGAAAGCATTTAATTTTAATGAATAAAATCATAATCTTCTTGTAATTCTACACAATGTAGGGAAAAGACTTTGAAATTTATTTAATGTTTTGACTGTCTAACATGTTGTCTGCATATTACCCTGTTTTCTTAGGATAATAATGGAGTTATTGGTCTTCTGGAGCCGATGAAAACGTGTGCTCTACCAGTTAAAGTCCCTTTAACAGAACACGTTGTTAAAATAGTTTCAGGTAAAAAAGAAAAGGTTTTTGTTTAGTGCTTTATGTTACTATGTGTGCACTATAAATGAGTTTCTAACTGGGATATTTGTGTAACTGATTTCTTTACTAGGTAATGATCACGTGGTAATGGTGACGCTGGAAGGAAATCTATACACGTCTGGCTCAGCTGAGCAGGGGCAGCTGGGAAGAGTGCCTGAACACTTTTCAAACAGAGGAGGCAGGAAAGGCCTTGGTACGTAGCACACACCTTTTCTGTTTTTTGGTGGATCAAAAACTGTAGATTTATGTTAATATCTGATTACATAAATGTTTCTTTTTTATACTGTCTTTAATGTTCTATACATCACTCCTGTTTATTTTTGTGATCTCAGAGCGGCTGCTGGTTCCACAGATGGTAAAAGTGAAAGGGAAAGTTCACTTCGTTGACGCCTTCTGTGGAGCGTACGTCACCTTTGCTGTGTCAAAAGAGGGCCATGTGTATGGATTTGGCCTCTCAAACTATCACCAGCTGGGTCAGTGTGACTCGTCACTCCTGCGTTATCCTTTGTAAACTCTACTGCCATGTACTATTTGTGACTGCGACAGTGACTGTATCATTTCAAATGAATCTTTTTAGGCACCAAAAGCACCAAGATGTGTTTTGTCCCTGTAAAGCTTACATGTTTCAAGAACTCGACCACTGCCTGGGTAGACTTCTCTGGAGGACAGCATCACACACTTTGCCTTGATGCTGAAGGTAAGCTGGCTGTGTGTAATTGCAGGCAGATGTTACGCATCATCTGTTAGCACTCAAGTCAGCTGGAGTGTTGGACTCTTGTCTTTCAGGGCAGGTATATAGCCTGGGAAGAGCAGAGTATGGTCGTCTTGGTCTGGGAGAAGGGGCTGAAGAGAAGAGCGAGCCCACACCTGTGATGGGGATAGAGCTGGCTAAAGGAGTGTCGTGCGGGGCGTCTGTCAGCTATGCAGTTACCAGAGAAGGTGAGAACCAAGGCAATCAGGATGGGAAGAGTAAAACAACTGAGTCTGTTTGCAGCCCCTTTTTTTTTGTTATTATTTTCTTCTGAAGCATTGAAGTGCAATGAGACACTATGCTTTGCCCTAAATCGTCCTAGCTTTAAATTTATCTTACAAACACATGACCCCTCATTTCCTGTTTGTTTAGACATTGCTGCTGGTGACAGTGAGATGGCAGCAAGTTTAATCCAACTTTAGGCATGAAGAGAAAGTAATGGGAGGTTTATTAGCAGGAGATCACAGTTAACCTTGTTTTGTAGGGATACTTGAAGCTATTACTGTACGTTAACTACCAGTTGTAACTTACACTACCAGTCACATCTGCACACACCTTCTTATTTAATGGTTTTTCTTTATTTTCATGACTATTTATATTGAAGATTCTCACTGAAGGCATGAAAACTATGAATGAACACACATGGAATTATGTAGGAAACAAAAAAGTGTGAAGTAACTCAACATGTTTTATATTTGAGATTCTTTAAAATAGCCACCCTTTGCTTTGATTACTGCTTTGGACACTCTTGGCGTTCTCTCTATGAGCTTCATGAGGTAGTCACCTTGAACAGTCTCCTTCAACAGTATTGAAGGAGTTCATAGAGATGCTGAGCGCTTGTTGGCACTTTTGCCTTCACCCTGCCATCCATCTCATCCCAAACCATCTTGGTTGGGTTTAGGTCAGGTGACTGTGGAGGCCAGGCCATCTGATGCAGCACTCCATCACTCTCCTTCTTGGTCAAATAACCCTTACACAGCCTGGAGGTGTGTTTTCGGTCATTGTCCTGTTGAAGAATAATTTGGGTCCAACTAATCGCAAACTGGATGGGATGGCATGTGGCTGCAGGGTGCTGTGGTAGCCATGCTGGTTCAGTTTTGAATAAATTCCAAACAGTGTCACCAGCAAAGCACCCCCAAACCATCACACCATCGTTGGGAACCCTACATGTAGACACCATCCGTTCACCTTTTCTACATCACACAAAGACACAGCGGGTGGAAGCAAAGATCTCAATTTGGACTCATCAGACCCAAAGCACAGATTTCCACTGGTCTAATGTCCATTCCTTGTGTTTCTTGATGTTTTTTGCTTAGTCGTGGTTTCTTAGCAGCTATTTGACCACAAAGGCCTGATTTGTCTCCTCTGAACAGTTGATGTAGAGATGTGTCTGCTACTGGAACTCTGTGTGGCATTTATCTGGGCTCTAATCTGAAGTGCTGTTAACTTGCGGTTTCTGAGGCTGGTGACTCGGATGAATTTATCCTCAGCAGCAGAGGTGACTCTTGGTCTTCCTTTCCTGGGGCGGACCTTATATGAACCAGTTTTGTTATAGTTCTTGATGGTTTTTGCGACTGGACTTTGGGGACACATTTAGAGTTTTTGCAGTTTTCTGGACTGACTGACCTTTAGTTCTTAAAGTAATGATGGACTGTCGTTTCTCTTTATTTAGCTGATTGGTTCTTGCCATAACATGAATTCTAACAGTTGCCAAATAGGGCTGTCAGCTGTGTACCAACCTGACTTCTGCACAACACAACTGATGGTCCCAACTCTGTTAAGAAAGCAAGAAATTTCAGAAATGAACCCTGACAAGGCACAACTGTGAAGTAAAAACCATTTCAGGTGACTGGGCAGGGATAGCTCAGTAGGTAAAGTGGTTGCCCCATGATCGGAAGGTCGGCGGTTCGAATCCACTTAACGGCTACCCTGAGGTACCCCTGAGCAAGGTACCGTCCCTACACACTGCTCCCCGGGCGCCTGCTTAGTGGGCTGCCCACTGCTTCACTGAGTGAATGGGTCAAATGCAGAGAAAAACAAGTAATTTCCCCATGGGGATCAATAAAGTATCCATTATTATTATTATTATTATTATTACATCATGAAGCTCATTAAGAGAAGGCCAAGAGTTTACAACACTGTTAACAAAGCAAAAAGTGGCTACTTTGAGGAATCTGAAATATAAAACATATTTAGAATAATTTATCAATTTTTTCTTTGCAAAATAATTCTATATATCTTGCCTCATATATTTGATGTCTTCAGTTTGTATCTATATAAAATAATGAAAAAACATTCAATAATGTGTCCAAACTTATTCTTTAATGGTTAGAAAGTTTTTAGATATGGAAAAAAGTCTTCAGTAAATGTGTGACTGACTGTCTGACACAAAATTGTGAAGCAGGATTCTTATCAGAGCCATCACTCACAGTGCAACAAGTACTAAACTTTCACTCCTGGGTTTTCACACAGTCGACACCCTTAGAGAATAAAAGGTTGCTCGCTCTCCTTACTGTCACTTTTTCCTACTCCAGGATCTGTGTATGCCTGGGGCATGGGCACCAACCTGCAGCTTGGCACTGGAGAGGAAGATGATGAGTGGAGTCCTGTGAAGATGACAGGCAAACAGCTGGAGAACCGTGAAGTACTGATGGCCTCCAGTGGAGGGCAGCACACCGTCCTTTTGGTCAAAGACAAGCAGGAGAGCTGATGTCCTGCACTGACAGAGAGTGAAGGGGGCGCTTCAAGGTGGGGCCAGGGTGCCTAAATCAGGGGAAGGGTATTGATGAATGTGACTTCCTATGCTGAGCCGAGGGAGTGTGAGACGTGCGTGATAGAGGGGAGAGGTGAGGTTTGTCCTCTTTTATGGAAGCTCCTGTGCCCTTGGCATTGGGGAATGTTGTGATGTTTTTGGTAGATCATGACAAATGAAAGACTATTTTTTTTAAAGCTAGTTTTTGACAGTCCTTTAAAGTCTTTTCATCTGGTCATTTGTATGACTCTAAGAGGTTATATGTGATGTTTATGACTGTGCATGTACATAAAGGAAATGGCAGTGCAGGATGTTTAAGGACATAAAATAGTCTTTTTAATGTTTTCATTAAAGCAATAAGTAGATTAGATCTTTGTCAGACAGGACCTGTACGCCTGGTGAGTTTAACATGTGCGACTACTGTTCGTTCTACCCAGTGCACACAAATTTGTTGTAACTGTTTGGACATTTGGTAACACATCATACTGTATCCTGTATTTTGTTGCATTTCCTGTCTGAAAAATAAAGCTGATTTCTTTTTTAAGGAAAATACAAGACACATTTACTTCATTTCATTTACTGTGTATTAATAAGATCCTGGTTACAGCTTTTTGATAGTAAACCCTTGCTGCTTTTCTTTAACTGTAAAAAGAACATTTGTCTGTGTGCGTGTGTGTGTTTGTGCTACAGAAAAGGCAAATAGAGGCCCACTCACTGAGCTGTTTATTGTTGAATACTCGTGCAACACAATGCTGGAAACATTGCTAAGAGATTTTAGTCCATGTTGACATGACAGCATCACACAGTTACTGCAGATTTATAAATTGTACATTCATGATGAGAATCTGCGTTTCCAATGCATCCCAATGTTGCTTTACTGGATTGAGATCTGGTGACTGTGGAGGCCATTCAAGTACAGTGAACTCAAGCAGTCTTCAGCAGATGGATACGCGATATAAAATGTTCCCCACACCATTACAACACCACCAGCAGCCTGAATTGATGATACAAGGCAGGATGGATCTATGTTTTCATGTCGCTACGAGTTACTGTTGCCTTTCTATCACCTTGTAGCAGTCTGGCCTTTCTCCTCTGACTTCATCAAGGTATTTTTTCCCCGAGAACTGCCGCTCATAGGATAGATTTTTTGTTTTTGTTTTTCAGACCATTCTCTGTAAAGCTTATATTTGTGCGGGAAGTCACTTAAATCACTTTTCTCCCTCATTCTAATGTTTGGTTTCAACTTGAGGTCATCTTCCCCTTGTTGCTGCCAAGTAATTGGCTGATTAGATATTTGCATTAAGGAGACGTTGGACACGTGTAGCTAATAAAGTCCCTGTGGGTGAACAAAGCATTGCAGTTCTGCATCAATATCACTAATGTTTCCTTATTTCGTTAATCCAATGTAAGACCTGAAACATTTATTCTGTGTGTAATGTTATTTCTAATTAAATAACCATTAATTATTTATTTATTTTACTTGTTAAAGAACCTCCAGTGTAGATCACATAAAGATCCTTGATTCTGTAATAAATATAGTGTTCCTTTGATGCACCTTCAGGGCATCAGTGGGCTAAATGTTAGAGATTGAATCTGCAGAGTTTGGAAAGGTTGCCAGGAGATGTCAAGGATTGATGCTTTTATCAGCTTTCCACATACTGAAGCATTCATCTTATTATAGTCCAAAAGCTTCTCAGCACAAAGACTCACATTCATACAGGAAGTCGGCAGTGACATCCTGCCATTAGTTCCTTTCACTTTTGGCTCTGATCCTCTTCATTTCACAAATAAAAGAGGAGAACAGCTACTCTCACACACCTGCACACGTGCACAGTCACTCGGAGATCTACATACGTCTCTCATAAGCTCATATTTGGGTACCACTCTCTGCAGGGCTTTAGACTACACACCTCTGACAGACTCTTCATGAGCAGCATCACGTGAAAAAAAAAAGATGAAAACATCACAAATTTAGCATCATGTAGCTCTGCATCAATCTGGGATGTAGCAGCTCTTGAGTTACCCTGCTGCTTTTTTTAATTAACATGCTATTTCATAAAGTCTTGAGTGCTATTTCTCAAGTGTGACCTAATCATGAAAATCCAAAGTGGGCTGATGACTTGAATTCTTTGGAGAGGCTTTTCTCCGAGTTTCTTTCATTTGCTGGTAAGAATCTGTTAAATGCGTGCAGCAGGAAGCAGTTGTCCAAATCAATCCGTCTTTATATCGAATTTCTGCCTCATATAGAATTAACACAGTTTGGATAATATGCATCTGAATGTGTGTTTAGGCAGGTTAAATGTAGAGAGGAGAAGGAGCAGCCTCAGAAACACTGATATCGACCAAACGGCACACTTCACACTGATGTGTGTTTTTATTCAACTTAAAGCACTTTAAAGATGCACTGCTTAATGACTTGCATTTAGCAAGTGGAAAGAGACTACATTCAGTAGGTGCAGATATTGTCTTTAAGCAGGCACATGGTTCATGTTAGGATGTTGTTTGGTGTCAGGCTTTAATAGGAGGAGAGTCTCACTTGGAGAAAACATGCCTGAGAGCATGTGCGCTGGCAAACCGAAATCAGATCTTATTAGTGAATAAATGACTCTCTTGCTGTTAAGCTGCTGGTCTTCCGTCCTCTGTGATCCATGCTAGGAGTTATTAGTGACTGCCTTGATAGGTTGAACTGCTCATCCGCTGGTATGAGGGGATCTCCTGAGGCCCACAGCAGTGAATCAAGAGCCGTGCAGAGGCTTAAAAGAACGCAACATCTTTTGAAAATAATGCTTTTTTTAAAAGACGTCTTGTCCCGATAGGATAACACAACACATTAAACACTAGCAAAGCACAATTGTATGCAACGCATCACTTCAACAAGATGTGATGTATCTGTCTTATGGACTGTGTTTAGCACTGGGTTTAAGTCACCTTCATGGACAGCAGCTAACTGACAGCAGGGAAGAGGGAAACTGAGACAGTCTCGTGACGGAATTGAGTAATTAAGGCTCAAACCACATCTTTAAACTGTTATTCTGACCTGAACTGGTTGCTTGTAAAGTTTCACGACTGTATCCTCTTCATTCTAGTACCTACACCATCCAGCCAGGCCTCCTATGTAGGATAGGTCCCTGACTCAATGACTTATATACAAACCACTGTGTAAAATGTAAATAAAAACATAATGCATTGATTTGGAAATCCCATAAATCCAGATTTTATTCACTATACCACACAAAAACTATCTGATGTTTAAACCGAGACATTTAACAGTTTCTTTAAAAAAAAGAAAGAGAGAGAGAGATGGCTCATATTCTGCCCAGTTCTGCATTGTCAGCCTAGATGAGATTGTAAAGTGAAAACACGCTGTCAGCCATGCAGAGATGTCTGTTATGTTTTTTATACTGAAAGATTTACATGACTGCATCATCGCGATATAATAGAGCTCAAGTTGTGTATTTATCCCAGTTTCCCAAACAAGATGATTGTCTTTTATTAAGCCAAACAACAAATCTGAGCTTTTGCTCCCAGCAAAGCGATATGAGCAGGGACACACACAATGCAGCGCTGTTGTGAATGCTTCAGTGAGATTTTCTCTGTTCTCCATTCTGTTGAGCATATGAGCCGCCGTGAGCGAGGGTTAAAACACCAAAGCACTTCATTAAGCGTGTGTCACTCTGCAGCTAGACCACAGCATCTCAGTGTTTGACTGTACTTGTTTTATAGAAAATGTGAAACAATGAAAAAATTAAGCAAATGTCACAGTTGTGGCAGTGCTGTAAATCTGGGTGCTTGAGGGGTGAGCATGCAGTCACGTCAGAAGCCAGACAAATGTTTTTAACTAAATTCTTTATATTTTTTTAATGCTTTGTCTTTTAAATAGCGAACGTGCAGGCAGAGCCATGTGACTGTCAGAAGGAGCACGCTTCTAGTGAGGTTTCAAAGAAATCTTCAGCAAGCTCTGCTCTCCTTCACTCTCCCAATCACAGATGTGTCTGGTCTCTCTTTGTTAGCACTGTGATGTAATACACAGGACCGTCTGAGACATCAAGACTGAACATTTCTCACTCCAGGCGTTTGAGTGACATATTTCAACTTTCAGCAGAGAGCCTGATGCCATCTAAGGTTTCTGTTTTCTAAGACATCATCAGTCATTCTGGGCAGAGAATCTTATCAGTCTTTAAAAAAATGAACATTTGAACACACAATCCATCAGCCACAATAAATAAATATATATGGCCAAGATGTTGTTGTGTTCGCCTCATCTTCCCGAAGCCTAGCTGACGTTCGCTGCAAGCATGTGTCACTTAAGTGTTAAATGTGTCTGTAGTGTTTTCTTCTCAGGCAGTTGCTCAGCGAGAGTCTTAATTGTTTTGAATGCACTGCGGCGCAATTCGTCCTGTCCTTGTATTCTTCAAGATGAGTACCAGTTAGTCGAGTAAATAAAATTAAAAAATAAAATATAATTAAAAACACATCGCTAGAGCCAGCACAACATTAGCACATTATCAATCACAAGGACACGTTATTTCTTTAATTTTGATTTGCTATAGAGCCAAAGAGGCGCAGCAGAAGACATTAAGTTGTGGGGAGTTAAACTAGCATGTTGATTTAGGTCTTCTCATGGGATTTGTTAACAATAGCATAATACAGTATTGTGCAAAAGTCTTGAACCAACACTTGTTTCTTTATGTTTTGCTTCTTTTTTTTAAGCGCTCCTGAACAATAGTTCGTCTTTCACTTATTTGCAGAAGAGTGATTTTTGTTTTTGTTTGTTTACTTAACAAGATTTAACACTGACCTATGAATCACTGAAACATAGAAAGGCAAGGGATGAACCAGCGTTGTGTCTACACATGACAGAGATAACAGAACAAATTCTAAATAGCATCATTAGCCTCTGTGTTACTAGCCACATGTCACAAAAACAGATCATTTGTTCCCATTTCTTTAGTTAAATCTATTTAAAAATGCAGAATAAAACACAGTTCGACAGCTATAAAATAGTATTTTTTTCCCCAAAAAAACTCTGCCAAATTGAAACGAGACAGAGAGACAGATTTTGTCAAGATTGATGGAATTATGAACGCAGAAAAGTTTAATCAGATCTGGACTTGATACATCCTGCAATATCATCTAGACGCTTACATTTTCAGCATGACAGTGATCCCAAACTCACTGCAGTAAAAAAATATACCTGGATAGAAAAACGCACAATGGACCACCATCAAATCATGGATGTGCCTCCCCGAAGCCTCGACCTCAGTATTAGTGAAGCAGTGTAAGACGCCCTTAACAGAGGTCAGAGCAAAAGGCAGCAAACATCCCAAGAAGAGCTCTGAGTGTCCTTCAAGAAGCCTGGAGAACTATTCCTGAAGACTGCTTAAAGAAATGACGTTCAGGGTGTGTCGAAGAATAAATCTTGTCAAATTTCGACTTTCAAACTCAGTATTTGCTTCGTATACTGTATTTCCAGTCACCTCAAATTCAACTCTGGAGCTACTAGGGTCCTGATCAATTCAAGTTTGAAGGAGATCAGGCTAACACTTATCAAAAAGTGGCAGACCCAGAGACAGTGACACCAGTGACAAAACAAAAAACACCTTGAAAGTAAGACTTGATTACATTTTATTTTTTACATTTTAAAAAATTAACAAAAAACAGTTGCTTCAAGGCGTTTTATACTGTAGAGTAAAGACCCCACAATATAAGAAAGAAACCCCAACAATCTGATGATCCCCTGTGAGCAAGCACTTTGGCAACAGTGGACAGGAAAAAACTCCCTTTTAACAGGAAGAAACCTGTGACAGAACCAGGCCATCTGCCATGACCGGTTGGGGAGGGTTGATGGTAAAGAATTTAAGTTTCTTCAATTTTTGAAGAAAAGCCAACTAGCCTTAAGAAAAAGTTTTTGACCCCTTTCCGTAATGAAATCCAACGTTTAGCAGGATCTCTATTGACTGTTCCTTCTCCCCTGTCTGTACTTGTACAGGTACTTGTACTTTCCATGCTAGAATCATTGGATTCTACCAGATTTTTGGGGGGGTTATCCCAGGTTTGACACCCAGCCTCTGCTGATCTGATTTATCTGCATAGACTGGTTTGACCTTTTTACCCCAAGACATGTCATCTTCTGCATGCTATGCAAGCCTTCTAAATGCGGGCTGATCCTGTTGCGTGCAGCTGCTCTATTTTGTCGGTTTCTTTGGATTTCAGCTGCAATCGCACGGTTGTCAGAAGTGGATGACAGTCTAGACTGCTTTGTTTTCTGTTTTTTATGATTTCACAAGAGGTAACAAAGTTTTCGATTTCATTTTCTGGACTGAGGAGTGGGCACACTTTCATGCTCATGTGGGATGACTCCACGTAGCAATCTACTGCAGGGTCCTTGGGAAGATGTTTCATCGTAATAAAACGATGTCCCAGACCTTCAACAGGTGTGATTCTTTTTACAGAATCCAAACACAGCATCCACTCGAGCAGGCTTAAAAATGCCAGTGTGTCTTCCACTTTGGATTCTGTGTGTGGCTGTAGGTGGTGTTTGGGTAAATCTTCTATGCATTTGTCTGTGATTGTTTTACTGTGTTTGATCAAAGTGCCTGTAGATACTGAATACTGAACTGGTGTCTTCAGTACCCATGTGTGTTTCATTACCTCTTTTCTCTTCCAGAAATATTTCTTGGTGTGCTGACCAAGCATCTAGCATTTCCATTGAAATGAAAGTCTCTGCGACATAACCGAATGACGCATTACGTCATGGGACGTAATGGAAAGGCTGCTTTGAGATGGAGCAGCGGTTAAGAGCTTAAGAATGCAAAGGTCTCTGAAAAGAAATACAAGTTAGGAACATAAACTCTGGTTTGTAAGCAGGACTTGTAGAAACCAGAATGTAATTTGAAGGTGTAGACGGCCGCTGTAGCCAGCTGACTGAATGTAAGAGCACTGGACATGAATTCACACATTGTGGATCTGTCATCAGTGCTGTGGCTTTGAAGTTGAGCAAAACTGATGGTAGAAGTTTCTTCTGAATTCTTCAATTCAGGATTCTGAGTGCAACCCATTTGAACTAGCTACCCAGAATGCATTGCAGCGTTAGCCGTGGTAGCCTGTAAGTGAAATGTTTAGTTTTTAAAAGTACATGAAACTAAAACCATATAAACTATATAAAAGTGCTTGTATAAGTTGGTGAATGCGTCAGTATAGTGCAGAATAAAAACTATATAAGAACCAGTCCATTTCCCACTGCACACCAGGTGTTACCACTGTGAACAAACCACGCTTCATATGCTGCCCCTGCAAAAGGACAGCATTCAAACCAGCTGAAAGGTAGGCTGTGGAAAGGCTTGTTGATATAGCTATCAAATAAATATCCCACATGAACAAAGTCTTTCAGAAATGTGTTTGAACTGACACACTGTTCTTATCTGATATTCCAGAGCATGAGTGAATGCTGGCGTTCAGTTTCATTTGGTGCAGGATTGAGCTGTCAAATGTACAAATAAATTTGATTGTGGAATTTCTATAAAATGCAGAAGTTAGTAGTCTTTGAGCAAAGTTTCATCAAAATTGGTCCACTTGTCTAGGAGGAGATATACAGACATACAAAAGCGACAGTCATTATATAATCAGGTGCAGCTAAATGATTTGTAATCAGTCTATTACAGCTTCATTTACATTTGAAGTGTATAACTTGTGCGAATACAGAATTGTATGCCTTTTTATTATGTGACAAGAAAAGCAGATTATTTTTAATAATCAGAATATGATTAGACTGTTAACCTAAATAAATATAAAAAGGTAGATAAATATCAAAATCCAGACAACAAACCAGTTTTAACCAGTTGTTGTTATGACTTCACTGCATGAAATCGTAATTTGCATCAGTGGGAACAAGAGCTGGCTATTAATTTTCACAGAACAGAACAAATAACCGCAAATGTTCACGTGTGTTTCAATACATATCCCATACAATTTTCCCAATAAATTTCCCATTTTCCTAGCAAAATATAAAGAAGTGAGTGGTGTCTCGAGACTTTTGCACAGTGCTGTATAGGGGATTACCAGCCTCAGCCTTCCATTCATACAAAGATCACAGGATTACTCCACACTTATTTCAAATTGTGCTTAATTTAAAGATGGACTTTAAATGTGTTGTGCCTACCCCAACGCCCTACGCTCAGGCAACCAGATGACACTATGTCCCATCTGCATTGCCTGCTCATTACACTCAATCCAACCAAGAGATCACATGTGAAACTTCCACAGTGTCAGTAATTTTTAACAGGATCTGTAATAATGATCACATACAGGTGGATGTTTTATTGAAACAGTGATGATAATCAACAATATTTCAAAATAAAAGTCCAAGATACAACTTATACTAGTCTGTATGACAGTGGGGCTTTTTTTTGTTTTTCAAAAACAAAAGCAGTTATTACATATGCACATTAAAGTACTTTAGATACTGCAGAATATAAACAGATTTTAAAGATCAAGCACAGACAGTCAAACATCTGTCTGCAAAAACACAGAAACACAAGTTGAAAAAGGCATTACTTACTTTCATTCAGCTGAAAATACTATCATCCACACTGCAGGACATTTTTACTGTGCCTATAAAAAAACCCAGTTAGAGATTGTCCAGACAGGAGACAGAGACCTATTTCCTTTCAAGATCTGGAATACTTCTCCTCACATTTTAACTATGTGTATATAGTTATATCAGATTTGACTCGATGGTACGACAGCTAAACAGCACACTGAAATAAAATAAATCACAATCAAAATACTGAAAAATATCATTACACCGTGATATTATGTACAGATCTGACACAGTTCGTACTCGTGTATATACACAATACTGCCAAAGCAACACTACATTGCTGCACTATCAAAACGAGAGGCATCAATTTGAATTCTCTCTCTTGTGTAAATGTCCAGCAATCATCACTGGAAAATTGTCCATTAGGTTTAATATGTTTAAGAAGATTCTTCCTGCCCACTAATGCATTTGATCTAATTCAGATTTTCCTCCAGGTCAATTTGAGGCTATTTAGTGCTCTATCGCTGACTTGAAACAGCATTTCCACTGCATTTCCATTGTCCCCTTCAGCTTGTCACCCATCTGCCAGCTGAACAGCTTTTTGGTTATTGCCTAACTACTACAGGAGCGGAAACATAGAGTCAGCCAAACAGTCATCGCTGCTTATTCACGAAGGCAGTATTTTCATGTTTTTTGATATCTCTTTAACCGGCATCTTTCCTTATGTGAAACATCTGCTAGTTCAAATATCACCGACAGAAAGCAAATAAAGCCTCAACCTTACATTCATGATATTAGTGAGTTTTTAAACGTGTTGACATGAAAGAATCTGCTTTTAGTGACCAGCCCACGGAGAATTATCACTCAGCTCAACAGCAATAAGATAGTGGAGGTTTTACTAGCTAACAGAGCTAACGAAAGAGAATAAACATGCAATTTCTAATTGTTAAATTGCAAGAATAAACATTTGTAAATGAAAAAATAAGATGTTAGAAAACTAGTGCACATTCTGAACAGTTGTTGAGACACTTTTTAGACTTCCAACAAAAATGCCAAACAAAAAGGAACCTCTACCTCACTCTGATGACATGGCCAGCTAAAGTGGCAGAGTGCACATTGGCTAAAACGGTCACCAGCTTTGAAAGAGCTTTATCAAATCAACCTTTGTGTGTAAGATTAACAGATTGGTAGCCCTTTTATGAAACGATCCCACAATTTTAGTGTTAGATGAATAACAAGCGGCAATCAATAAAGTCCCCGGGTCTGATATTTGTCTGTAAATCAGTGAAAGTCTGTGCTCCACACATGTGAGGAGACAGCAGTGTTTGCTCTGCCAGCAATGACTGGCATCATCAGTCAGTCTGGTTTTCAGTAAGGAAAACATATGATCTTTTTGATTGTGGTCAGCTGACTGACTCGGCCAATCACACAATCGCCACCGCTTGTCCATAAAAATACACCTTGCTGGCAATGTCTGTATGCTTAGGATCAACGTCCTTCTTGATATCCTGCTAATTTATGGACTGAGCACATATGGTGCAATGACTCCCATTGTTTACCTAATATGTGAAATCCCACAAACACAGTTAAAGCTAAAAGTCAGCTTGTCGGCTTCCCAGTGCGCATGTACTGTTGAGATAGGTGCATTATTGGTGTGTATTTTTTTACACACTGCAGTAATTTATATGCATTTTTAAATACATATTATATACACAGGGACACACGGGGATGTTTGTGATTGTCCTGAAAGAACCCCCCACCCCAAAACCTTGTGACACATAAAAGTTTCAAAAACAATCAATCATTCATTTAAACAGCAGCTCAGAAGCCTGCATGTTTAAATTCAGACTCCTGTGGTGGAGAACTGCGTGACTTCAGTCTGGAGGTCATCATGCACTGCTCTCCCACCCAGCTGATCCATACCTAGTCAGGCGGGCGGCTTCGCTGTCGGCGCAGGGGCACAAACGGACGCGGGCTCCCGCGTGCTGTTGCGGACTCTGGAGAAGCTGCTCTGCTCCGGGCGGGAGCGATAGGGCAGGCAGAAATCCCTGAAGCACCTTTTGAAGTTCTCATCCATCAAGGCATACAGCACAGGGTTCAGACTGCTGTTGGTGTAGCCCAGAGCTATGCAAATATGCCAGCAGGCCATGGTCAGGAGATTCTTGCGGTCAATTTTCACAGCGGTCTTGACAATGACGAAGATGTGAATGGGAGTCCAGCAGATTATGAAAACCGCCACGACAACCAGGACCATCCGGGTGATCCGCCGCAGGTTCTTGTCCTTCTCTTTGGAGCCAGAAAGCAGACGGACACTCTTAAGACGCAGGATCATCAGCCCATAGCAAACGGTGATGACCAGGACGGGCACCACGAAGGCAAAAATGAATACACAGATTTTTGTCACCGTGTCCCAGTACCTTTCCGGTTCAGGAAATCCAAGAGAGCACAAAGTGACTCCTGAGGAGGTAAAACAATTGCAAGTTTAATAAAAGAAGGAGAGGCTAACTGAAATTAATAACACAACTCAAAAGTCTGTTTTATTTTTCCTTTTAAACAGCCAGTATGTTTTCACAGAGCAATAGTATTTTCCAGCGCCTCTTTTTTTTTTAACAGCAGCAATGAAAATTCCCTCACCTTCTTCTGTCACCTTGGTAACAGCCATGATCATCACGGGGACTCCGATAGCAGAGGAGAGGATCCAGATGGCGACGTTGATAAGCTTGGCTTTGGCGGGCGTGCGGAAGTCCAGGGCCTTGACCGGATGACACACAGCGATGTAGCGATCCACGCTCATCATGGTGAGCGTGAAGATGCTGGTGAACATGTTGTAGTAGTCAATGGCTATCACCACTTTACACAGGAGCTCCCCAAACGGCCACGTGCTCATCAGGTACTTGGCGCTCTGGAAAGGAAGGGTGCTGGTGGCGAGAGCGTCAGCCAGAGCCAAGTTGAAGATGTAAATGTTTGTGGCTGTCTTCATCTTCGTGTACCTGTTTGGTGGGAAGAAAAGTGCAGAGCACACTTTAAACAGATTGTGACACACAGCGGATGGGAACAATTGTCAGCTGGAGGAGACTGGATTTCTTCCCAAGGTCTGGCTGTTGCTATAACACAAAGAGGATGTCTCGTGTGGCTGACTCACGACTTCCATTAAAATTTTAAAAGTTACAAAGTTTTATTTAATTCATTTAACCATAAAACCAATAATCTGCTATTTCCTCTAAATAAATAAGATTTTTTTAGGTGCATAATGTCATTAGAGCGCTACACTAAATGCACAGCAGCTCGTGAGCTTCTCTGGAGCCTCCATTAAAACACATTTCCATGTAATGAATTGATTATAGCTCAAAGCCCTCCAAACTCCTACTTGATTTTAGATTAAAATTATTTTGTGTGTGTGTGTTTTTTTTTCTGAGTGCCAGCTTAACATTTGCCTGGCTCTTTTAATATGGATTGCTCCACATCAGCCCACAACATGACACTCTGTGGGTCACATTTGATTAAATTATGTTTCTGAAGTGTTTTGCTGTAAAATATCAGACTCTGAAAGGATTGTGGGAGACACATCTTATTCCCAGGTATAAAGACATCTATGTATTACAGCACTGATCTCATCATGTGTGTAACTGCTTTGCCTGGGAGTGTGAGTGATATATTTAAAGTTTTCTTCATTTCTTTTTCAAAAATTAAAAAAAAAATCCCCAAAATCGAGAATACATCATATCGACACAGTATCGCTTTTTAAGGTTGAGCTTGCTTACAGGAATAATTGGTGCAATTAAATAATTTCAGGGCTAAACTGTAGATTACGCTCCATCCTCTTCTTACATGTGGGAGGTGTGTGTGTGTGTGTGTGTGTGTGTGTGTGTGTGTGTGTGTGTGTGTGTGTGTGTGTGTGTGTGTGTGTGTGTGTGTGTGTGTGTGGGTGGGTGGGTGGATGTGATGGAGAGCGGCTCTCAGGCGCAACTGGCACTGTGGGCAGTTACAAAGGGGACCATCACAAATAAAGTACGAGTGAAAATGGATTTCCCTCGAATAGAAATATGTGAAATTGTTCTGCTATATTTTAATACGTAACATACAGAGTACTTTATGGTCATTTAAAATAAACCCTGATCACATAAAAACATATTTATCCTATCCATATTGGGGTTTCTGTCATATGTGCATGAGTGTGTCGCTTTTCACCTTTTAAAACGTGTCGAGCAAGTAAATTATTTTGTCTTCCTTTCAACACATTCCCTTTGGGTTATCTGAATAGCGTGTCCTTCTTACCTGACCACCCCGTACATTACAAGCACGTTTCCCACCAGTCCCACCACGCAGACGAGAGAGTAGAGAGCCGTGATGCAAACGTGGATGACAAGTCTTCTGTCCTTGTTGGTCTCGTTGCCAGGAATGGAAAGCAGATCCTCAGAGCGCGTAACATTGAAAGGAGTTACTGAGGCCGAGTAGAAATAGTCCGGGAGAAGAGTGGAAAACTCCATTGCGGGGATCCAGGTGCGAACAGAGCGCAATAATTCGAGAAGTACGAGCGCACGAAAACTGTGCGACAAATTAAGTCATCGGGCGCTCGGAGGATGTGAGAGCTGTGCCTCTGCGTCTCGCCCGCCCGCGTGTGAGTGGCGCGTGCGTCTCTGCGCACTGGCGCACAAAGAACAAGCAGACCGTTTCCCTGACAAGTTCTTACCTTGCCTAAAGAGACTTTTTTTCAGAACGCGTGAATTAAAAATGCTTCATCATCAGACGATTGCCAGTCATAACCAAGATGCCATAACATGTTCTACAGCCTGACTCTTCTCACCGGGCGGTCACCATCACGTTACCACCTGACAGCACCAGGGAAACATTTAGCTTGCTTTTGATAGCATTACTGCATAGCAGCAAGTGCGTGGATGTTAGGGAATTACAAATGAAGTCATGTGATTTGGAACCGCCTTTGGGAGGTCGTTGTGAAAACCCCATGGAAGTCTGCAGATCTTAAGTGATACTTTGATAACTTTTTATTGATTTTGATATTTTTGAAAGAAAAAACACGCTGACAAGTGAAACACTTTAAGAACTTTACACATTAATGATGTATTAGGGTAAAACGAGGAAGTCAGCCGATGTTAAAAACGACACCAGATCACCAGCTTTATTAACAACTCAATTATGTTAACTGTTTTTTAATGGTTAAACCAGTTTATCATTTCACTCATGAATCCTATCAGTGACCTTTGCACCCTAATTTAGTAATTTTGCCTAAATAGATCTCGCCAAACACGCTCTGTAAACCTGTGGTTTTCCTGCTGTTCCTGTCATCCATCCTAGTTATGGCAGATCAGTCAATAACTGTTTAGCGATGGGTTGCAAATGTTTAAAGAGTCTAAGTTGTAAAACCCTAATGTCCCAAATTACCGGCTTATGACCCTCACAGTACTGATCACAGCTATATGAGCAAACACACTGACACAAGCCTACAAATACATATGCGGCTCCATTTGAGAACTGTGTATTTACTCTGGGTGAATATTTAATAAGTGGGGGCCATTTTTTAGTAATATAAATGTGATGAAGCTTTTCTTGTCCCTGGATATCACTGTTGTGTTTTTACTTATTAGAACATTTAATTTGTTTACTAACATTAGATTTACTGAAGCTTTACAGCCTAACATGTACAGCTGGCAGCAGATCATAGGTCCTTCATTACTCTTTTTCTAAGAGTGCCAAGCAGACATATTTTTCCAATTTTAATGAAAGCATTCATTTATCTGTAGCTGCCTTTCCATTAACCTGGACATCAAAAACCATTACAAACAGGCTGCAGCATGTAATGCTTTATGGCTCCTGAAATTGAGTGTGTCATGCATTTGAGTCTTTCTCTAACATGTGGGGGTTTTTTTTGAACATGCACAGATACAGATTCTCCTGTGGCTGTATTAAAATTGCAATAATCGATGCACTCTGCAGACTGACCTTTAAGGAACGGCCATCAGCGCAGCACAAAGCAGTGAACGGGCAGCATTTAAATGGTAAATGGACTGCATTTATTTAGTGCTTACTTACTAGGAACATTCACACAGTGTGTTTGTGCTATACATACAGCATTTGTCCTACTAATGGACATGCTGGAGAACATGTTAGGTTTTCAGTATCTTGCCCATGGAAACTCTGCCATACAGACAGGCAATGATCAAACCATCACCTCCAGTTAATGGAAGAGCCATAATCTCTGGTAAGCCATAGCAGGTAACACCTTTGCAGTGTCTTTGAAATAGACTATTTGTGTCTCCCTAAGAAAAGAGCATTTTTAGATTTCACAAGCTTGTGTTTTGTACTGGACTGATCTGCCAGTTGTTCAGTGTTTGAGTGCTATGAAGTCTAGTGAGGAGGACTGTTCCTTGAGAGCAGCCAGGTTAACATTTCTGATGTTCAGTCAAATGTCTGTTGATTCTGACTTTTAGTGATCCTTTACTTTTCCATCATTTTCTAACTTGCTGTTCTTTTCCTTTAAAATCTCTGTGAGATTTCCCATTGTCTTTTTTGTACTCTTTAAAACTGACATGCTCTGTCTAACACAGCTGCACAATTCAATTTAGTGGTGCAGGTGGCAAAAACAAAAACTGCTGGGACCAAAGTTAGGCTTCTGACACAAGAGTCACACTAAGGCTTCCTCACTATTTTCATTCCTTCCCATGAAACTTGAACCAATTCCTGCAACATAAGGCTAAAAAACATTCAGTTCTCAAACCCTGGAAAATGTAAGCTGAGAGTATCAAGCAGGTGCTTTTCTGGGATTTTTAAAATATATGTTGCTGTTACAGATCATTTGAATAATCTTTATTATGTGGTGCAACTTTATCTATAATAATGTGGAAAAATGATTATTAGACTAATATATTAAAATATGAAAAGTAACTTAAGGTTTTAAACAAACAGAAAGTAAAATATTTGCATCCAAAGTATAATTGAGCAGAAGCAGAAAGATGCTAACTGGGAAATATTAACACAAAATGCTGTCACAGATATATGCTGATATATGCTAAGACTCACACTACTGCATTCCAATTCAGTTCAATTTACATGGAACCAATTCACAACAACAGTTGCCTCAAGGTGCTTATTATTATAAGGTAAAGACCCCACAATCATGCAGAGAAAACACCAACAATCAGACAAACCCCTATGAGCAACCACTTGGCAACAGTGGGAAGGAAAAACTCCCTTTTAACAGGAAGACACCTCTGGCAGTTCCAGGCTCAGGGAGGGTCAACCATCTCGTTGGCTTGGTTCTGCACTGCCAGTGGCACCTGCACCATAACTAGGCCTCCTCCTTTTCTTGGTGGCTGTAATGACCATTTTAACGTCAATGAAGAGAATTGCATTGTGGGATAGTTATCTTGTGGTATTTTTGTGCTGTATATTAAAAATGAGTAATTCTGCACAATCTTTATTTTCATGCCCAACCTTTATGATTAAATGGCTCGTATAAACAAGTTTGAAAGCACTACAGCTTTGTCATTCTCAACAGAGTACCGTGCTAAAGTGTCATGTGCTGATATAAAAGTGCCTCAAAAGTGAGCGTAAGCTGATAGGAAGGAGGCGCGTAGGTGGAGAGGTCACAGTTACTGTCACACAGACATTTTCCTTCAAACATTTCATTAAATTCAGCCCACAAACTCTGCTGAGGGCTCTGTGTATATCTAGCTTATATACTTACACACTTCTGGCGGCCATGATCACAGCAATCAATCTCAAAACAATAGTTCAAGTGGGACAGCACATCCCACCAGCATTAAATGACTTACTCAGCAGTTCAGAAACAAAACTCACTCCATTTAATTTCTGGGTGGGAGAACAATGTATGCCACAGAGCTTACGTTGGAGGACTATCTACTCTGTTAATGAATAGGACTAAAAATACTGTAGTGTGTTAGTTCTGTGCAGGTGCTTCCTATAATCAAAGAGTGTGCACGTTGAGATGCATGTTTCTCTGTAGACAGTTGTTATAACTGGTGGAAATATGCTGCAAAGGAGACAGAATTGGGTCTGGACACAGAGTCACCAGCAGGAACAAAATGCTGCTGTTGCTCTTGTTTATATTCTCCTCGCTCCTCGGGGAGAATCACTCATGATTAGTGTGTACAGGCAGTGTGATTACCCGCATCACTCATCAGCCCAATGGAAACCTTGGGAAACATTATGCTGCTTTCCTGAACCCATTCATAGCAGGGAATACAGAGTACAGGCAAATGAAAGTGAACTCGTTGTTGGGTTTTTGCATAAACATACAACGATGATGTTGCATATTTGATTTCATAATGATTGCATAAGACAGGCAGACTCCTGCCAGCTCCCAACAGATTGTTTAGTTTTAATGAATAATTTTAAATAGATTAACTTTTCAGTGTCTATACATTGCATTTTCACATTGTATTGTGTGGAATTAGTCCCCTGTTTCGTGCACGCAACAGCAGTTCTGATGTGAGCCAGAATACTTTAACTTCTTAAAGGTCAGAGAATAAAGTACATGGCTTGACATTTTATTTCCTCACGTTGTGAGTTTCTCTTCTGTTATTACATGGATGAGAAACTAAAATGAAAATATATGGAGGCTTTTTTAAATAATATTATCATTTAGCTGTACGTTCTGAATCTGTCAGAGCTGAAGGACAGTGGAAGCAATTACTCGTGCTCTGTCTTAGCTGTAAGATTAAAGGATATTTTGTTAGTTACACCTTGTGTTACTACCTGATTAAACCTCCTTTTGCCTTTAGACCTGTTTTAATTACAGGGTTCTGGAAACATTGCTCAGCAACAACATTGGTCCATATTGCCGGGATAGCATCCGACACGTGCTGCAGAGTTGTTATCTTGGAATCTCTCAAATCATCCCAAAGGTAGTCTGTTGGATTGATTTCTGGTGACTGTGGAGGTAATTTGTGCATAGTGAACTCATTTTCATATCCAAGAAGCCGTGTTCAAAGTGACTGAAATCGCTTTTCTTCCCCATTCTCTCTTTTTTTTTTTTTTTTTTTGCCTGTCCCGTTTGGCTCTTTTGCATCAGAATTATTGTCTAAAGGCAAAGAAAGATGCCCAACGGATTTACTTTACCAAATTGACCATCCCAGCCTTGCCATAATGGTCCATTTGATTCACCTTTTATTGTTTATTTTATTTTCACTTGCTGAATACGGGACAGACTTGACTGGGGGAAAGAAGGGGAGAAAGAAAGAGGGAAAGAGAAACAGCTGAGAAGAGGGACGGGGGAGAAGGGCAACAAACAAAAACCAACAGAATAAGCAGAGAAAAAAAATGCATATATCGATCACCTGGGTCACCTGTTGAGAAAGAAAAAAGAAAACAAGCAGAAGAGAACAAGAGTAATAGAATAAACAACATCACAATGATATATGGGAATATGACAGTAAATACTAAATATTAAACATTATTGTGCAGCACATAAGATCAACAGAACACAGTGTGCTTTGAGGTAGGATCCAAAAAGGGTGTAGTTTGTGGGTGTGATCACCCGTGTGTACACCTGTGAGCATGGACGCGCTTGTTTTTTTTAAAAGGTTCCTTCATGTAATGATCTGCTAGAGGGTGTGGGGGGGCCACAGCCCCGTCCTCCAGGGCATGAAGCAGGTATGGAGGAGATCAAAACTCCAGACATCCAGAGGCCCCCAGAACACAAGAGACCAAGGAAGACCAACAGAGGGGCAGCCGCGCCACTGTCCCGGAAAGAGCTGAGGAGAGTCCCAGATGAGGGCTCACTCAGCAGCCGCGGAGCAGAAGCCAGGGGGGGTTGCAGTGACGTGCCCGTGAGCTCCGCCGGCAGCCAGCCGCGCCTGAGTGACCGAGCCCCAGGCCGAGAGGCCGGGGGCACCCCACCTCCGAAGTGGCCCGAGCGAGCCCCAGGCTCCAGGCCCCGATAAGCGGCCGCCAAGGAGTGAGCCGGTGTGTACCTGGACGCCCATCCCCAGACACAAAGAACCACCAATGCACCGATGTCTGAGGGAGTCCGCCACTGGCAGGGGAAGTGGTGGTGGGGGGAGATAGGCCTCCAAACCTTGGAGGGCCTGAGATGTCCCCAGAGAGGTGGCGCCTGACACCCAACCTGACATATAGACACAGAAATACAGGCACACACAGACACAAACATCCATTCCCACCCTCATGCTCTCATATGCACTTACTCCACACTCAACCAACGTGGAGACAGACATAAAGAGACGCTGTACACACGATCACACTCCCAGCGCCGCCCGGCCCCACAGAGCCCGGGACAGTCCACCCAACCCCACCACAGAGAAAACTGCACCCACCCCACCATCCACTCATCTTCCAGACTACATAAGACAATAGACGCCCAGGCTGAGATCTTCCTCCACCTCTCCTGTATCTCCCCCTCCTGCAGAGAGAGTTCCTGAAGAGAGGAAAGCTCCTGCAAGATGTGACAACCTCCCTCACCAGTTGAAGAGCCCCCCAGGTGGCTCGACGCACCGGCGGCACCCCCATTCTCAAGCACAGTTCAAACTTCAGCAGGTTATCTTTATCATGTCTACATACCGAAATGCAATGAGTTGCTGCCAGAGGAGACATTTGCATAAATGGGCAACCGAACAAGTGCACATAACAAAACTGTGTAAACAGACTGAAGGTAAAACATTGTCTATATAAAATAATACTTCACCTAAATTATGGCAATTTCCGATATGAATCCATGCTTGTAGTGTTATTGATGCACATCTATTAGACTTTATTTCTTGTACTATCTGCACTTCATGTTCTGTCAGAAAAAGTTATTGCATGATCAACATGTCCTCTTAGTATGCTTTTTAATGGATGAGCAGTGACAAAAACAACTCAATCATTTCAAGAAAAAGATAGGAGCAGATTTCATTCACAGCAGCCAGCAGCCTGGTAAATTTACGACTTTGTAATAAAGTCAAAACTTTAAGCCTGATATAGTGTGGCAAATGAAAACTGTGTGTGAGCGTGTCTTAAATGCAACCAGAACAGCATCATTAACTGCTGTGCAGAATTGAACAGGAATACACACTTTTTATCTTTTACATGTGCCAGCTAAAAATACATTTCCCTCGTTGCAGTGACAGTGCTTATGGCCAACGTTTTTAATTTGCAGGGAAGTACACAGACACCCTGCTGTGCTTTCATTCAGTCATGGTGCACAAGAAAGCTGCTCTGGTCTACAAATCATCTCACACCTGTTTATTCTGCTTTAGCACCAGAGTTTAAAACTAAACAGAACATCTTTAAATCACGTTTGAGAAAGATTTGGATAAGCGCAACATATTTATATCATATTATACTGAACACAGATTAATAATAGTTGATGGTGCTAATGAAGGTAGGGCAAGTCGGAGGTTTGTAGTTTTAATATTTATGATTTGGGGTGTGAGAAATAATTGATGAAGGCGAGGAGCTTAGAAAGGGGTGTATTTGCTCAGTTTTTTGCATTTAAACAGAAAGTGTTTCAATATATTTAATTGAATGCAGTGGGGAGGAAAAATGCTAATACTTGGTTGAAAACCCTTTGCTGGCACTGACAGCCTGAAGTCTTGAACTCATGGACATCAGCAGACGCTGCTTTCCTTCTTTTTAATGCTCTGCCATATGTAGCAGTTTCTTTTCTGTTTTCGCAGTTTAAGGACGGCTTGTTTCACCTACACAGAGCGATCCTTTGACCACATGTTGTCTGTTCACTGCAAAGTCTTCCAAATGGAAGCACCACACCTCAAACCAACTCCAGGCCTTTTATCTGCTTAATTGATGACATAACGAAGGAACTGCCCACACTTGCCATGAAAGACACTTTGAGTCAATTACTTCTGGCCCCTTTAAAGAGAGGGTGGCACATGTTAAGGAGCAGAAATTCCTAAACTCTTCATCCAATTTAAAAGTGGACACCCTCAAATAAAAGCTGACAGTCCACACATTATGTCCATGTTCATTATAAACTACAATTAGAACACGTTTCAGTAAACAGATTTATATGGACCTCACTGTATGAGTTCAGGATAGTGATGGTGGTGTAATGGGTGAGAGGCAGAGTTGGGAAGCAAAGAAGTACCAATAGTTTGTTACTGTAATAAAGTACAATTTTTGGGTACTTTTCTTCAGTACGTTTTCAAAAACTTAGTTTTGGTTTAATGTATTTGAGGGGAGTTATTATTTCACCTCCAAACATCAAACAGACTTGAGCCTAAACAGAACCACAGGAAAGGCAGACCTGTTCGTTTATTAATCACCAGAGGATGTTGCATAAAACAGGATGAGTCAGGATTTAAAAGATTAATTTTTTTTGTTTGCTTTGTTTTTGTCACAACACCAGAAGGACTGCAGGTGCATAAAGGGAGTAACATTTTTTGAGTTTCAGGTAATTTCAGCGTTTCTATCAGCTCAACAAATATCAGCAAACACACAAAGTGTTTGTGGGCAGCCTGTCACACAGTGTGTTGCTAGCTGTTGGACTTTTGTCTGTACTTTTGTCAACTCTGTTGAGAGGGATGTTTTCTTGGCACACTCTGGACTGTTTAATACCAACTAAGCATCGTTTAAGCACCACAGCCTGGTTGAGTGTTGTTGCTGATGATATCCATCCCTTATGACCACAGTCATCTATGGATGGCTGCTTTCTGCAGTATAACATTTCTCTAAACTCAAATAATCTCAAACTATTTGTTTTCAACAATGACAATGAGTGAAAATATTAATAATGCTGTCAATTGTCAGTTTTCCAAATACAGTATGTAAAATTCAGCCTCACTTACTGCTATATTAATTTGAATGTTCTTTCGCCTTCTTCCACAATGATTTTATGATTATAATTTGACAGTCAAATTTGAAGTGAACTACCGCAGAAGTTAGCTGCTCACGATTTTTATGAGCCTGTAAACTACTGAGCTGTCAGCTCAGCCTGGTAGTCATTTTCAGGATATTGAAGAATATTATTTGTGCTATAGCGTCCTTGGAGAGGTTTAGTCTTCTCCTTCGTTTTATGTCTGTGGTCTTTTCCTTCATAACTTGATAAATAGTGGGCATAAATACACTCAGAGAACACACAGTCAAATATATTTCCCTCCATTATTAAATTCCAACCTCGTGTCTTATGAATACAGAGTTTTACTTGGTCGACTGGTGTGCACAAAATTAATTATTCGGACTAATTCAAGCTATCACTTCAAACAATAATGAAAGCATTGGTGCCAAATCCATTCAGTGTTTTCCCCCTTTCTTAACAATATTGAGGTAATAATATTTTCTTATGTAAAGAGAACGTCTCCCCTGACATGATAGCTGTGACTGACAATCTTCTGTCTGATTATGGACGAGCTAAATGAAAATCCACAAGATGCTTTTTTCTTCTGAGTGTGTGTGTGTGTGTTTTTCCATTCACAGCCATATTTAGTAATAATGGATAATGAGTTTCAGCAGTTTCTGTTGATAATTATGCAACAGTGATTTGTTTGGGTCTAGGACTTGATGAGCTTTTCTGATTTCCACCGGGAAGAGACAGCCCGCACAATGTGGATTTGACAAGACCCAGGCAGCATGTGCTAATTTAAAATGCTTTCAGCACTCGTTGTGTCAGCCGTTAACGTGAGCTTTGTAGTCAAGCTTTTATGGTGAGAGCGATGAGAGCCTAAAATCACAGTTTTTATTTAGGGGGACATGATTTGTTGTAATGCTGCGTGACCAGAGGCAACACAGCAAACCAAAGAGGAGGCAGAAACAGCCTTCAATTGGGAAGTCAGGCATTTTTTTTAATATATCTTTTTTTAAAGGTTCAAATTCTGGAGCAGCTCTCCTTCTGGAAAAACATTATTCACTCAGGGTTATGTGACAAGCCCGACTTCAGTGTTTATTTAGCTATTTCCTGTTATATGTTGTTTACTTAGTTCCTTGAGTGCTTTTGGGCTTTTATCCTGGATTTGTCTGCTCCGTGTCTTTTAATTTGTGTTTTCTTTTCTGTGTTTATCCAGTTACCTGTTCACTTCCATTAGTCTTCTTGATCCTATTGACCTCGCCTGTTAAACACTCACAGATAGGAAGACAGCACGAAAAATTGTTCTCATCTGAATCGTTATCATGGCTGAGATTGAAATCTCACTGCTAAATTAATGTCGGATCAACATTAAAATACTGATGAAACCTGGCAGTGTGACAGGAATGACATTGATTCATAGTACTGCTCATAAGTGACAGCGGATCAGGTGACAATGATGAGATTGACAAGTCACTGATTTATAGTTGCCCGGGAGATGATCTCGTGGTAGACAATATTACCATACTCCATAAATCTCCTCTGTGAATACATCAGAGTTAATAATGTATTTATTTAATCAGTAATATACATCACTGCCTGCTTATGCCATTAAAGCTGCTATCGTCAGGATTATTACCCACATATCTCTTGTTTTTATCTATAATAGAACAGGACATATTGTTTTTTATTGCCCTTTTATTCTAATGGTCTGACTGTTGATATTTGTTTATATGCACCAACTATAGCAGTAATTTAATTGTATGCTTGTGTTTAATGACAGCAAAGCTTATCTTATCTTATTTTGTATGTGTATTTAAAACACTCATTATATTTATGGCTGTCAGAGTGCTCACTATCAGATACTTCTAAAATGTCATTTAGTGAAGTTTCCTTGGTAACGAAACTGATAGAACCTAGAATGACTATGTTTGCTAGGATGAATTAGGGAAAAAGATATATACAAATTGGAAAATCTAAGCAAAGTCTGGTCCTATCATATTTTTTTCACGTGCTTATTCAGTTTTTTTCCTTTATGTCTTCTGACTCAGCAAACTGGCCGTTTCCCCTGGCAGTTCACAGCTTCGATCCAGACCGGGTGGAGGCAGGACAAGATGTAGGAGCGAATTCACCAAATGTGACGTTAAAAAGATGAAATAGACTTGTGTTTTGAACTGACTTGAAGTTGTCTGTTGTCATTTACATGTTACATCAGGCCTAATGTTACTTTGGTACTTTGCTGAAATACCACTGAGGCTCTGTTAATCTTCTTTTGTGATGTATCTGCTTCAGTATTAATCAATCAATAATCAATGACAGAATTTGACGTCGAATTTGAAGTGGTAAGTGTATTAGTAAAATAATATTGATTCAGTGAAATTTATGTTGACAATACGATGTTGGTTTAAAATAGTTTCAGCTCCTGTTGCTCTCTGTATTCACCCCTGTTGTGTTGACTCCTCCCCACTGGCCTTGGGCATCTGTCGTATCAAGTCGTTGCAAAAGTTTGCATAAATTCGTCACGGGCATGAACGTCGTGGTGTTTTTTGGACTTTTAATGATTCCTTTGAACTGTTTTTGTTCACAGATTGAATAATTGTACAGGATACACCTTTAATGACTTAGTAGCCACCAACAATCTTCTTGTCACGATCCCTCTGTCCTCGCCATGCTGGCTCACCACCTTTTGTCCATTTCCTCTCGCTCGTGTGTGTGTGTTTTGGTTTTGATGCTGAAACGGGGCCTTCCTAAACTTCCCACCTTTTGCTTCCACAAACACGATGCAGTCACACACCTGTTCCTGCTGTCCTCGTCCGTGGCCACTAGTTAATGCGGTGGAAGACCTTCAGTCTTTGGTGTAAAGAGAGCAGCTGGTGTGATCTGGTGCTTTTATCTCTGTGTTGGTGCTTACCTGTTTCCTTGTCAGCAGATTCTGGAGACACCCTGACTAAAGAGCAGTGAGCTGTTTTGTGTTCTTGTGACTGAAGCTTTGGATCTGTGTGGATTTGTGGATTATCCCTGTTGTATGGAAGCCCTGGATCTTCCCTAGAGTTTATCTTCTGTTTGAACAGTTTTGGCACTGTGAATAAGTCACTGAACCGTCTGAGTAAGTCCTGCCTCACCTGTTACACCTCTGGCTGCATATTTGAGCACTCCTCTTGGCAGAATTGCTCTGTCCTACTTCCCATCCTGCTCTGCTCCTGGACTCTGCTCTGCTATGTAGCTTCCTCACAGTCTAAACAACAAATGGTTTATTACTCAAACTCTGTACTTCAATAAATCCTGTTTGTTTCTTTTAGTTTCCCTTTTGTCTTTTGCTTTGGAAGCTCCTTATATACCTGTTTGTTTCCCTTTGCTTTCCTCCCTGTGGTTTATTTGACACTTTTGGGCCACTTTTGAAGAATTATGGAATTAGAATCGCTGCTTTGTGTTTCTCATTCGACTCCTCCACAATCTGAATAAAATCCTTTTAAATCATGCATTTAGGTCCTTTACCAGCACATTAAGGCACTTCTGACTTCTGCAGCAGAGATGGTGGTTCTGGGCTGTTAACATATGCCTGAGTAATGGTTTGAAAAAAGGAATAATAAATGGTTTTGTAATTGAACTGCTCTTTTGTTAATTGACAAGTGTTTGTTTAATGGAGCATGTCTGTAACACACACGCCAAATGGCCTGCAATATTTCAGCAATAAATCTTTAATGCCTCTTTACCTGAAGGTTTTTACACTAATTATGTTTATACGCACACACACACGTTATTTTCTTTCATTGACTATCCTTACTCCTGCTCTCACTGGACAATTTCCTTGAGGGTCGCTGGATATCTGCGCTAATTTGCAGTGACGGTGCAGTATGAAAATAGGTGTCAGTTGGGAAATGAGATGGAAGAAAGCAGGAGGTACTTCTCTAGCAATCGCAGGAGTGTAAGGCACAGACACAGAGCTTGCAAAACTGTACAAAAACTGTTATTAGAAAAATCAAAAATTACATGAGGGGAGAGAGGAAAAGGCTTATCTAACAGCTGGATGAGACAGAATTTTATTATACACATGACTGTTTCTGTGGCAGGAGATCGTCAGCTTTCTCTGTTAAAAGGAAACCTGCTAAAAGGTTGAGAAAAGCATTTGACTGTTATGTCCCTTGATACCACAGAGTACATCCATCTGTAGAAGCTGAGGTCAAGTTCTACAGCAATGTTTTTTGGCTTTTGTCATGCAAAACAAAGGCACAGCTCCAAATATGTAAACAATAATTTTAAAGTGTTTATGATGTATGAGTGAAGTGGTGCCACTAGATCTCAGGAGTTGAATTTAATTAAACTTAAAACAAATCTCTAGGACTGGTCTTAGTTCATCTGCAAGATATTATAAAAATGAATACAGCAGTTTACACTTAACAGTGTTTGTTCTTTCAGAGTATTTGAAATACGTAAGCTGGCGAATAAGGAAAAGGCTGTATGAATCATGGATGCATGAATCATGTAACCAATGTAATGTCAAAATAAAGCATCACAGACATTAAATGCCTTCCAAGGTTACAAAAGCAATAAACAACAAGCATGTCCCAGCTGAGTCCATCACTTTATTGTGTTCCCTGGAAGCAAAGACAGTCAGTGTGACTCGCAGCTACTGCTTTCCTTTTTTTTTTGCTTGTTTTTCTTCATCTGCAGTTCATTGAGCTCTCAGGGCCACCATAGATAATCCAAGGGTGACAGAAACAGAAAAATATACCAAACTGGCTCAGGATGAGAGGGGGGGAAATTACAGAATGAGATGAAGTGAAGAGATTTTACAAAAAAACAGCCCTGAGAGGCGAATTTAGGAGCAAAGAAAAAAAAGAAGAGTGACAGAAAAGTATGCATTTATATTGGGTGAAATGAGAGAAGAGAAAGTCTGATTTGGAGGACTTTAGTGAGCACTGCCCCCCCCCCCTCGACGGTAAAATGCAGTTGTCAGGGAAACAGTGGCACTATCTCCATATGTATTCTCCCTGAAAGAGAACGAGAGAGCGCTTCTACAATTCTGCCTTTTGCTGTCCTCTGGAAGCCCCGCTAACCTCCCTGCGACATTCGAGGGCAGTGACACATACTGAGAAGTTTATATCTGCATTAGGCCAGAAAGGACGCTGAGTGATGAATATGCGGAAATGGAAACTGAGGTTTAGCTGAAAACCAACTGAGAGCTGCATAAAGGAAAACAATGAAAAAAATGAAAGCTTTTAAAGGAAAGTAATTAGAAAATAGCAAACAAGGATAATTTCTGTGGAGTAGTAAAAAAAAGCTGTCGAGTGGATCCACGGTGTTAGACGTTAATTTTAGCTGACAAGTGAGTGAAAGGTTACTTTGTCCTGTAAGTGGAAAGAGATAAGATCCAGACTATAAAGCCAAATCCATTTTAAATGTAACTATTGACAGCTTAAATCATCCTTACTCTGATTTCTGCTCTCTCCCATAAATTAGATTACAAAAGCATTCATTGAGGAAGCTTATTTTGCACATTTCCTGCAATTTCATGTAATTACCTGGTCTCTATGAAATTTCTCACTGATTTTTTTTAGGTGAAATGCATAAGGTTTACTTGCTGAAAATTGCTTTTCAGTGCTTAGTTTCTATCTGCAAATCAATAGCACATTTTGGTTGTTTTACAGAAGCAGCTTTGCAAATATAACCTGCCATTTTTCCCACTGGCAGCTGTAGCTATTAGAGGGTGACGGTTACAGAGGTTCTCCACACTTCTGGGCATTTTTAAAAAGCTGTTTACTAAGTGATATTACGGCACCGTGATGACACACAGCAATGCTGGTGATATTTAGTTTTTGGTCCAAATTTATAAACATGAGCACTGGCTGAAAACCCCTGAGACCAGTGAGTCTGAGAAACCACACTCCTGTGTTTATTAAGACTTATCGTTCAAAGGCATTTATGGTGTATTTTTATCTTTTTTTGATGACTTGGAGCTTTTCAGTTCTGCTGCAGTGGTTGAGACTTGTGTTTTCGACAGCTGTGGAAGCACCACCAGACTGCGTTCGTTCCCTTCAGACGCTCATATGTAGGGATGGGTATCGTTTAGGTTTTATCCGATACCGGTGCCAAATCGGTACTTTTGAAACGGTGCCGGTGCTCAAACGGTGCTCAAACCGGTGCTTAAAGAATGGAGAACACAAAATTGGTCCAAAAACCTCTCATGTTCAGCTGTTTTTTGTAAAAAAATATAACAATGTTAGCCTTTTCTGCAGCTATGGGGCATATATGGTATCACTCTTGGCTGGAAGCAGTGCATAAACAATGGAAAAAACACAAACTTTGTCCAAAAACCGCATAACAGGCAACCCACCCGCAGTAGATGTGCTCGGTGTGAGGTCTCGCAGCAAGCTATCAAATACGGCGCATTTCTGGGCTTTTAAAAAAAAACGCTATGCGTCGCCAGGTGTTTCATCGGATTCTTGGTGTTACCTCCTTTGACAGTATCACAGTACAACACGTTCTCACTCCCAAAGCGTAACATTTTACGCTAGGTGACAAATCGTCACCATATTACGTTTTCGGCTACCCACCACGTTCCTAAATGACGACCTCGGAAAAAGAGGAAATATGAGAACCGTCTGGACTGAACCTACACATGTTCGCTCTTTTTCTTCAAATCGCTTAGAAACACGCTATTTAACATCATTAAAGTCCTGGTTAAGGTCAGGAATAAGGTTATGGTCAGGGCTAGGGATAAGGTTAGGTTTAGGGCTGGAATACAGGGCTGGAACGTCTATTACCGCGGGAGCGTCATTGCACTGGATTCCAGCCATAACCCGCCGCGTACCATAAGAACGCCGAAGGTCTCCTTTCGCGTTCCTCAGGAACGCCGCGGGACGTGACAAAACGTCGACATGTTACGCCTCGGGAGTGAGAACGCTCTGTATCAGCTTAAAGCACTTGTTGCAGGCTGCTGAGTTTGCATATTTTGCTATGAAGTACAGCCAGACTTTTAACCGCTTCGCCTTGGGCATTTTTAATCTGTAGCTCTGCTCTAACAGAACGTACGTACCTGGCCCCGCCTACTATCCTCGGAAACGTAAAATGATTGGCTAGAATCTAAAGTGTATCACAGCTCAGGAAAAAAAAGCACCGAAATAAAGCACCGAAATGTGCGCGGCTTTTCGGTCTGGTTACTACCGTTTATGTCAGAACCGGACACCGGTACCCATCCCTACTCATATGGCTCAACAGTGTTTGCAGATGGCAGTGCAATCCCAAGAGAAGGGGGAGGGTCGGATTAGCTCCTAGTTGTGGAGAACTGTATGTTCTCCAAAATCTATGTATGTATAAAAACCCATACATATATAAACATGATAAACAGGCATCTTTATGTAGTCTATGGTTCTCCTTTATAGTTCCCTTTGATTGTGCAGTCGGCGGCTTAGAGCTGGGGTTGAACCTGCACTTCAGAGTTGCTCCAATTACAATGACCCTTTATAAAGTGTTTACAAGTTATAGCTAATGTTGTTCTTGTTATGAAATGTTAACAAATCACTCAGTCAAAGGTCTGTCCATTGTCATTATTAAGAACTGCTTTTGAGTAATGAGGTCATTAATATGGGGTCAGAGGTCTGTAAGCTTGTAATGGGCAACTTAAATGTCTGTAATTGTAACTATTGAAAGTTGTTTGAAATCCAAGTTTTCAATTGTAAACATTCGACTACTCTCACGGCTTTATGCTAATGATGGTCATCTGGCTCAGCCACACTAGAGCAGGGGTGACAAACATAAGGCCCGGGGGCCAGAATCAGTGATGACTCCAGTCCGGCCCATTGAATGCCAGTACCATATGCCAGTATTGGAACTGGTATTCATCCAGCAACTGCCAACAACCTTCAGCCACTCACCAACCAGGGAGTCACCGAACGGCCTCACGAGTTGGCCTGTGTGACTCAAGCCTTAGCTAAGTAGAAAGAAGGAATGTCAAGGTAGCTAAACTTGTTCTCTCTGCCTGTTTATATTTGTATAATCAGTAAAAATCAGCCAAAGTGTAAAAAGATAGGACGTCCATTTGACGAGTGGGAGTTTCTATTAAGCTCAAGGACACACTGGGTATGATTTCAGCATTGCAGTAGTTTCATATTTAGCCTTCCTTAATAACAATATAGGTAAAAGTCATCTTTGGTAACTGTTGGTATGAAAGAAAGTAAATTTACCTCAAAAATGTGAAATTATTCCTTCAACAGATGAAAACAGAACCCACGGGAACCAAATCACTCAGCTGACTGAAGGAAGATGTTATTATAGGACAAAAATGGTTTGGCTTCTCCAATTCACTCATCATTGTGAATATGGTGCAGCTATAAGGTATAATTTGTCAGTGAGAGAGAGAGAGAGAGCCACTGTGGCGCTGGCAGGGCAGAAGGAGGCGTCTGCAGCCCATCTAAACAATGTTTAAACAATGTTTTCGAATGTTATTAAAGGAAGAAAAGAGCTGTCACTGCTCACAGCTGTGATAAAGTAGCTGAGCAGAAGGTGACCATAACCAGTGAGGAATGTCAATAGCAAAAGATAAACAGAAAAGCAATATTATTTTTCATATCTTTCCATAACACAGTCTATAAACCCAGACAAGCATAATCATCAACAGTGGGAGAAAAAACAGAAATATAAATATTATAAATACCATACATACAAGACAGATGATGTGTTTGGTTTTCTGAACAGGGGTTGAAGACATTACATCAACTCAACAACTTGTTGCCATTCAGACCTTCACCCTCTGGAAGCGGAGGACTTGTTTATGGTTCTCGCTGCATGGTTGTATTTGTGTTAGTAGCTCCTGATCGCCACTGACATTTACAGCTGGCTAAAGGCAATGGCATCATTCCACCTTAACCTTGTCTCCCTGAAACACAGCATGGCTAATTCCTGTACACTGAGTGATCCTGTGCTGTATCGTTTCTGTTCATCTAAAGTGTTTGACATCGTTGCATCACTGGCCCCTCAGCAGCCCAGGGTTTCTTCCAAAGATTATTTGAACTAAAAGGAATAGGTTAAGAGTCCTCTGTGGCTCAAACATGTGGTCTGTAGGATTATGACCAACGGCTTAAAGCAGGATGGGACCCAATGTGGGAACCCTTTCCCAGGACTGGATTGATGAGGAGGATTATGTGGTCAAGGTTCTGTAAGTGTAGGACTGACAGAATGTTATACAATGATGATAATAACAAACTCTTATTATGGATTTGTTAAATTATAAACAGAAACTTGTTTGAATTAAAGTTTTATCTCAGAAATGTCAGCAGCACAATGTGGGCAAGAAGACATTAATCATTTCTGGCTTGAAAATATACCAAAACATAAATTCTGCATTAGCAGCAAATAGAAGAAATGAATAAATGAACTTACAATGAAGACAGGGTTGCAGAGGCTCCTTCAAACATTTTACATTTTTAATTCTACCTAGAAAATAACCGTATTGTAACCACAAAATGGAATGAGTTGCTGAATGAATGAAGATTTAAAAAGCAGGCAATTGAACAGCTAATTGCGAGCTTCCTGTTTTCCTTCAAAGGAGCTCGATAGGAAAAGGCCGACTGCAAACCAAAGTCCTCATTAGGTCCTTATTGAGAAACGGCGTGCTGGACAGAGTTACTCAGAAACCCTGTAGCGAGATTAGTCATCCAAGAAAACAGATGTGACGGTGAATACTGTAGCTCCCTCCTCTCACCCATCAGAAGACAGTGAGGAACAGTGCCTTCCTAATAGCAGCCGGCTCTCATCGACCTCCAAATGGATCACGGTTTTGTTGGCTCAGTGCAACTGAGATGTGTTATCTGATTGTGGAAATAGAGCCATAAACAAGATCCTATCAGCGATGTTTGAGAGGGTACACAGTAATAGTTCTTGTGTCATTAGAAAGAACATCTGGTTCATTTTATTCTGAAAGGTAAAGAAGGCAAGGCCTTTTTTACTTGTGAGGGTGGAGTGACTAAAGGTGTGAGCTTTTGAAGAGACCTGAAATTGTGTTTTTAAAGCATTTAAAAAAACATTATATCACGTTATGTATTATATATTATATATAATGTTTACCACATATACCTGCAGGTATATTTTATGTCTGACTGTATATCATGTCCTACAAGGCCACTGAGAAATTATAGATATACAAACAAGGAGAAATAGTGAGCGAGAGCTTCATTAATTCAATTCAATTTCATTTATATAACGCCAAATCACAACAACAGTCACCTCAAGGTCCTCAGATGGTTAGGTAGACCCTACAATAATACATACAGAGAAAACCTCAACTATCATGTGACCCCCTGTGAGCAAGCACTTTGGCAACAGCGGGAAGGAAAAACTCCCTTTTAACAGGAAGAAACCTCCGACAGAACCAGGCTCGGTAAGGCCATCTGCCGCAACCAGTTAGGGTGAGAGAAGGAAGACAGGATAAAAGACGTGCATTATTCCGTAGAAGTGCTTTTGTTAAACATTTGTGCATTTTTTTCTCTTTTTACATACTTTTAATAAAAGCTGGTGTTTTTTAAGTTCCCTCCTCCTGCTTTGGTGAAAAGTCTGAGTTTTTCCACTAAGTTCCCACAAGGCTCATTGAATAGAAGAGGCAAGGAGAGCTAAATTTCCATGAGAATGGCTTCAGCCTCATTACACTTGATAATTTTGTTTGTGAGGACTGTCTGAAATGGAGGAGACACTTTGGCCACCATTTAAAGAGGAACATGTGAATATTCATTATTATTATTATTATTAGTAGTAGTAGTAGTAGTAGTAGTAGTAGTAGTAATAGTATCATTATTATTATTATCATTATTATTAAAAAGCTTTTGGAGCTATTATTCAGTACTCCTGACTCCAGCAAAGTCATCCTGCTGGTTTTGATTTGTAACAAATCTTCCTGCTGTGTCATTATTGCGTTTTTGATTTAAATCTCCTTTGATCGGACATCTTTGTATGAACTCTGAGGTCTGCAGTTTGCACATTTCTGTTTATAGACCACTGCAGACAGCTTGCATAAAGACAAATTCATTTTTCCCAACATCCCACCTTAATAGCTTGAGAGAAATAGCAAAGCTGAAAAGATATATTGGTTTAAGCGACCATTATAAAGTTTATACAGTGGGTACTTTTGTTACTACATTTGTTTGCAGTAGTTTATCAAACTGTCTTTTAGGAGCAGCTCTGAAATAGCTTTTTAAGATCCAAACAGAATCCTGTATTCTGTCCTCCAGTGCTCTCAAGCACACTACTGTGTCTCTTTTTGGTCTGGGTCATTTCACATAGACATAAGCAACCATGCATGTAATATCTGGTACTGTCTGAATGCCGTTCCCCTGGCTCCCTTTTCTGACAAACACGACTTTTTCCAAACATCTGCTAAGTTGTATGTAATCAAGTGAGAGTGGAAAGCAGCCTCATAGGTCTTTTGTGTAAGCATCTGTTTGAGCAAGTAACCTTAAAATGAAAGCAGTGGTATTTATTATGGTAGCGGCAATGGAAGGACACAGGTGACGAGTTTTCACCAGATTTAAGAACAGCCACGGCTCCAGGCTTCCCTTCCTCTGAACTGTATGAGCTACGTGATTATTTACCCATCAGAAGGCAGTTGGTCGAGGTGAAGTTTGCTTTGCAATTCCTAATTAAATGGATTCTATATCAAAGAGGCAGGTGTATATCCAAGACATGAATATCACACCAGGGTCTGACAGCTCTCAACATCAAATGCATTTCATTTAACAACTCATGAGCAAAGGTAGCAAAACGGCACTCAAGAGCTGGAAGACGAGGCAGTCGGAGTACAGAGTTATAGATCATTGAGTCTGTGCAGTTCAAAGAGTCTTCTCTCAGACGCAACAGTCATAAAGGTGAACACTGAAAACTTTATGCTCAGGTTTAACAAGGAAGATTCAAAACACGAGGCATAAAGCTTGCTGAAACATCCCTGCTTCTACTTCTGCAAGTGCATTTTCCTTTAATTTTAGTTAGCAGTGACTCAGGTGACGCAGTGACAGCTTGTGCCGGCCTGCTGTTTGACTAGTCCAAAATCCAAATACACAATACCTGAGGCAGCAACATGAAAAAATCTCAGTAGGTTTGGAAGTGTAATTTTAGAGCATCACAGGCTTCTCAGCAGATGAAACAGTTGCAGAGGTTGTGAGAGATCAGCAGGGTGCTGGAGTGCATTAATGGCACCGTTTCAAAGTGTGAAGACAGTTTGGATGCTTTAGAGACTGCAGATGTTCCAAATTGAAAAGTTTCAAAGAGAGATAATGTTTCCTGGCAGCAGGTTGGTATAACATCACTTTCAAGATGCATTAGAGGCAGGAGGAAAACAGATATTGCAGGGACTCAAACTCAAGGCCGTTGCTTTCCTGAACACTTGTCTCTTCTAGGCAAAAACTGAGTCACTTACTCTTTTCAAAACTATGCTACAGAAAATAGCACTTCACAATACAGATGGTGCCTCTTGTGAGTTTACAGCATTTGATATGTAATTCTTCTGAACATGGGAATTCATTTTCAGTTCCTGAACATGTGCACTAACAACACGTGAAATGTACAATAAAATAGGAGAATAACAGAAGTTCCCACTGGGTGTTTTAAAATAAAAGATATTTTGCGTAATAAACTTCAGGCCTTACTAAACAAAAGGACAAAAGATGGCGGATCGATTATTACATTATTTTTGCGCGTTTAACTGTGTTTGTAACATTTTATAAGTCAATATTGCTTCCAAAGGATGATTTTTGTCAGGGTGCTGGGTTGTTGACCAATCATTTGGACTGTCTTCTGTCATTTAGATTTCCTTTTGGTGTTTTGGGGAAATGTTTAAGTGTTAAGTTTAGTTAATTTTATGATCTGTGTTTTCTTGTCGATTTCCTGTGTTAGTCTGTCCTCTGTGTATGTCTCTTAAGTTATACAATGTCTCCTTCATGTCTCACCTCCCTTTCCCATTTACATATTCCCCTCGTGTTATCACTCCATGTCTTCTGTCCGTGCTTGCACGTATGTTGTCCCCAGCACGTCATGTCTCTCTCTCTTTCTCCGTGTCCCTCGCTCCCCCTCTCACTGTGTATCATCTCCCCTAACTGTTTCTGCGTTTCCACTCTTTGTGACTAGTCTAGTCTAGTTTCCCTGAGCGTTCTTTCCTCCTGGCTCCTGCGTCAAGTTGAGTGTATTAGTCTGCATCTTAGTGTTTCCTGTTTTACTTTGACAGTGTCGGTCCTGTGTTCAGTGTGTTTAATTTTGCTTCCTCTGTGTCGTTAGGTCTATTCATCCCAGCAGTGTTCCCATGTGTTTCCTCTCTCCCTAATGACCCTCATGTGCTTATATTGGCTGTATCCCAATTCAGGGTCTGCAGCCTTTAAGTACGCAGTCTCAACGATCCTCAAGGGCCGCGTACTTAAAGACCGCTAAGGCCGGAAGTGCGAGGCTTGTGAAATGGGACGGTCTAGCCTCCGTTGCGCTGCCCAGGTTGCCTAGCAACCATGATACTAACAGCTAGAAACGTTTCATAAAGCATTGTGTGACAGAAATGAAGGAGAAAATCTTTTGTTCATTTGTTTGTTTGTTTCTACATGAGCTTTGATCATTCTCTGTAAGATTAAGCTCAGCTATTGAACGGCGTATATTTTAAAGTAAAGGCTTTAAAACCAAGTTAGTACAAACGTCACTAATGTCACATAACTTTGCCGACATGTGGCAACAGTAATGTTTTAATGTTCTTCGTTAGTAAACATTTGCACATAAATAAGTGACATAATATTCAGTACTTACTTAAAGTTTACTCTTCGGGCGCCCCTCATCCGCCATTTTTTTCGGCAAAATTATCCACACCCACCGCCGCGCTATGCATTCTGGGATATGTTGGGCCATGAAGTCTACACCGCCACGTCCTTAAAATTCAGGGAAATGAAGGATGCATTTGAGGGCCGCATTTCGAGCAGCCTTTGAATTGGGACAGCCTTCGTCGTGTCGCTGTGACGTAATCGGCCTTAAAATGCGGCCTTTAAGGCTGCAGACCCTGAATTGGGATACAGCCAGTGTGTCGGTTTTCTTTTGTCCTTTGTCGGGTTGTCTGTGTTCCTCGCATCATGTTCCAGTTCCCTCGTCCAGGTCTCATGTTCCGGTTTCCCTGTGTTTTGATGTCTTAGGTTTGCTTTAGTTTGCCCAGTTTAGTCAAGTCTCGGTTTCACCTTTTGCCTTTTATTTAACTTCCCTTTCTAACATTGAACTTGTGGGTTTCCTTCAGATACCTTGGGATTCCCCCTTTCCAGCTAAAACAGCAAATGAGAGGAGGTAAATGGATTCGTACACAGACATGCCACCGCGTGCTGGAAGCCGACATATCACAGATTCTGAAGCAGCAAGTTTTGTCACTCTGACCAAAAGAAGATGAAAACTACGCTTCACATTTGATAAACTTACTTTGGCAATTTTGCTTCCACCACAATGAAATCACACTTCCTGTACAGCTCTTTCTCTCTCTCAGTGAGAGAACAGTTTCCCAAGAAAAATCTCTGTTTTCTTTATTATTTGCTTGCTTATTACACACCAGTCTACCGTTGTGTGCAGTGATGTCAGCGGTTGTTTTTGTTTGTTTGTTTGTTTGTTTGTTTTTCATCTCTCACCTTTTGACCTCCAACAAGAAAGCCTCATGTCTGCTGTTCAATACCAAAGATATGTAAACGTTTCAAAATTATGCCAAATTGCAAAACTCTTAGCTGGGACTCTAATAAAACCTCTGTAACTTTGCTCTGCGTCACTTCAGCAGCATCAGGTAATGTTCATATGTTGATTCATGCTTTTCTTCTGTTATTGTTTTACTGCAGAATATTTTTAAGGTTAATTGCTATAAAAAGCGAGGCCAAGAAAATCTCCTTCATATTTTTCTGTTTTATCCTCAGTTACTTTGACACAAAGGCATCTGCTGGGATGCTCCCACCTCTGATGAAGTCTCACAAGTGTTAGTTTTGTTTTTATTCATAGATATAAAAATATAGATATGCACTGATAAATGATCAGATTTATAATATTTCTGACTGACTAAAAATTGAATTGAATCGAATCAGTTATAGAAATTGAAATCGATACCCAGCCCTAAGATACTTCCAACATCTGTGTGTAACAGCTGTAATCCTGTCTTTTCTTTCATCTGCATCTGGATTTAATTTGTTCCTGTCAGTTTGTTAGGTACAGTGCCAAGGTGAGAACCACTACTAAAAAGAACACAAATCTCACATTTGTGGAAAAAAACAAAAAACAAAAAACATCTTGATGATCTTCAAGATGTTTTGGGAAAATATTCTGTGGACTGACAAGACAGAAGCTGAAGTTTTTGGAAGGTTTAAGTCCCATTACATCTAAAGTAAAACTAAAAGCATTTCAGAAAAGGGATATCATAGCAACAGTCAAACATGGTGGTGGTAGTGTGATGGTCTGGACCTGCTTTTCCACCTCCCTACATAGCAGACAGGTCTGGCCTGGATCTGGTGTCAAGCACTGCTGGCTGACTTCTGGCATGGTAAGTGGTATGTCATCCAGATATGGGCCAGGCCTGGAGTAGATGGCACTGTTTATGTGATAGCACTCCACATCTGGCCCGATTGTGGTTTGGTTTATGTGGCCCAGGTTCATAGGTCTGGCCCGGATCCAGCATCAACCTGGCACTTCTGACTGACTGGTGTATGTCAACCAGCAATGATGGCACTATTTATGTTCCTATTTTTGTTAGAAGACCCAAATGTCATGTTGCAATACTATACTGCTATGGTAGCCAGCGTTTTAAATGCAGGTTTGACAGGTTTGTGAGTGTACACTTGATCCAAAACCTAGTGAGGGTTTAGTCATGTGTACCACCGGGTGGCTGTGGCTCAGAAGGTAGAGCAGGTCACTTACTGATCGGAAGGTTAGTGGTTTGATCCCTGACTCCTCCAGTCTACATGTCGAGAGTGTGAGTGTAGTTAGGAAGCACTCAGTTTAGAGAAAGTGTGTGAATGTGGCATGTTGAGTACTTTGAGTAATCTGGGAGAGTAGAAAAGCGCTGTATAAGAATCAGTCTGAACAGTTTCATCATGTTTCTTTTGCACTATGTGTTCCAGCACATGTTGTTATTACATGGTTTGATTACGGTACACATTAGGCTGACATCTGGGGCCAGAGCTGAAACTGTTCTGGGCCAGCACAGGGCCAGCAGTGTGTCTGCAGCTGGCCAGTGGGTCATGACATGGAGGATTTGCTGTAATTGATGAAACCATGAATTCAGCTCTATACCAGAAAATCTTGGGTTATGCAGCATGACCATAATCTGAAACACACAAGCAAGTCCACCTTTGAATGGATTTGTTTAAGAAAAAAAACGAAATGAAGGTTCTGCTTCTAAGTTGGCCAGAGCGTTTTGATTTGAGAGTGTGACTCTTGCCCTCTGAGACCGGGGATAGGCTAAAAGTTAAAAGTTAAACCTGTAGTAGCTGCAGGTACACATGAAGGCAGATATACTGAGCTGTTATTCTGCTGTTATATAATGTTTGCACCAGTTTTTTCACTTTTTTTAGCCCCACCAGCGGCATAATAACTCTGATGACAATGCTGTCTGTCGGCTGAGACACATCTGCACTCGGTGAACGTAACTAAAACACACTAAACTCACTAAACTCACATAAACACACTAATGACTATAATATCATGTCAGAATTATCAGTTGCTGAATCGTAAAGATACTGTTCAACACATTCATACCACCATAGGTTCAGTGTTCAGTACAATCTTTAATTGCCTGCATGATTATGTTATGTGGGGGAAACTGCGTGCCTACCAAGTCTCATCTGATTCCATTTATAGAGAGGCTGCATGCAGCAACAACAAAGGGCAGTGTTACAAATTCATCACTTCACTCCAGAGAAAAATTTCAGACAGAGTCAGAAGAAAAAGCTTTCAAAAATGGGCCACAGCCACTATGAACCATGTATGCAACATGATAACAGGAGGTGTGAATATATTAACAGGATCAGTGACTCTCATAAGAGTTCAATTTTGAGCTCCTCAAGACAAAGCAGACTGAATTATGCAGCTTTTTATCGGCTATTAACAAGGCTGGTAAAAAAAAAAAAGAAGAAGAAGAAGGTCCCAGACATTCCTGTAATGCTTGTTTTCCTCTGACAGAGATGCAATTATGACAAAAATGTTCCACCGAGTGGTGAAATAAACTCATTCCAAATGACAGCCACTTGACCCCCTGAGGTCTGGCTCTTACGATGCACAGGGACTCATCTGATTGGACAGGAGTGGAATTGGCAGAAATGCTCCCAGGAGCAACTTTGACATTAATACTGCGTGTACATCACAGTGGGTCTTTAATTTACCTGACATGCGTTTCATGTCACATGTGCAAAGACTTGCATTATGGGTCACGTCAGAAGGAAAGACACAAAGTAGCTGTGTGCAGCATAATTGAAGTCAACTAAAAATCACACCACAAACCACGTGAACAATAAATGAGCAGGTCACTGCATAAACCTTTCAAAGTGAGCCCAGTGTTCCCATTGGGGTCATCAAATCTGCACTTGATAAGCCATAATGAAAAGAATGAAAATACTGATCTAACAACTGAAGGACAGATTTGTCTGTTGTCATATCAGTCAGCAGGCTACGTTCACACTGCAGGCGAAAGCGCATCAAATCCGATTTTTTTGACCCTATGCGACCCATATCCGATCATGCTATGACAGTGTGAACGGCACAAACCCGACCTGGGTCACTTTCGTATGTGGTACTGAATCCGATACATATCCGATGTTTTAGAAAGCGACTGCTGTTTGAACGGTCATGTCGCATTATATCCGTCTCCGGAGAAGCGCCCGATAAGACATCGCAAACACTTCCTGGCCTTCCAGTGTAGATGTCAGTGAAACTGTTGGGAAGACATCGTTGGAGAAACATGAACATTTTATTTATACTGTATAATCTGCAGATTCTGACAGGAATCTGCAGCTATCCTTTGAAGCACCGCTCCTCTAAAACAGCAATAAGGATCATTATTAGGTTATTTACATTATTATGTAAATAACAAAATAACTTAAAGCAAAAATTGGGAAACGTAAAGTCCGAAGTCTTTATATTAAGGGCCATCAGTCAAACAATATTGTTTGCTCTGGGTCTAAACAGAGCGCGTTGTGTGTGACATCTTCTTTTGCGCATGCGGGCCGCTTTGAGCGTTCACACTAGAGCGTGTTTGCTGTCGCATTTTATTTGTAGTGTGAACGAGCAGACAAAAAAATCGGATTTGATCAAAAAATCGGAATTGAGCATTAAGACCTGCAGTGTGAACGTAGCCTTAGTGACATATGAGCACAGCTTGGAGTTCTGACCCAAAAAGCTCCATTTTCCATCTCATTATATGAAAGAATCTTTATGGTCACGGTCTCAGAGTTAAATGCTATCTGAAAAACTCAAAGTGGACTGTCTCATGTCTTATCTTTAACGTGCCTCCCACATAGCTTCTCGACCTTAAAGTACTGACTGATGAAGTGATGCTTTTAACAGCTTCCCCCACCTCTGCAAACAATTTCTAAACTGATTCTTGGTCAGGGAGCTTTGTTCAACCCTTCAAGTCCTGATCAGTCTTCTTTGTGAAAGCCACTGTGCCACCACCTTTGCTCTGTGAGGTCTGCAGAGAGTAACTGAAACCTAATTTCTTGAGTTCTGCCTGGCATTCAGTGTGATTTGTGGGACTTTATGTGAACAGGTGCATTGCATGCACGTATCACAATCAAGCTCTAGATTTATCTCAAGAATAATTAAAGCAAACAGCATCACAGCAGATTAAATCTCTTGTCAAGTTGTGAATTTGCATAAACATTCAGTTTTTCATTATGGGGTTTTGGCTATTGAGTGTTTACAGAAGCAAGGCCATTGTTTCCCAGAGACAAAACGGTGAAGTGCCCACTCCGAGATGAGCTGCTGCCTCAAGTGGAGGAGTTCAAGTATCTCAGGGTCTTGTTCGTGAGCGGGGTAAGAGCAGAGCGGGAGACTGAAAGGCAAACTGGCGGACACTGCACTGCTCCGTTGTGGTAAATAGAAAGCTCAGCGTAAAGGTGAAGCTGTCGATTTACTGGTCGATCTACGTTTGCTACACTCAGCTATGGTATTGAGCTGTGGGCAGTGACCGAAAGAATACGATCAGAGGTTCTAGCAGCAGGACTGAGTTTCCTCTGGGGCTCACCCTCAGAGATGTGGTAGGAGCTCCAGTCACAGCTGCTGTAGAGCCCCATGGCTTGGACCCCGATAAACAGTTGAAAAACGATAGGAAGACTGATGGATACCAACAGTTATTCGTTTAAATTAAGCCTGCAAGAAAATTAAACACGCAGATGATCTGAAGGAATTTATGATTTTGCAGGATTTTATGATCTATATCAGGTGAATTTAAAATATAAAAATTGCCTTTATTTTGAGAAATGGCTCAGAGCATCTGTTTGCTGCTCAGTGTATCACATCTAAAGCACAAAGGACTCAATATCTAGATTAAAAACTGAACACTTTTAAATCAGTGTGAAGACTTTTCTATGTGGATGTAAATTAAAGGTCAATGAATGTAGTGACCAAAACTGACATAAAACAACTGCTGTGTATTATTACTGCAGGAAAAGCTTATAAGGCTTTAGAAAAGTCTAGAACTGCTAATGATAAAAGCGTCCACTTAAGTCAAAAGGCTGTTTTTTTGCTTTTCTATTTGCATGATAACAATTAGCCCTTCCTTGCAAAGCATTTAGGTGTTTGGAACAGAGTTTAGAGATGATTTCAACTGTTTTCTGTTTGGGATTTTTCCACACCAGCTGTCAGAGACACAGAGGTCACAGAGCTGAGCAGCTGTCATTAAATGAAAAGATGGGAATGATGTCGCAGAATCCATTAACAAATTATTACAGAGAAAAATTGGGGGCTTTGCACTGATTATTAGTTGTATTTGCCAGTGAGAGTATTTCCAGAACACAATATAATGCCTCATGAGTGTTTTTAATTTAGGCTTATTTCAGGATTATGTCCAAGTAACATTTCATGGCCAGGTGTAGATTCTAAGCTCACAAAGCAACGTCAACACAAGTGTAGTGTGACAGAATAAAAAGGTGAGTGGTTATGCTTTCCCATCTCTGCCTGCACATTAGAGGAGACTTTAATGGTGCAACTGATGCAGAAGAAGTAAATGAATTAGGTTTAAACTCACAGGAAAATCAGATGGTCCATACTCAGCCGAGGGTAGCCAGAAAGCTGTTCCTGTGGTTCTTTTCTGCTGAAAACAGACTGCATCTCCAACAATAACAACACACACCTTCAGGGGGGAATGATGGGATGTCATCGCTCCAGGCACAAATGCAGCCTGTTATTTATTATTCATCATAGGCTTGTTTCCTGATCAGAAATGGTGCTGAATGGCTTTAAATATGATCCCATTAAGAACTCAGCAGCAACTTCCTCCAGCTTTAGCAGCCTGTCAAACTGACACTAACCTGCAAGCCTCTAACCTAATGTCAGTAACCTCTGAATAGAACAATGGAAATCTGGGAACTGCTGCTGAATGTGTTTTGGTGAATTGTTGCCCTCTACTGTTTGCTTTTAGATGTGCAACAGGAAAACTACCATTGCACCATTACCATTCAAATGTTGGATGTACTCATGAACAAAGGCGAATCATTTGTCTGTTACATCTTAACCTTCTTGAATATTAGCAAATTGCACATGCACTGCAACTTTTTGCCCAACATTATGAGTCTTAATACATTTGTAATACGTATGAATATAATTTAATGTATAAATCACAAGCCCTGGGGCAGGCTCCGGCCCCCGCCCACAACCCTGAAAGGAATAAGTGGCAGAAGATGAATCAAGTGGTGGATGAATCCCTTGCTCTCTTCCACAGCAAGTCTTTTGTCCTGTTTCTCTCCCCTCACCCCCCAATCAGTCAGTGCAGATGGTTTCCCCTCCCTAAACCTGGATCTGATGAAGGTCTCTTCCTGTTAAAGGGGAGTTTTTCCTTCCCATTATCGCCAAGTGCTCGCTCAAAGGGGATCATCTGATTGTCGAGGTTTTCTCTGTATTTATGTGGGGTCTTTCCCTTACACGATATTTGGTGCTGGATGGATGGACGGACGGACGGGTGGATGAATGATGGTCACATACATAATAATCTTATACAATGTATGGAGACAGATATGGAAGCTGAGAGAGTTTGGGCATGTGGATATGTTGGACAAAGGATGTTGAATGATGCTGATGTAGTGAAGGAGGACATGCAGTGGGTGCGACACAAGTAGATGCTATGAATAGGGCGGCAGGGCGGACCAGAAGAGGAAGACTATAGAACATCTTAACAGTTTTTAAAGCAACCATAACGTTGATTGATGCAGTTTTATTGGCTTTAGATATGTACAAAGTGAGCAGTCGTAATATGTCACAGCTTATTAAATGGATTATGATTCTCTCCATCATGACAGCACCATGATTATTGTTAAGTTACAGCTAGATTTATTTAATGACTCAGTCATCAAACTGTCATACCGTACACTCTTAGTTCTCAAAGCTGCATAAAGCAAACTCTGATTATTAGCACATGCTTATAAATCTAAAAAAAAAAAAAAAAAATAGATAAAATGGAAATCTTAAGAACAACATCATCACTTTAAATCACTAGCTGCAACAGTTTATAAACTCCATTCCCATCCCATTATAGAAAATAAGCTTCTCAGTTTGCTCAGGAAAAAAAATGAGGGGTGACCTTTGATGGCATCAGCAGAACTGAAATTTAGAGAAGAACAATAAAAAGCATTAAAAATCTCTTTAAAGTTATTTAACAGAGCATGAAATAGTGTCAGAGCAGAGCTGTTCAGGTTCAGGCAAAGTCTTACCTTCCAGCGGTTGCCACACTCATTGCACAGAACAAATGTGGTCATTGGCTCATCAGCACTGCGTGTCTGCACCTAAAACACACACACACACACACACACACACACACACACACACACACACACACACACACACACACACACACACACACACACACACACACACACACACACACAGCAGGTTTAACTGTAAACAAAACACCAAACTGAAAGGAAGCGGTTTGTACGACCTACAGTGAAGCTGAAACACTCCTTCCTCACTAGTACAGTGTATATCCCCCACTCTGTGACTGAAATACATCAATCTCATTATATTTATTTGAGCCACATACAACTCCTCAAATTATCAAATAGCATCGCTGAAGCTGATTTAAGCCCCAGCTCTAATACAGCCCCACAGCTTTCTTGTTTTTCTGTGGCATTCAAAAGAGAAACAGTTACTCTACAGGCTTTTCAGAACATCACAAACAACAGCAGTAAATAGCCGACTCAGTGCGGTCACATCGTGTGAAACAGCAAAAAATTTCTCATTATTATGTGATAACTAAAAGCAAACAGCTGGAGAAATAACTGCCCTATTACAACACCACCTCTCTCTGTGAAAAAGGCACAAACATCACAGCCTGCTTCACTCTGGAAACACATCGCTTTCACACGCTCACTCGCCTTAATGCCACCATTAGAGCCCTATTAGTCCTGTTATCTGCTTTGCTCTGACACATGTGTGTACCTGGTTATAGGTGCAGTTTTTCTTCTTGCACTTGCCGCACTGCAGCAGGTCGGTGGTGGTGCCACCAGTTTTAGCCATCTGGTGTTCCCTGATGGCCTCCTGGGTGAGCACGTTCCTCAGCTGTTTCAGCTCGTCGCTGGCCATTTCCTTAATAAAGACGACATGATGTGTGATAACGAAAGATTAAAGAAAAGGCAGGAATGTGCAAAGTGTTGCTCATTGCTGAGGAGAGGTGAACTTGCAGGGCTGTTGTACCTCAGCAGACATGGTGGCGATGCGACGTAACTCGATGCTTCCTGCGAGCACATTTTTGCGAAGGCCTGGGTTCTTCGGGTCCTTCAAGTTGCTGATGCGGCTCCTCACTCGGTTCTTATACTTCATATCAGTGGCTTTTATCTCCTGGTAGATATGTGCGATCACACTGTCAAGGGCAAACTAATTCCTCCGAGTAGCATGCTTGATAACAGCTATAATGTTGAAACAAGATGCTTTCCCTTTGGTTCAACACTGAAAGAACTACAGTTTAATTAATCATAGTGCATAGTGGAGAATTATCAACTCTGAAGGATATGATCTTCAATCTCTGCTGCCATGCCCTCACAGTTAGCTCCAAATTCCCTGTAATCATCTGTGAAGTTCAGAAATTACATTTCATGTAAGTCAGCAGGCAGTCTGCAGCGCGTCTTAATGTGAATATTAAAACTGCAGCAATGATAACGTGCAGCCTAAGCCTCACTATCTGTGCGCAGGGCAGCTGCCAGCATCTCAATGCACTTGTCTCTGATGGAGTCTCCAGTGGCCAGGTGAGGGGACAGCGGACCCCCAGGAGAACTGAAGCTGGGTGACATGGGGCTGGTCGGGGTAGTGGGAGTTTTGGGAGCCTCGGATTTACTCTTTCTGTAAAAAAAAACAAAACAAAACAAAGATTTTTAGTGTCAAATTCATTAAATACGGATCAAAACGTTGTTGGTGCTGCACACCAGCCACACAAGTGCAGCTTTAACCTTTAGCAATAATTCATTTACTAATATCCATCATGTAAAGAACCCATCCTGAAACGCTCTGACTCATCAGTCCTTGAAAAAATATTAAAGAATGATGAATGTCAACACTGATAAAGAGGCTATTTGGAGTCGCTTGTTGCCACCCACTGAGTCCTCCCACGAACTGGCAGCTTGTGAAATAGGAGTGCAAAATAATAAGCATACAGTGCTGTGCAAAAGTCTTGAGCCACTACTCTACTCAACTTTTTTTGTTTGTTAAGCTACTCAACACTGACCAATGAATCATTACAGCATTTAAAAATGCACCTAACTCAAGAGATGAACCGTTGTTGTGGACCAATTTTAGACTATATCACATTTTGATCCACTGTGCGATACCATACCTACGGCTTCATTTTCCAGCATGACAATGACCCCAAGCACAATGTTGAAACATATGTAGACAGAAAAACACACAAGGCCTCCCCAGAGCACGAGCCTCAACATTACTAAAGCAGTGTGGGATCATCTTAGCAGAAAACAGAACAAAAGGCACTTAACATCCAAAAAAGAGCTTTCAATGTCCTTCAAGAAGCCTGAAGAACAACTCTGAAGACTAGTTAAAGAAGTGAGAAGAATGCTGCCTCAGAGAGTTCCTGCTGTGTTCAAGAATAAAGGTGATCAGACCAAATATTTACTTTCAAGCTAGCTAGAATCATATAGAATCCTATATTCTTTATATGCTGTAGTTCTATGAATGTTTGAATTTTCCATTTTCCTACCAATATAAATAATTGAGGGGTGGCACAAGACTTTTGCACAGTACTGTAAATCTACAGTGAATAGCCATCCTTACCTTATTTTGTACCCTGCAAGATAAAATCATCCTAAGAACCTGAGAAACATAATTAAATACCTTTCGATGCTGTCAGTAGAGGGCTTCCTCTGTAGAGGTCCAAGCTGAGGAGCCTTCGAGCCCTGAGACTCTCTCCTGTAATTCAAACTCAAGGTCATTTATGTTTTTCACGTGCAGAAGTACACAAAACTTTAACACCTGAGGGTTGACAGTTTGGTGAGCTTGTATTTAATCAGCACCGGTCGCTGTTATTTACCTTTCTCCTGTTAGCTTCTTTGCTGCTGGCGAGCTGCTCGTCTTTGAGTCAGTCGATTCCCGTCTAAGCAGTGAAACACTTTCAGTCAGTCTGGGTTTAATCATTTGGATTTCACATTTAAGTACTGGTGAGATTTAAACTGGTGCACAGAACTGATACCTGTCAGCTGAATGACGTTTCACAGGTTGGCCAGGCTTTGACTCACAGGAGTCCTTTCTGCAACAAAGGATTAGCATCACTAGCATCACATTTCATATAAGATAAGTGCACACACACACACACACACACACACACACACACACGCTTATGTTGTATTCTCAAACTTATTTCCTGGCTCCTGCACACCTGTGTTTGTCTTTTTTGGCCTCCAGGGTGGGCTTTTTGGGAGGGGGGGATTTAGAGTCTGATGAATCTTTCCTGACAAGAGGAAGAGTTTGTGTGTGATTTTTTTTTAACCAAACCCGTCTGTGAACAATAAAACGAGAATGCATCCATCTCCCTTTGCTCTAAAATCCAACAGTCTTCACACAGGGAATGAACAGATATTTTCATGCAGATGACTTGCAAACCTTTCTCTTTTGGTTTCATCTGAATGTTTTCTAGACAATTTGGTATCCACTGAGTCTTTCCTGCAAAAAGAACACAGCTTTGGTACCAACACTGAACACCAGTGTTTTATGTAAAACCAAAGAAACAGATTTCTTAAGGCCACTGATCATCCAGAGACTGCAGCCAACTTGTTTTTTTTTTACATGAATGAGAAACAGAACCATTCCCAGATCCCAGACCTGTCTTTCTTCACATGATCTGACGTCTTTTTCTGTGGAGGAAGCAGCTTAGAGTCTGACTCCTTCCTGCTTTAGCAAATAAAAAACAGATTCAAATTCTGAGTCCGAATAAAATTGTTTTTTTTTTTTCCAAAAAATATTTTCCCGTCTGTAACTCGTCTGATTCAGACCTGTCTCTCTCCTTCATTCCATCTAGAGAGGGCCGCTTCGTAGGAGGAGGAGGGTGAAGGTGAAGAGGAAGCGGAGGAAGAGGAGCGTTGGGGTCAGGAGGCTCTTTTCTAAATGAAAAGACACCTCTGAGCTCAGATGAATCACTTCATAAACAGAGTGAATAATGACAGAAAATCGTTACGGCACTGCAAAGAAAGTAGGCATGCAGAGCCTGACCTTAAGGGAGGAGGAGGATGTAGGTGAAGAGGAAGAGGAGCAATCGGAGCGTTTGGATCCAAAGGAACTTTCCTGAAAATCAGCACTTGTTTGAGATTTTTTAAAACTCTCTCGTTGTTTTCTGTCTAACGTCACTCAAGAACTTCAGAAACATGCACCAAACCACATCTGACCTCTCCTTCTTTACTTCCACGGGAGGTCGTTTAGTCGGTGGAGAAGGAGGTCGGGGAGCGTGAGGGCGAGGAGGTCGGGAGGAAGAGTCTTTGCCATCCTTCCTGGACATATGTCACAACAGCAGAGGTCAAAAGGCCACCTGACGATGCGGCATGCTGTTCACAAAACACACCTGAGTGACTCTTGTCAGCATGCACCATGCACAGCAGGAATCCTGTTAGGCCACGTGGAACACACTGATGCATGTTAAGTCATTAGCAGCAACCGCGCGCTCTGCAGCTCAGGCAGCACGAGAGTCCAAACCTGTCTTTCAGAAAATCCATGGCGGGGCGTTTGATGGGAGGAGGCCGAGCGGGTCGAGGAGGAGAGGGGAAACGGGTGGGATAGAGCACACTGCTGTCCAGCACACCTCTCCTGAAATATACAACAGAGTCTGAAGCTCTGCTGGATCTTACTGGGAAGTGTCGTGCGTTTTTCTGAGCCTCTACGTTCTCACCTTTCAAACAAGGGCTTGTGGGGGTCAGTGGGTCTCTCTCTCTGAGGCTCGCTCAGAGGTCTCTCCCTCTGAGGTGTGCTGGTGAGCCTCTCGTGGTTGTTTTCTTCTCTCTGTTTGTCCTTCCTCATCTCATCTGCAGAGCTGCACTTCTTGAGCTCCGTGGGGGGTTTCTCCTTTTTGAGCTCTTCCACGTGCCTCGTCTTTTTTGGTTCCTCTAATGGTCTCCCTCTTCTCGGCTCCGACTTGTGCTTCTCACCCCGTGGGTCTTGCGCAGGCTTCGGCTTCTTGTTATCGACCTCCACGTTGGGATTTTCTGGGGGTGCTTGTTTCTCTTTCCTGATTTCCTGCAGATGTTTTGCATTTCCAAGGTCCTCCAGGTGCTTTTCTTCCACGAGGTCGTCAGCATGTCTCTTTTTGATTTCATGGCCATCATTGTGTTTGTCTTTCCTGATTGTATTAGCGTGTTTTTTGTCATGATCGGAGTCTTGTTTTAGTTTGACTTCCTGCTCGCTGTGACTAAGAGAGAAAAAAGAGAAGCACTGTTTTTACCTCTATGCAAGAATTACCACAGTGAGTGTTAGAGGTGGAAGTGGGTTGAAAAAAATGGCAAATATATTAACACGAACATGATTTAAATCACTGACAAGCACTGAAGAAGTCAGTGCTTTCATGCAGTTAAACAGTGAAGGACACTTCATAGCGTCTCAGCTTTTACCCTACATATGCACTTGTAAACAGTGCTGCCTTGCAGAACAAAACAACATCACTGTGCTGACTTCTATATTCTATAATCTATCCCATCTAACATGGAAAAATAGCTTTAAGCATAGACTTTAAAAGATATATGTAGCAAGGTTATTATAGAGGTAAACTAAAAACTATAAAATTAAATTAAATTAATTAAAAGTAGACTCTTGAAAAAGAAAAACAAACTAGCTGATTTGCTATAGTGTACTTGGGAAACTATCCATCTTCTTATTCAATTCGGGGTCACCAGGGTGAGCAGGTGGGGTCTCACGGTCAGGCTTGTGCCTATTCCAGCCGTCACACGGTGAAAGGCAAAGGGACAGGTCACTAGCCGACCACAGGACTAACACAAAGAGACAAACAACCATTCACACCTATGAGTAAATCACTAAAATTGGGGAAATCACTGTGGGAGGAAATAAGAGAGAACCCACCCAAACACAGTGAGAACATGCAAACTCCACACAGTTAGGTCGGACCACACAGTGGAGTCGAACCCAGGACCTTCTTGCTGTGTGGCAATAGTGCTAACCACCGGACCATCATCCTGCCCGATGTCAAAAAAAAAAAAACTAACTAAAGAGAAACAAAGAAGGAAATATTTTTAGTTTTATTCAGTCGGGTCACATCCCAGCAAACATGATTGACACCCCAGCGTCATCTCCCTTCTCAAAATTAATCATGACACCAAAAACTGAACAGCAAGCAGGTGGATGTTGATGTTGTTCACAAGTACAATACAGGTCCGACCATCTCTTACAAAGTAAAACATATATAGATCCGATTAATACATCTGTCTTTGTTTTCTCTTTAACAACAACTCATTTGGTTAGTACGTGATTGTGACGTCTTGTCCACACAGATAATATTACCAAAACCTGTTTTTAAAGAAAATTTGATGCTTTTTACATGGTGAACTTGGTTCAATGTTAGGCCCTAAGCAGCATCAGGAGCCCGGGACTTGTTAAGCATGAAGTCAATTAGCTCAACAGAAACATTAAGGGTAAAATCTTGAGTCTTAGTCACTCCTGAACTGAGATTCTTCAGTCTAATAAGGACGTCTGAGCAACGCTGAAGCTTTACCTAACACAGACGTCAGACACAGACATTACTGATCATTATTAACATCAAGAGAGGCTTTCAGGGACACGTTTACTTAGACACAGGATGTCTGCATAACTGTGAGTCACCTGCCCTCACAAAGAGCAAGGTTTGTATTATATACCTGTTCAGAACTTCCTAAATTTGGACTCTAACAAATATCCACTGGCAGCAGGTGCTTTTGGCTGATTTCCCTTGTTTAATTTAGCACAACGTTTTTACACCAGATATCCTTCCTGACACAACCCTGCCATCTATCCAGGCTTTTAGACTGGTACAACGAGCACGCTAGCCTGTGTTTGCCTGAGACTGGGTCTCAAAACAGGGATCCTTCACACGTAACCACTACACCATGGACCCACCATATTGTGATATTTAAATACACTGACGATAACCCAGGATTAAAACATCTTCAGTGAAAGTGAAACAAGCAAAACCAAACAAGAACCTACCTGACACTAAACTGAATTACGAAATAGAAAAAAAAAACAACGAGTCTGACATGTAGCCCTTAAGACATCATCATCATCCACTGATTTGTGGTCTCCCATCTACGGTGGCTCCGAGAGGTCAAACCCACCGAAACTTAAGAAAACACCAGCTAACAGAAAAATGCTGGAAAAGCAGACAAAACACAGCAGAATTGGGAAAAAAATCCACAATTGAAGTGTTTCTGGGGGCACAATAACATCACGGACCAGCTGCAGAAGTAGAAACCAAAACGTGTGAAGGATCGCAGTGAGACACGCTTAAAGAAGTAGAGGATTCATCGCTGTTGTGAGGGAGAAAAAGATGCAGGTAATGTGTGTTTTAATCACATTATTCATGTAATACTTTAGATACATATTTGCTGTTGTGTTTTGTGTGCTTTCGAAACATTTTTTTATTAGCTGTTGTTTTCTTAATTTGTTCGTTGGAACTCTCAGGAGCACCATACCCATCTTTCTTTCTTGTTGGTGAGTCTGCACGCTAATATGCTATCAATCTGTCAGTCACAATGCAGAATAACCTGATTCAGTCGTGTCTATTCACAACAACTGACACCCCAGTGCACTTTATATGGTAAGGTAAAGAACCTACAATAATGCATGGAAAATCCCAACAATCAAATCATCTCCTATGAGTAAGCACTTGCCAACAGTGGGAAGGAAAAAGTAAGAGGGACCTGCTGGGGGTGATGGGGGAGAGAGACAGTCCAAAAAAAGAGAAAGGCCGAGTCCAATTCATGAGATTTTAACTTGTTACTGAGAACATAAAATAATTTGGAAAATATATCCTGGGGTAATAAATCGTCCCACAGACTTCTGGAGTCGCGCCCTGCTGGCTGTTAGGAAGAATGACGGTGATAGAAAAATTATTAAAGTTATGTAACACGCTTTGCAGTAAGCTGAAGAGTGTATCTCTCAATGTCTCTCTCCATCTGTGCTCTTCTCAGGCTTTGTTGTGGCTACTCTGCTATCTGTTATCCAAAGCAGACAGAATCATGTTCAGTACAAGGATGCCAAGTAACTGTTAACAATAAAAAAAGTGGATAACATTGGAAAAAGTGTATAAATGAAACTCTGCCCTGCTTTTGCTTCCTTGCAAGTAAAATGAACACGTTGGAGCTCACTACTCTGTGTGTTTCACTTCTTACGAGAACTGTTCTATCAGAAGGTTTAACACTTTTATGTGCAGTTTATCATTAAAATAAGTCTCCCTATTTAAAGTTATGATGCTACCTAAAGGATAAAATGTAACATTACAGTGGCTCACAAGTCTGTTCTGTCCTTAATGTCATTAAACACCCCAAACTGTTTGCAGCAAATAGCTGCCCCTCACTGAGCCTGGTTCTGCTGGAGGTTTCTTCCTGTTAAAAGGGAGTTTTTCTTTCCCACAATTGCCAAGTGCTTGTCAAAGGGGTCATTTGACTGTTGTCTTATTGTAGGGTTTTGAGGCAGCTCCAGTTGTGATTCAGCACTATGCAAATACAACTGAACTGAATTAAATCGTCTGAATGTAGATCAGCCAGGCAGTAGATTACCTTGAAATTTTATTTGAACTTTAAACATTTCAATGCCTTTTTTTTACAAAGCTGTTGTCACTTTTAGCAGAGAGTTATTTTTTAAGGTGTTTTTATGAATGCGAAGAAAATACTTTTGTTCCAGTGCACTGCAAAGCCACACACACACATCATTACGGACCTGACAGCAGGCAGGCACAGCAGGTATGCGGACATTAACCAGAACTTCACTTCATAATGTGTGTGCTCTTTGTATTAAAAGTCACGTTAAGTGTACCTGTGTAGTTTCTGTGTAACCGCTGTGAAACCACTGACCTGCTCTGCGTCTCCGAGGGAGAGCTGTTTGGAGAAGCTGCCGTTTTGCTGGAGTTCAAACCATTCTTGGTCTCAGACGATTTCTCGGGATGAGAGCGGCCAGAGTCTGCATGAGTGCGTGTTTTGGAGGAGAAATCATATCAGCAAATCAGACTCCGTGCTGATGTATTGACTGCACAAGCAACCATTTCACCGCTGTGGAAACACTGTAGTATGCATGTAAATCAGTGTGTGTACCCAGAAGTCTTTTCCAGTCTTTAATGAGGACTTTTGCCAAAGCAATCACTTCTTCATCTGTGCAGTGCTTCCTGATACCATTAACAGACATTCCAATTCTCGTTTCCTGAAGCCAACATAGACACACGGGTTAATTGTTTTCTTTTTTCCACATTTCCCCAGGATGATCAGCAAAATTAAAATTTAACCCACCTGTAGAAGTTTGAGAGTCATATTGACGCCTTTCAGCTCCTTCAGCAGGTCAATGGCGCCCTCCTGTATTCACCAAACAGTGACATCGTTACTTGCAACCCCCTAACTCTTGAAACGGTTCATTTAGAAATGCGTAATAACAGTGTAACGCACAGATCTGGCAACAAGAATGCGTTAACCTTTCAAAAAAGAAAGCGCAATGTGGTTAGCAAACAAGAACAGTTTCACTTCTTTATTATTATTTTTTCATTTGCACTCGATGGCATTTTTACAACATTAGATCCACTGTTTTGCACGGCTGTTTACTCCGATTACAGCTGGTGGCATTATCTTGTGCAGCCCCCTAACTGTGCAGGAGCGACGCGAACAATGTCGTGTTTGCCGATTCAGTCACAACACGAGCACGGCCTTACGCCCACAGGCCGCGGTGTTTACTTTCTGTTCTGCGCACTTCTATGTCAGTTAAACTCGCTAAGCATTTTCAGAAAGAGAGAGAAAAAAAGCTTTTGACAAACACAAAAGAGCTGGGCTACACAGCAGAGCTGCACACTGGCACTGAAACGGTCCTGCAAGAGAAATACACGCAAACCCACGAACACCTGTTGATCGTTTGTTACGGTCAAGCTCGCGCTTCACTTCTGCACACTTTCCAAACACACCGAGTCAGCAGGAACCAAACTCGTGTTTAACAGAAAAGAAGAGGACCCCATTTTAATTTATGGAAAAGTCTACTGCAGGCCTTCTGCGCAGCGCGAGGTGGCGGGACAACGCGCCACCTGTGGGTGTCAAAATATAGTCTCACCGTGTTATTTCTAGACACCATCTTGTCCAGTTTTTTTGCAATCCGGATGAGATCTTCCTCTCGAGTCATCGCTGCATTTAGTCGTCTAAACACCGATCGGTTGCGCCAAATGGATACTTATTTTAAAAAAGAAAAAAACTCCCGAGAAACAGAAAAGTTTGTATCTGCTACAGGTCGGACTTTACGCGCGACGCACTCCATTCAGCCGAGAGGCGTGTCCTGCGGAGGGGTCCCAGCTGACCTGCTCCACAAATGACAAACTAAATATAGACACAGTTGTAGACCCGTGGACAACAGGGATGACTGAAGTTTAGTGTGAGAGATTTGACTTTTTTTAAATACTTTTTTTTTTAAATCAACTTTATTTTGTCTTATCATGCTTTGCTCTCCTGTGGCTCCTTAGACTTCTCTACACCCTGGACGGATTATATCACAAAATGATCTCTCTTTAAGATTTTCCAGCAAAAACGAGGTCACTGTGTAATGATTAATCTTTCCTACACTGAAGGCAGAACTCGGGCAGCTGCTGCTGTGCCAAAGAGCAGCCCGACACTAAGTCACCGTTTCTTTCTTTGTTAGTTGCTTCATTTTTTGTAACACGGAACAAAGGCACCTCGAACACTAAATCAGACAACAATTTCACTTTCTCTCACAAAATGGGGAAAAAACACGTCCTGAAAAGTGTGTCTATGTCACGGCCACCAGGGGGTGGTGTGATATAAGTCGACATGAGAATTAACTTTCGTTTTGCACTGAAAGCCACGAACCTTCGTGTTTGCTTCTGTTTGTCTTGCAGTGGACCTAACATTAAGATCTGATAGTTTTCTTCTTCGTCTTCTCGAGGAAACGAGAAAGAAACAGAAAAGCTTCCAGTTCGGTTCCAATTGAACCGAATAGTCAGCCTTTACATTCATACATGTTTTATAAAAGTAACAGCCGATGTCTCACACTGCGTGCTCTCCTTTAAAGAAATAATGCTTATTCGATAAGTACGGACTTTCTATAGTTATATTGTGTTAAAAAAAATAGTGAATAAGGCAAATCAATCTTATGAGAAAAATGAAGGTTTTCATCCTTTTTTTTCTTATGAGAAAACATTTGTGGACGTTAGCAGGGATGTCTCATTTTACTCCTTTGACCTTTACTTTGATCTTATTGCGTAGAACCAGAGAAACTTTCTGTCAGTCTGAAGGTGTTTAACTACAAATTTAAGGCCATTTACAGTAATATAAGAAAGATAAGTGCAAATTTATAATAATAAGAAGAAGAAGCAGAAAAATAAATTTTTTAAAAGCACCTTTCAAGACACCCAGGGACACTAACAATAGAATAAAACACATAGTAGAACAAAAAATGAAGAACAATTTTTAAAAACTTTCAACAGTGCATCTCAGTTTTTCTACACGATGAAGAAATGCTGCTGCGGTAACTGTAAGAAATCTGTCATCACAAAAATCTAAATGTGTAAAATTACATTTCATTATGTTAGATTTGATAGCAGTGAAAAAAATGTTTCCAAAGTTTATGCCCTCCTTCACATTTTCCAAAGCTGTCCGGAGGGATATTTTATGTCTATGCCCGGCCGATTCTGGGACCCTGGCCTTATGTTTGACACCCCTGATTTAAAGGGTGAATGCCGAATACATTTTCCAAGAACTCCACAGACACAATTAGTGAAATTATATTAGCACAATATTCATCTAAATTTATATTGTTGAAGTCGAAGAAATTACTTGATCGAGGGATTTCTTTATATCCTTGTGTTTGTATCTCCTGCTGTGACAGCTTGTGATAGCAATCAACATTTCTTTCAGAGGGAAATAGAATAGCCAGATACTCCCACAGTCCAACAGACACTGAGACCAGATACAATTAAGATCCTAGAGATGTGTCCCCCCCCCCCCTCCACTGTGGGAAACAAAGGCATGACACACAATATGCATGCATCAGTTAGTTTTAGAAGTTAGATTAAATGTCAGAGGGATGAAGAAAGCCAGATAGTTTAGATCTCTCTGCCTCTCATCCAAAATATATTCATAGCCAGCAGTTTATAGGGACACAGTATATGTAGACACCAGTGCCGACTTAATTGTATATCATTACAGAACAGCAATGGTTGGAAAACTGAAATGCCTGCCTAAAGATAAAGTCTAACCAGTCGGGGGTTGTTGGGGTTTTTTATGTTTTCAAATATCAAGTATATGAAGTATAAAATATGAAGGGCCCATTAATCCAGAAGCAAAGTGTGACGGTCTTGTTTGTAGAGCAGGGATTTTAAGATAACTGTGTTAATGACCGCAGGTGAAAGTGCAGACTAAGAGCTCATTATCTCCTTACAGAGCTCTTACACAACAGGCTGAGAGTACAACCCACCCCTGCCTCCGTGCCTCAAGACAGCAATCTGTCTGGCAGGTAACGACCGAGGCAGCCAAGTCGAGAAGTGGGACAGCTCACTGTGAGGTAACAGAGGAAGCAGGCCAAGAGGAAGAAGCAGTGATCAAGCAACATCCTTTAAATCCAAGCACTAAACAGTTCACTTTTGGGGTGGTGGAAAGGAAAGGTGATGTGCTGACCCCTTTCTCAGATGGTTGACTTAAATGAACTTTCTGATCTCTTCATTCTTAGGAAAAGTCCAACGTTCTCCTTGTTTCTTTAGCCTTTTTCTTAAACCTTAAATTAGGCAAATGTGCTAAATATTACCTTCTTAACATCCGCCTGGTCTCCAGCAGCAAATTGAGCGCTAGAGTTAAGGTTAAGCCGTGTTTCAGATCTTCTGTTGTTTGCTTTTCTGTGCACCTATGATAAATTTGTGAAAATGCAAAGTGAATTGACACAAGCAGGACCAAAAACAAGTGAGGGCAGTAATGAGGAGGTGTTGATGGGAAATTAATGAATACCAGACAGGTTGAAAATAGGCTGAAACCGTTATAAGAAGTATAATAAGTTATAATCATTTTAACCGTGGACAGCCCTTCTGCCTCCACAAACATGCATTAGAAGTATTGCAGCATGCTGCATGCATTTTCTCTTCATCTGTAGCAGATAACATCGAGGTGTTGCAGTTTTGGATTTAAATCTTTATAAAACAGGCAAATTTTAAACTTCAACCAATAAACTTTAAACTCATCTATTTTAACCCTTACATACTGTTCAGTTCAAATCTGTAAAAAATACCCTAAATTTATTTCTTTTTACCTGGAAATTTGATGTTTTTTCTTAAATATACCCAAAATTTATAAACATGAAAACTTTTTTTTTTTTTAATTAAGACCCTTGATGTGCAGCTGTTACAGATGTTTATACACTTAAGCCGTTCTAGGTCAAATTTTATCCCGTATCTATTCAGATGTATTTTAAATCCACCAGTGTGGGTCAAGGAAAAAATGATGATTTCAGAGAATTTGAAACTGTAAAACTGTACGTGTGTGTGTGTGTGTGTGTGTGTGTGTGTGTGTGTGTGTGTGTGTGTGTGTGTGTGTGTGTGTGTGTGTGTGTGTGTGTGTGTGTGTGTGCTTTTTTATGGGACAATAGTGATAGAGTTCAAGGAGAACCTTGTTACTGTCAAGGTAAATGTTTGTGTTCCCACCACATTAGCCCAGGTTCCCACAGGCACAGGCACCTGCTGCTCTTTAAAGGATCATGGGGGAATATCCAAACAGCTTAACAGTAAAACAGCACAGGAGCGATGGTTTATGGCACACATAAGAAACATGACATCTGAAAAAGGGTGGCATGGTGGCACTAACAAATCATGAGTGGGACCTTTCTGTGTGGAATTTGCAAGTTTAACGCATGCTAGAGTGCCTGGAGTGGGTCTCCTACAGGTATTTGGGGTTCCCCCACAGTCTGGAGCAATGTGTCAGGTTAACTGCCACACTTGTGAGGTGCTGCTGCATGAATGTATGATTAAAAAGTAACTTGCAGTTAAAAGTGTTTTGAGTAGTCGGTAGGACTAAAATGATGCTCTATAAATGCAAATACATTACAAGTACAAGAATCCACTGTGCAAGAAAATATTCTAACAATGAACAAATTATTTGCAATTTAATTGTTTATTTATTCTGATCCAACTGAGAATAAAAAATTAGATCAAAGGAATGGTTAGAGAAGTCCTAATATTATAACGGCACCTGTGCTGCCATTTCAGTGATTGCGGGAAACATGCAAATCCCACACAAGCAACATTTCCTATCAGTCAAAGGAGCTTGCAAAGAAAGCAAAAAGAAAGCAAAGAAAGCATCAAGAACTCCACTGACTTCACCGACAAGGTCCAGAAACTTACCCTGGATCCAGAGGAAACCATGGTGTCCTTTGATGTAGTCTCTCTCTTCACTTGCATACCCACCACGGAGGCCGTGGAGACTGTCAGAAAACAGAGGACAGGACCAACTTCACACCCGATCAGATCTGCACACTGTTAGACCTCTGCCTCACCACTACATATTTCAAGTACAATGAAGGCTTTTACAGACAAAAACATGGCTGTGCCATGGGCTCCCCCGTGTCACCTATTGTAGCCAACCTTTACATGGAGGAAGTGGAAAGGAAGGCTCTTGGCTCTTTCAAAGGAAGAGTACCCAGCCACTGGTACAGATATGTGGACGACACCTGGGTCAAAATCAAGACACAAGAAGTGGAATCTTTCACTGCGCACATCAACGCTGTGGATAAAAACATCAAGTTCACCAGGGAAGACACAAAGGACAACTGTTTGCCTTTCCTGGACTGCGCTGTGCACATTGAAGAGAACGGCAAACTCAACATCGACGTTTACCGGAAGCCCACACACACGGACCAGTACCTCCTGTTTGACTCCCATCACCCTTTGGAACACAAACTTGGAGTAATTAGGACCCTACACCACCGGGCAGAACATGTTCCCTCTAAGCCTGAAGGGAAAAAGAAGGAACAAACACATGTAAAGGAAGCACTCAAAACGTGCGGCTATCCTAAATGGGCGTTCTTAAAGTCAGCAAAGAGGCACAGAAAAGAAGACCAGACACCAGCGAGGGAGGATAAGAAGGACAGACGCAACAACATTGTCATCCCCTATGTAGCCGGTGTATCAGAGAAACTCAGGAGAGTTTTCTCCAAGCATGACATCCCAGTGTATTTCAGACCCAGCAACACGCTCAGACAGAAACTGGTTCACCCGAAAGACAAAACGCCAAAACACAAACTTAGCAATGTGGTGTATGCTGTACAGTGCAGCGAGGAATGCTCAGACCTCTACATTGGAGAGACCAAACAGCCACTTCACAAGCGCATGGCACAACACAGAAGAGCCACCTCCACAGGACAAGACTCAGCAGTCCATCTGCATCTTAAGGATAAAGGACACTCTTTCGAGGATGCCAATGTTCACATTTTGGACAGAGAGGACAGATGGTTTGAAAGAGGAGTGAAAGAAGCCATCTATGTCCACTGTGAGCGACCATCTTTGAACAGAGGCGGGGGTTTACGACACCAACTCTCTGCCATCTATAATCCAGTTTGGAGATCCCTTCACAGACGCCTTAACGCCCACTCACATCCTGGGCCATCTGATCTCAGGAATTCGCATGATAAGGTGGGGCCAGGTTTCACAATGAACACACCCGAAACTCTGGCTGATTGGGACCCACGCCCAGTTTCCCACCTTGGCTCAGGCGATTAGAGGATCATCAGGGGGTCCTTTTGTCCCTCTGTGGGGGGTCACTCCCACTAGGTTTATATCTGGGACTCTCCACCATTTGACCTTAGAACTGAAGAAGCTTCTCGGACGAGAGGTGAAACGTCTTCAAGCAACTTAAAGAAGTCCAGACGCTTTTCTTTGCAAGCTCCTTTGACTACGATGACCTGGATGACTGAGAACCTTCACAGACATTTCCTATCAGTGCTTTGAATGCACAGACTAGCCTGGAATAGGTATTGTTTGTTCTCTAAGTGTTGATGAATATTAAATTAACAATTATGATACATGAATGAGGATAGTGTTAAATGGTTTTAGTGGTTTCATTTCCCCTCTTAATAAAATATAATGAAATCATTATGCCTGCATATTTTCATGTCTTATGTAAAAAAGAACATTGTGTTGTTCAAAAGAAGACATTTTTCTCCAAAACCCAGTAAATATACCCTTTCTTCTCATCACTGTATACCTACTTATATATTCTAAATAGATCTGTATTTCAAAATTTGATATGAGGGAAATTTTGTTCTGGGTTAAATCTGACAATATTTACCAAAAGTGGTTTCTGGTTTGTTGTTGTGAGCCTTTAATCAAGCTTCTAATGTACAGTTTTCAATGTGGTGGAAGCAAAAATGAAAACTGTGGCCAGGTGAGGAGAGTTATTCTTATCCATAGGGCCCTGTGTTGTTCAGCTTAGTCTTCCAGTTGTGGAGTTGTTACTGACTGCGTTTAGGGATGGGGGGGTTGCCCTGGAGCAGATGCAGGACACACTGGAGAGATTACATCCCTTAGGCTTAGGTACACGTTGGAACCCCCACCCACCCAAAGGAGCTGGTGGAGACAAGTGAGATGTCAGTTTTCGAGCAGATGGAAGAAAGTGCAGTGTATAACTGCACTTGAGTTTAAATAGACAAAGAGTCACCACAGATCCAACAGGGAACATCCAACAGTCTGCTTTCCTCTCCGTGCACCTCGCCCAGCACTGGTGTCTTTGCCAGTCACAGACCAGAGACGCCAGGCCTGGGCAATTATGGCAATTTTTGGATGACATCAGACCAGAAAATGAATGATTTCATTTAGCTGTCAATTTTTTTTCTGGATCTGCTGTAGGATGCAGAACCTATAATAGAGCATGTCAAAACAAAGTGGCAGAAATGTTTAGGCGTTCACATCTGTAGTTGGCTGGAAGGTAATCCCAGGCTGGTGGGGCTGGTTTGTCTGTTAATAATGACCAGTGTTCAGTGGCGGCACTCGCAAAGAGTAGGCTCGAGCTCCCTGAGAGGTTGGACCACCCAAAGACTTTAAGAACATCCTTGTACCTTCAGCTGTGTGTAAGTCTCTATTTACCGCCACACACACACACACCAAATCTGCCATATCCAACACTATTTTGGCAGGTGCCGCAGTTTCAGGCTACCTTTGACCAAAATAACTGGTGGTGCCACTGCTAGACACAATCCAGCCAAAATAACCAAATGAGTGAATAAACTAGAAGGAGAAGGAGATGACTGACCCAATTTCTGAGAACAAAATGTAGCATTATTTTATGTGCAGATTATAAAGAAATCTTTCAGTCTGCAATTGAAGTAGGGTCAATACTCCAAATATGCCTTCAAAGACAGAAAAAAACTGGAAAGGGATATGTAAAATATGTACTATAACTTATCCAGAACCATCAATTACACACTGGCACTCTGGACAGACACTGAGTCATTTGTATAGTGTGTCTGCAAAAAGATCCTGTGGTTCTTCCAAAGGCTGCGATTTGATCTCTGAGCTCTTTTTCGTTTGTGTTTGAGCTTCTGCTTTATGCTGACAAACAAGTTCATAAAGCCTCTCACTGCAGACTGAAAGAGGGATGGGGAAAGTCCTTCAAAACACAGAAACAAATCAGTTAGTCGTGAATGGAAGCGCAGCTTAGACGGATGCTGCAGTTTTTGGATGGGAGGGTGGGATTCAATCCCCGCTGTCTGTGCTGGAGAACCTGGCTGTTTGCAAACATCCCAGTGCATGAGCCCTTTAGATGAACCTGTGAAACTGACAAAGCTGAGTTCCCATGCTAGCAGGCTGAATTGTGTTAGTGTGTAAATCCCTTCTTAGTCTCATTTCCTTTTCAAATGCTCACTAATCCAGTTACTGCACCATATTTCAAAAGCTACAAAATCTATTACACCTTTCCTCTGCATTTGCAGCTATTGCCGAGCTTTCTGTTGAACTCTCCTTCTACTGTGTTTTAAGAGAAGCTGGAATGGAAACTTTGTGTAGTATCTCTTCCTGCCATACACAATAGCACATCTGGCTTTGTTTAAACATTGTAGCGTAAGTTATCAGCAGAGCTGTAAGGCAGACCTTTATCAGCTGATTAATGCAACTAGATACAAATTTTTAAAAAGTTTCCCATAACATAAGTGCAGTTGCTGATGTCTGGACTGGACTTCCTCATTTGTGACTGAGAGTTAACAGATCTGAGAGAGGATGTCGTTTTTTCCAGCAGCCTAATCAAGCAGCTGATGTTTTTATTTGGCAATGGATGCCCTTCCTGACACAACCTTCCCCATTTATCCAGGCTTAGGACAGGCAATAAGAGCACACTGGTTTATGAAGCCACGAGTGGTGGGTGGGGGGGGGAGGTCTGTGGCTTCATCGCTGCCATAGCTGAAGCTGCCAGGTAGGAGGGAAAACAGGACCACAGAGAAAGTTCATGGATGTTGGTATGAGTGAAGAGGGTGCAAGGGTTAAGATGAGAGGGAGCAGGTCATCTGCTGTGATGTCCCTCATCATCATTACCTCTTCATCTTCCAGAGCATTTGTCTTGTCTTCTTCGCCTCACCCACAACCAGTCACAGCAGATGGCTGTCTTTCCTGAGCTGGGTTCTGTTGGAGGTTTCTTCCTGTTGAAAGGGAGTTTTTCCTTCCCACTGTCGCCAAAGCACTTGCTCATAAGGGTGTCATCTGATTGTTGGGGTTGGTTCTGTCTTCTCTGTAATATTGTATAGTCTTTGTCTTACAATATAAAGCGCCTAGAGACAACTGCTGTTGTGATTTGTTACTATATATTTAAAACTGAATTGAAATTGAATAATAGCCAGAAGAACAAGAAGAATCAATTTTCTGACACAGTTAGCATACATGTGCTCTCTTACTGAATATGCCCATTTACAGAAATCCACGTTTATTCTTATGTCAGTTAGCAGGTCAGAGTGAGTACAGGTAAACCTTTGGAAAATCATACATAATGTCCAGAAGAGTTGTCTCCAATTACTTAACCCTAATGGATCTTCAGGATCTGCTACATGGAAAGAAGCTGCTACAGCAAGAACTTTGTGCTCCTGCATGTTTGTGAAACATATAAGATTCTCCAAGCGTTAAGGAAAGAAATGCAAAAATGACTAAAAGCAACCAAAAAAAAGACAGTGGTTTCGTCAGTAGGCCTTTTGTGCTTAACTGGGGGAAAAGATGTGTGAAAATGATGAAAAAAAACATTTGATCAAAAGATAATGAACAGCTTCACTCTGAGACTGGCTGAAACAAAACACTGATTAATGATATCATTAACAGTTGTGACAACATTATTTAAACCAATTACCCCTTAAACTTTGTATTTTATATTTGATCTCAGGGTATGAGAGGTTTTTTTTCTCTCTTTGGGGGTTTATCTGGTCTCTTATTACGTTATTTGTTCTTTTAGCTTCATTGCTTCATCTGCCAGGTTGCTTTGTCTTAAAATGAAAACTGTTTTAAAACTTTTTTCTCTGTCTTCTTAATTGAAACATTACACGGTAGCTTAGTAAATGCAGCATACTGACATGTCACAGTATATTTTCTACACTGACTATTTAACGTGAACTTCTTCTCTCCACTGCTTTGTGGAGAGAAAAAACTAACAGGACAAAAACTAACATCCAAAAGCAAGAAAATCAGGATGTGATATGGAAAAGAAAAAGATGAAGAAAATGAGCTTAGTTATCCAAACATCTTTTGGCTTAGCTTATTTCAAGTCTGTGGTGGATTTAATGTTTCCACATGAGACTCAGCTGCCCAGAGGAAAAGGAATTTTGTCCAATGAACTTCTATTGAGGAAATAAATATCCTCTTAATGGCCTTAACCTACCGCCTACTGGTGATGGCCAGAGGGGCCGATGGCGCTATATGGCAGCCTCGCTTCTGTCCGTCTGCCCCAGGGCAGCTGTGGCTACAACTGTAGCTGTGTATGAATGTGAGAGTGAAGGAATAGTGGTATTGTAAAGCGCTTTGAGGGGTCCCGAAAAGTGCTATATAAATGCAATCCATTATTATTATTATTATTATTTAGAGGTCACCCCAAGGTTAACCTGGGGTCTATCTATCTACCTTGGATTATTAAGAATGCATGAAGACAGATACAGGATATCTGTTTGTCCTCAGGAGGACACAGTGAAGCAACAGGAAAACAAAAAGATTATTAAGACAAGGAAAAGCAATGTTATCCAATCTGTGTCTGCAGAGCTGGGGAAACCAGGTTATTGGGTTACATCACTTGGCTGAAGGCCAGAGGATACCATAAGTCTGCCACAGCATGCTTTAGCAGGGCTGTGTTACTCGCCCTGAAACTTTAAATGACGTTGAAAATGTAGTTATTTGTTACTTATCTGTTTAAGAGAAGACTGTTAAATACAATGAAAACAAAAATAAATTGTAGGAGAATCACATCAGTTTCACCACTAACTGGTGGACAAACCTCATTTCAGGTCAGTTAATTGTACCAGTAAGGATTCAATGTCTGAACTGCAACAAACATTTAAGTTGCTTTAAAGTTTTAAACAAATCCATGTAATGTAATGTCTACACTATCTAAGAAAAGATAGAAGCTTGTTAACTATGGTACATGATGATAATGAGATGTGAAATATTTCATTTAGCCCATATTTGGGAAATACTTCTGATGATATTTTGAATTATTATGAAATATATATAATACTAATCACAGCCAATCACAGAGCTAACCTTCCTAATCACTTTCACTGGTTTCCTGGTGTCACCATATCTGATGCTGCTCCCTGAGTGGACCACAGCTCACCACAAGTGACTGACAGAAAATCTCTAACATTTATGTGTCCCCTTCCTTAGGAAACCAGGTATTTTCCCGGTGGGCCGATGGTGATTTTTCATTTTTATGGGCCGATGTTTTTTTTGTGTGTGTGTGTAACGGTATAAACAACGAAAGGTGGTGCATTGGCCAGATGCTGGCACATGTGTAAAAATAACTTGTTCAGTTGTTTGGTGGTGGCTATGGGGGAGCTTCCACAGAGGTCAGCAGGTGGATGAGGGAAGGGGAGGCAGGAGGAGCAGAGACCCGAGGTGGCCGCCGGTCCGAGTGTCAGGTGAACTGAACTTCAGGTAAGAAGTATAAGTATATAAGTATATAAACCAAGTTTAGATGTAGTTTATTTTCGTTGTGCTGACTTTTTACCGTCAGTTACAATAACTTGTACTGCGTACTAGCTAGCATGACGGAGTTTATATTAAAGCTGGGTGGGTGCTATGATGTTACTGATAGTGAACTTTATTTTATTCATAAGGTTAGTTAGTAGAGTTGCCAACTGTCCCGTAAAAAACGGAATCGTCCCTCATTCAGAGAAAATATTACGCGTTTCGTTTTGAGCCGCAAAGGAACAGTTTGTCAGGGACTTCAGCTAGAATGGAAAAAGACACAAAGCTGGAGTTATTCTGTCGTTACGCTGTCAGCTGCCTCTTCTTCTCTCATTCTCTCCCTCCCTCTCCTGTTTCTACTTCAGTCATGAAACTGATCAATGATCAGCTGATCGGCTTTTCTCTCCTGCTTGTTTATCGCCCACTTTGCGCCAGAAACAGGAAACCAGCGGATGTCGTGCTAAACAACAGCAGCACGTTTAAGCTTGATCAGCTGTTGTTAGAATTTATTTAATATTAATTTCTAGTATCTGTCATGATCCTGGGTCCTTTTGACCCAGCATTTTGTGTTTTCTCTTCGATTTTGGTTCTGTTCTTCCTTTGTTTAGTGTTTACTCTGTTCTGCCCGTGTGTTCCTGTTTTATTGTGAAGGTCTGCGTCTTATGTGAGTGTTTTCAGTTTGCCTCCCTAGTCTCGTTATGTTAATCACTCCCAGCTGTGTTTCCCACCTGTGTGTAATCTCCCTGTGTTCTCTGAGTGTATTTAAGTTGTATTTTCTGTCTTAGTAATTGCTGGTTCGTCTGTGTTGTTTCCCCTTGGTCTCCCTGCGTCTTCCCATATGTATTTCTCCGGACCTCCCTGCATCCTCGTTCTGGTTTGTCTTATTAGTTTACCCAGTTTAGATTTCCAGTTTCATGTTTTGTCGCCACCGCTGTTTGTACTTACCCACCCCTGTTAATAAACACTCACCTGCACCAGAGCTGCTGCCTTTTGGGTCCTTCCTACATTCCACACGGCTTGCCCCGGCAATCCGTGACAGTATCAGCTGATGTTTGCTGGAGCCACAGCTGTAAAAGCTGCTGGTCATGATATCGGTTTGGATGTCTGATGAGAGGGAAACATGAAGATGAAACCAGGAGATGTCCTTACTGGATCATCAGAGCTGAACAGGTGATGGAGAAACAGGTTTACCTTTTAGGTCACATGAATGAGTTGAAGGGAAGTTATGAACTGTTTCTGAGAGACAAGTAACACCAGGATCCTTTTCTATGTAGCTGACAGCTGGTAACTGTGCAGGGGCGGATCTAGCAAAGAGACCATAAATGACATTTGCATTTTCTGTTGTACAGTTAATTTGCTGTTATGGATAAAAAGTGTCTTTTTTTTGGTTTCAAAATAGCTGATAGCTATTCGCTGATAGCTGCCAACATCTGCGAACAAATAATTCTATAAAGTTGTTCTATATAGTGTGTAACTGTTCATATAGAGCGTTATGATTTATTGCTAATGCAATCATATGGCACATTGACTTCTGAGGAAATTTTAGATGGCACTCATCATCAGAAAGGTTGCCTACCCCTGTGCTGCAACCTGCTGGGGGTGATGGGAGAGAGATAGAACAAACAACATACTGTGGAGGAGAGCCTTTAAAATAAAGCCATGCTAATACTATCCAGCGAAAGCACGACTGAATCCTCATGTGCCCCCTGTCCTTACTTTGTCCAGATCTGATGGTATTAGTCTCTACAGTCTTGTGTCCAATGAGCCTGATACCAATGGTAAATGGTAAATGGCCTGTATTTATATAGCACCTTACTAGTCCCTAAGGACCCCAAAGCGCTTTACATATCCAGTCATCCACCCATTCACACACACATTCATACACTGGTGATGGCAAGCTACATTGTAGCCACAGCCACCCTGGGGCGCACTGACAGAGGCGAGGCTGCCGGACACTGGCGCCACCGGGCCCTCTGACCACCACCAGTAGGCAACGGGTGAAGTGTCTTGCCCAAGGACACAACGACCGAGACTGTCCAAGCCAGGGCTCGAACCGGCAACCTTCCGATTACAAGACGAACTCCCAACTCTTGAGCCACGATTGCCCCATGAGCCACGATTGCCCCATGAGCCACGATTGCCCAATGAATGAAGAAAGTTGTTTTCATATCTATGTGTTCTGGTCCTCACTTCCTGCCAGGGAGATAAATATCTAAGCACTGGAAAACACAGCGTCCAAAGCACTCAACAGACTGACCAAAGTCAACAGAGCATACTGGATAACTCAAATATTAAATCCTCTTATAAATAAGGAAACACTGTGTCAGCTGGGTATTTGAAAAAGCAGCTAATGATGAGTTACAGACTCTGTGGCATAAAGGAAAATTGTGTTTTCGAATAGTTATTTTTCTTGGGGTTCTCCTGCTCATGTCACAGCTTTTAACAATGAACTTTAAACCTTTTTGGTGGCGAGACAAAATGATTTCATGAGAAAGAGAACTGCTCAGTTTTATGTCTCACTGTAAAAACTGCTCGACAGTACAAGAATTAAAATTATCAACAAAATAGCTGGAACACACAATGGCTATTACATGCTCATAACTCACTCCCCTTTGACTGTTTAACAAGTGTGGCTGGATGTTTCGAAAAGCGTTCAAGTAATAAAATGGAAAATCTGTCGTGTTCATCCCAGGGACCAGAAAAGTTTTATCTTGGGAGTCATCACTCTGTGTCACCAGGAACAGATTTCTCAGCATTAAATGTCTCATTCAAACTCATTTCATATTGTTTTCTTAAAATTAATTCAAGTGAATTGTGTGATTTCTTACATGCATCTGGAATCATTTCTTCCTCTGACAGCCTCTGCCATTTATGAAATTTATACTCGGATAAGTGAAGATGGATTGAGTTTTATTTTTTAATTGAAAGAAATACGGTTTGTCAAGCAACGTTTCCAAATCTGATCTAAATCAGTGAAAACCAATGTTCCACTAGATTTCAAAACATTGTCATTCACATGTCAACTCAAAGAAAACTTACAATTTAAAAAAGTTTTTTTTAAACTCAAATGATTTCTTTGAGAGTCCCGATACTGATGTTGATCCGTGTTACAGATGGACATGGTTGGAACAAAAAAAAGTAAAAGTAAAATGCGCATTGCCAAAGCAAATGTCTGATTCATGTGTTTTGACGAGGCCTCGTTTTCCATCTGATCTCAGCTTTAGATGGAGAAGAAACGCAGTTTGATAGAAATGTTGGTTTTGAGTGAGGAAACTGCCATCCTCAGACGTTCTCCAATGACCTTGGAGCAACACCAAGACGTGGAGCGTTTAATGATTTTGCTCGCATTAATATCAACACAAAGCCATGGAATTATTATAACCAGATCAGCCTGATGTGCTCAGCAAACTGGTAGCCAAAAAACTCCAGCCACTCGCAGCAGGAGGCAGATTGTGGGGGTTGAGCAGCCAGACAGCGGCGGTGGTTGGGAATACAGATCTGCTTTGAGACGTGGAAAACTTGAAATGTGGAACAATGACTTTTATTGGGCTGTGGGTAAACAAATCCACAACAGTTTGGAACCAGGTACGCATGCGTCACCCGCCTCTCCTCCTGGAAACCCCCTCCTGCGAGGATGTTCGGCTAGCGTTGATGAAGAGTGCGACGGGAAGGAGGACACCAGTGAAAGGAGCTTTCTTGATGGGCTCTCACATGAAAAATCTTGGAAATATAAATTTTAGAAAAACTGCCACCACAAGCTCCATTTGGTGGCTCGTCTAGAGCTGTTGATCTCATCATGTGAACTTCCACAGAAGATGGAAGTTCGCCCAGTTGCTTTTAAATAGTAGTTGTCAAAATTAATATTATTTCTGAGATTATAGACCATTTCCCAGGCTGAACATTTCCATCTTAAAAAGCCTCCAAATTCATCCAGTAAGACTGAACGGACCAAAGATGACTAACACGCCCCGTGTTAGTCATCTTTGGTCCGTTATTTAACAGACACTGGAGAAAATCACAAAATTAACATTTTTACCTCTGCTTAAAAAACTGTCAGGTTTGAAAGTTGGCTGTGACAAACACATCAATGATCCTGTGCCATTAAGTATCAGCCATAACTCGAATTACAACAAATGTGTCATCCTTTTTAGTCCAGTAAGAGCAGTAGGTGGTGCATACTTATAAAAGGTAGAGGAAATGGGACATTGATGATGGTTCAAAGATGAGCTACTGAAGCGGGTAAACATTACCAAAACCCAGCAAAAGTTTTGTCTTTTGGCACATCACAGTTTGTTGTGAAACACTAATTTCATCTGAACTATTTCTACACTATTACTTTGTAGCCTGTTGCAGGCTGATTCAAATCACCACTCCTCAGTGCGAGGTCCTGTGAGATCACTTTGTTTTTTTGTGTGTAGTCTTTGGCCTTCAGACCCTTTGTTCCAAATATAATATTCCAAATATTAGTAAAAAAAATGCAGATAATCTTACAGTATTTGCTTATTTTACTAGTAACATGTAACATTTTATCCCAACAACAGTATAAATTATGCGGCATCCTTGTAGTGTGGATTTTTTCGTGTGCGTGACTGGGCGTGTGGTTGCAAAATAGCAGGCGATAGTTTGCCTCATACTGAAGGGTGTTGTGTCGTTGTGTTCTCATAAAATCATTTTTATAGCTGACTGAAACAAGTGGTAACGTTTGCTTTCAAATCTTTTAAATTCCTGCTGACAGAACTTTTTTTATTATAATATTATTTTTATAGACACTTATTTGTTTCTCTTAGGATTTATGAATGTGCTTTAGTGCATAAATCTTTAAAGAGATTTATGCACTAAATCTCAGGACACGGGAGATTTATTTGCAAAAATTAAATGCAATTTTGAAAGAGGATTTTAGCAGTGATTGTAGTAATTTAGCTGACTAAATGCTTATCAATTGCTGATAATAAAATGAGTTGACAGTCCCACCTGAGACATCATAATGTTTGGATGGGGACAGAGTGGCCCTCTCAGTGGGTAAACTCTACACACTGTAGCCATTCAGTTGGACCGGCTCACTGGATAAAGTTAGGATTGTTTGTCAGTGGGCTGTAATGCCAGGAATGCTCAGGGCTGCCTCCCCCTGTGTGTGTGAGTGTCTCTCACACTTCTGCCTCTCCAGCAGCTGTGGTGACAACTCATGCTCCCTGAACCCTGAGGTGAAATCATAGAGTCTATTCCTCTCCTGTGAGCTATCTTTGTACCTCGACACGCTCCTTCAGATTACCCCGTCCTTTAGCCGGCTAACCCAGACTGTTCACTTTAAACTCTGCGTTGGCTTTTCTAGTTTGTTCCACCAGCCCATAATGACATCACTCTCTAAACAAATGCACATACAGATGTACACGATCATTCAGGCCACTCTGATGATTCACAGCTTTGGTCGAAGTAGTGTCCTGAATCCACATCTTGCTTCTCTCCTTCGAAATGTGTTGGGGAGTTTAAGAGCAAGTTGAAGTTATTAAAGATACCTAGTCAGCTGTGAAAAACTTTAGTCTGGGCTAAAAAGTCAGGGCAGACTGTCATTTCTTCATCTTCTTATTGTGAAAACCTTGTGTTTCCAGATCTGGCAACTTAATAATTGCAGGCTTGCTATTTATTCATTTATTTATTTATTCATTCATTCTGGCGTAAAATCTAAAAAAGAAACTAAATCCACACACAAAAAAGTTGGAACGCTGTGTAAAATGAAAATAAAAAGAAGATATTTGCTAATAACCCCATATTTTAGTCACATTAGACCATAAAAACATTTGAAATGTTTAAACTATTTCATGATAAATATTAGCTCATTTTGATTTTGATGCCAGCAACATGTCAAAAAAAAAGACCCCAAAGGATGAGGGCAACAAATAAAAGAAACAGCTGGAGGAACATTATGCAGCTGATTAGGTTAATTGGCAGCAGGTCAGTAACATGATTGGCTCGAGAGCATCTTAGAGAGAGTTTCTCAGAAGTAAAGATAGGCAGATCTGTAAAAAAAAAAAAAGGCTGCATCTTTAAAATGTGGAACAATTTCAAAATAACATTCAACAACAAAAAATTGTCAAGAATGAATATATAATCATCTGCATTCAAATATCATCAAAAGACTCAGAGAATCTGGAGAAATTGCTGCGCCATAGGGATAATGTCAAAAATCAGCCTTGAGGCCGCCTGGCAGCACAGCGTTATAAACAGCAATGATTCTGTGATGTAAATCACTGCATGGAAGATAACTTCCTGTGAACACCGTGCCATCCACAAATGCAGATTAAAGCTCTGCCATTGCAAAGAAGCTGTATGTGAACATGATCCAGCAATGCTGCCGTTTCTGCTACGTCGCTCATTAGCTTTAAAATGGACTGAGGCAAAGCAGGAAACTGTTCTGTGGTCGGATGAATCAAAATTTGTCGGTATTTTTGGAAAGCACAGATGCCGTGTCATCTGGACTACAGAGCAGAAGAACCATCCAGCTTTTTATGAGCACTTCAAACGACTCAATCTCTGAAGGTATTGGGGTGCGTCAGTGCCGATGGAACTGGCAGCTTGCACATCTGAAGAGGCACCATCAATGCTGAAAGGCAAATACAGGTTTCCTATCCAGGCTATGTCTTTTTCAGGTATGGCCTTGCATATTTCAGCAAGATAATGCTTTATGCATTTATTGCAACAGCATGGCTTCATGTTAGAGGAGTCAGGGTGCTGAACTGGCCTGCAGTTGACAACTTTTACCCAATAAAAACAATGGAGATGAAAAACGTGAGAAAGCAGACCCAGCACTGTTGAGCAGCTAAGAATCCTTCATAGGACCAGAATGGAACGGCATTTCTCTCCAGACGTCCAGCAGCTGTTCTCCTCAGTTCCCAGATGTTTACTGACAGGGTGCACAGATGTACCATGATAATGTCGTAACTTTTTGTTACATGTGGCTGCCATCAAATAGAAAATGAGCTAGTATTTTTCTTAATGTGATACATTTTCTCAGCTTAAACCTTTGATGTGCTTTCTATGTTCTGCTGTGAACATAATACGGGGTCTTCATGAGATTTGAAAGTGCATTCTGTTTTTATTTACACTTTACACAGCATCCCGGCTTTTCTGAAATATGCTCATAAAACACTTTCTAAGCAGAGAGTAAACCACCCCTCTGAAACTTGTCATTTTGGTAGCAACATGCTTAAAGTCCTAACCGGGTGACACTTTAAAGTGCATTAAACGGGATGCAGAGATCAGAGCCGCTCGGACAAATTCACCTCGTGCAGAACTTTTGTTGAGCTCATGGATTTCTCAGCACTGTACCCCAGCAACCAGCAACACACAGACCGCAACACATATCTCCACCAGCTGAAGCTGCACTGTCAGTGTGCTCCAATCATCCAGTTCAACTGAGACATGTGTTTCCCTTTTGCACCCTGAGGATGATGTCACATCCACAGAGTCATGTGCTCCCCAAGTACAGCCTAATTTAAAACATATCCACATCCCTGAGTCAGATCAGTGTGACCCGCTTTTAAATTTTTGTTTTACATCACAGAGCTAACATGAAGGCAAAAGTACACAACAACAACAGAAAGAGGTACAGAGTGAGAAACTTCCTGCGGATAATGGGTTAGTGGGACTTCATAATCGCTCCCTTGGGCGAATAAACCCTTTCTTGGGCGAGATAATAGCACACATACCAGGACAGGGTGAGTTTGATTTGTGTTGTGGCAAGAAATTTGCGAAATCTCTGTCATTACTGCGTCTCTGTCCTGTCCTCACCCTGGTTTTGCACAGGCGTGTGCAGAACCTCAGCCCGCACACAAACTCCTAATTAAAGCCTGAATTAAATCTCTCACAGAAATTGCTTTGTTATCTCTATGATAAAATGTTTCATTTCAACCACTGCCACTATTATTATAAATCTATCAGCAACATAGCTCACTTTTCCTTTCTTTCATATAATCTAATGTTTCATATGATAATACCATAACAGGTCAGAATTTTAGCTAGAAGCCATTGACAATATCTTCACACAAGGATTAATGTTGACCTTAGAACCACTGAAACCATTGTGTTGCCGCTTGACTAGTGTGCAAACATTATAGGAATGGGAAATGAACGCACACTTTGGGACGTGTGGTGAATATATCGCGGGTAAAAAAAAAAAGAAAAAAAAGAAAAGAGAGCACACAGTGTTCCAGAGCAAGCAGGGCCAGTGATCATGACAGATTAATGGGGATTAATTGGAGAGGAGTTCAAACCAGCAAGAAATCATTTCCAGTCAGCTTGTTGCTATTTACACCAAACGTAACTCTGTGGCTCTTAAATTTCAATGTTCCTGAAGCTCTCATTTTATAGAGCGTAAGAAAAGATGATCATGTTCAGGGTTGAATGCAGAAAAGACAATGAATGAAGAGTGTAGGTTTTTAAAAACACTTTATTTATGTGCACCTTTAAGAGGACGCAACCCTCTCGCAACCTGCGATGGTAAACACTTATTCTATTCAGGGTGGCGGCTGCACTGGAGTCAGTCTGTTGCAGGGCTAACAAGGACCACAAGCAACCTGACATGCATGTCTTCAGAGTGTGGGATGAAGCTAGAGTACCTATATGCAAATTCCACACACAAAGCTTTCAGCAGACTGGTGCATTCAAACCCAGGGTCTTTTTGCATTGAGGCATAGTGCGAACCATAACATCATGTTTCCCCTGTAACCTTCATCTCTTACTCAACTCTTAAATGCTTCATCTACCAATGAAAATCAAGGAAACATGACTGCATTACCCCTGCCCTTATTGTAAAATGACTGAACTCAATTAAATTCCATTTTATTTATATAGTCACAACAACAGTCAAGGTGTGTGACATTGTAAGGTAAAGACCCTACAATAATAGAGAGAAACCCCAACAATCAGACGACCACCTCTGAGCGAGCACTTGTCAACAGTGAGAAGGAAAAACTCCCGTTTAACAGGAAGAAATCTGGTTGGCGGTGTTTAACTATAAACAGATCAGATCTGTGAGAACCTTTAATGTTATATTTTGTCCTTTAAGTAGCATCATAATTTTAAATAAGGAGACTTTTTTAACCCCTAAATGTCAAACTTTATTACACCAGGAAACATTTTGTAAGTGATTTTACGCTCAAGTCACTCAGAGCTAAAAAATAAATAAATCTTGTGGAAAATAATATTTTAGAGTCAAATGTACCATTAAACAGATTTTTCTGCATTGTGACCGAAAGTCTGTTTCTAACTTCTCATTTGTCATTTCTTGCTTTCAATGGAGTGTTTGACCTCTCAGGACCACCATAGTTGCGAGACCACAAACCAGTGTGTGATGATGACCTCTACTGCAACCAGTTTGGGATGATGGAAGGAAGACTGTACCAAAAAAAAAAAAAAAAAAAAAAAAAGATTTAGAGATAAATAACTAATGATTAAATGCAGAGTGGAACAGAACGTCAAGACTTTCTAAGGATTTGAAGGCACTGGGAGTCCACAGTCTCTAAACAGGCTATTCTGGCCATGTGTGAAAGATAAGACACAAGTAAAATAATTTCATATTGCAAAAATGATCAGGCTAACTGTACTTTATCTTGGCTCCAGCACTGTTACTCCACAGCGACCTGACTCTGTGACCAAGACCAATACCCTGCATTTAACAGATTTATGCAAAGACAGGGCTGTGCATCGCTTTAATAATACCACATGTCTAATTCTGCCTTTCAGCATCAGCGTGAGTAGCTCTGTTTAAAAAAACAAGAACACATGCATGAGAGTCACATACCCGGTATGGCAAAAATGATGTTTTTGTTCTCAGTTTTCTGAGTAGATGTAATTATTGGCCCAAATAAGAAGATCTGTGGTCTGCTATGAATCCATACGGGCTCAGTCACTCAGTGTTTAAAAAGAGAAAGACCTGTGTGTTTAAGGATTTTTGATTTTGACTCAGACAAAATGACATGGATATAGTATCAGTCAAGCAAACTGGGCTGCGTTTCCAGCAGTAACATGGGTTGGGAGAACAAGCCAGCCTTTGTTATAAAGCTTTAGTATCACAGAGAGCAGCCATTGTGCTTTAGAAAAGCCTCCTTATGGTTCATGTCCTCAGATTGTAATGGATCCTCAGCCCCAGTTTAACAAATGCAAGTGACTCCGGCCAACAGTGTATGCATTTCAATGGTCCTGGTTACTGCAAACGAACCAACTCATCAGTTGATCAAGCGTGGGACCAAACACCGAGAGGAAAAGAGGACAGACTTTTGAGTCACTGTGTGTCACGTCTTGGCCAAAGCACATTGTTTATTGTGGACACGTAACAATATAAAAAACTCAACTGTGTGAATTTTGAAGCAGCTCAGACAATGACCAGTCCTAAAAACCAAAGATTAAAATATCAACAATCATTACAGGCCAGCAGAAAATAACCACAATACCAAAGGAGGGGGGGGGGGGGGGGGGGAGAAAAAAAAAAAAACAAAAAACCACACCCTCAAAAATGAATGCAGAGAAACAGAGTAATCTAGAAAACACTGGATGCACAATTCTCACTTTACAGATGTTTTCAGAACATTGTGGGATTTTTGTTTGTCGTTTTTTTTAAGGCACTTGGGAGTGTGATTACATTCCCTTTCAGAACAAAGAACAAAAAAGAAAAACTACATATCTTTGGTCCGTATGAAATTTAAAAAATAAAACAAAATAAAAGCCAGGGTATGAAAACACCACCAGCTTCATTGTCTGCTTCCTCAAAAATGCACACCTGACAAAGTTGTTTTTTTTAATACTTAAAGATATTATCGCTACATCTCAGAAATGACCAGCAATCTTACAGATTCTTCTCTTGCAAGAAAGAAGTGGAAAAAAAAAAAAATTAAAAAATGAAGAAAAAAAAAAAAACGAAAAAAAAAAACTTGTCGGCTCAATCAGATGTACAGCAGTACAGGATTGTTTTTATAAAGTCACATTTGGCAAATGGGTTTCATTATTGTTTGTTTTCAGTCCACATCCTGGACAGAGCGATGCAGTGGAGACACAGTGACCTCCGCGCCCTGACACCAGCTCAACTGCAGGGCAGCCACGTCTGATATGAAGCACTGCACGCAGCGACCTGTGGCGGCTGCACGTGTGCAATATAATAGTTGCTGAAGTTTATGTCCTGCACATACGGCGCTGGCTGGTAGTAGCAGGTCACATTGGTTACCGTGGGGATAGCATTCTGCTCAGCCAGCACCTTCAGCGCCAGCATGGAGATGAGGCTGAGCGTCTGGCGCCGCTCGTGGCCCATCAGACACACTGTGCTCTCGTTCACTACTTGGTGCAGAGTCGTGAGGCACTCGTACCGCTTGTGCTCCATCCCGGCGAAGTGGTTCTGCAGATAAGCCTCGAGCTTTCTCTGCTGCTCACCTATGTCGGGGAAGTCAATGAAGAAGCGCGAGCACATGTAGCGCTGCATCTGTTTCATGTCCGCCTCTGACGAGGGTCTGAAGCCTCGCACGAGCAAGTGGCAGTACTTCAACAAGCCACCCCCTCTGATTTCTTCAGGGGTGCGAGTAGCTATGGTCCTCTGACACAGATGTTCCATAGCTTCTTTGAAGTCCCCGTACACGCTTTCGCCAATTACGGTGGGGTGAAAGCTCTCAGACATGGGCGTCTCAGAGCAGCGGTCAAACAAGAGCAGAGAATCAAGGCAAATCTGGAAGGAGTCTACACTGAATTCAAACTGCCGCCGTAAAGAGTCCACAAACTTAAGCTCCACGTTCTTGCCTGTGTTGTTGGACAGCGAGATGAGGCTCCAACGGTCCGTGTCATTGCAGACTTTCACAAGTTTCTGCACATAGGCCTCTTTAAGGGTCAGTGCTGTGATGCGCTCCTTAGAGACCCCAGCTGGCAAGAAGTCCAACAGGCAGTCCAGCACGACGTCTTTCACCAGACGGAAGGCCTGGTCATCTTTCAGCGACACGCCAAAGATCAGGTCGAGGTCCTTGTAGCCTAGTCCCGTGTCCTGATGGAGCACGTGGCTGGCAGCCGAGCCGTTCAACCTCACATCCTTAACATGCACACCTCTTTCCTCCAGCCTCGCTCGCACAACCTGGACAGGGACGAGACAAATACAATCTTATTAATAACATACAGTTTCCTTGAACAGGAGGCGAAGGTAATTGCTTCATAGGATCAAAAATGGCATTTAAAAAGACTCAAGTCAAATCAATAGCTGGCATTAAGGGTCAATAGCCTTTCCTTTGCTCCAGTGATCAGCACATATTTAAACACAGGAGTCTTCTCTTTGTGTAGCCACATCTGAAAAGGATCATCTACATCATCGCTATTAGGTGCGAAGGGAAGGGTCGGAGTCCTCAAATAAGTCATCAAAGATTGATTGCGCTTACATGCCCAAAGGGAAATGATACCCCACATGCGCCATAAAACATTCTGTTCTCAAACATTTGGAAATATTTAAAGAGTCGAGTGGTAAGAGCTGCAGCTTCCTTGTTCTATCCGTCAGTCTATTTGGGAAATTTGTCACTTTAATTAGGCATATGCACAGCAGACGCTAGAGATGATTAGGATAAGAGTGTAAATATGTGCTTAGCTGACTAAATGTGTTAGCGGCACTTTGACGTCACAGCATTTTGGGAACTGAAACAGCCGAACCTGCTACACAAATTAGTTGTTACGCCTCGCATGCAATCCTAAATCTTCCTACCGGCACTAACCTGTCAGATTAGTGTCTGTTGACAATCCCTCCCATGGTGATCAGATAACATGACAGTGCTATTTATACATACTGGGTCAGGCTACAGACTGACAAACACTTGAAGACAAGTCATCCCATCACACGGCGGAGGAACAAAATTATAACTGAAACCTAGAAGCGTTGCAGTTGTTTGGCCATAAAGAAGCTCCAATTGGGTTCAAATTCCATTTAGAAGCAATGATAATGTTTCTAGTTTCTTCTGTGACCAACCTGATCTGCCAATCACAGTAAAATTCACTCAGCCCCACACTGAACTCCTTCCTTTGCTCCTACATGCTTGGATGCAGGTGAGTAGTTAAGATCCCCTCGCTTCCCCTGGAAGCCCAGGTATTATTCTGCTGGCTTAGGATCAAATCCTTCCAGAAAGACTCCAGCTCCATCTGAACTAGTCTGTCTTTCTTTAAATAATAATGAAGAAAGGGCATGTGAAAATGTGTGTTGTTCATTCATAAACCCTGAGCAGAGCATATGCTGTTATCCTAATTGATGCGGGACTCTTACTCCTGCAGGGCTTCATGATGCTGTATCGGACACAGCATGTTTATACCTCCAACCCCGCAGCTAGACAAAGCCCCACACTCACTCATGCCTTGTGTGATGCATAGCATAAAAGGTACTCACCTAGATCAATTCAAAAGACAAGGATAAATAGCCTTACTTTATACATCTTGCCAGGAGGTTCATTAGCTTTCCCTACATGAATCATAGATGCATTCTACGGGGTTTCCATGAGTCCAGAGCAAGCCTGAGAGTCCCCTCATCTGGGTCTCAAACCTGCATTTAGGCCTTTCTGCATGTTAAATGGAGCATTCATCTTTTCCACAACCACAAGCATCAAGCTCCTGGGCTCGCATGTTTGCTGAGCTCATCTTGAATATGTCAGTGAGTAAATTACAGAAGGGGGGGATTCTTTAACAGCTGTATGCACATTTTGAAACTCTAGCATGGGATTTTCTCAGCACTTTAATGCATTGCCAACGAACTCAGATACACCACAGGGGAAGTGAAACGTGATCCAGCCACAATGCATTAGAGGCTGGAAATGTGGAAGCCGTTCAGGGCCATGCTAAAGCCAGCATATAACAGGTTTCCCTCTGTCTGCTGTTTGAATATGACGGAAACCAACGCTGCATTTTGACTTTTTATGTGCCAGTAAATCAACATTAAATGCTACAAAGCAAAAGGATGAAGTAAGCAGACATGCAGGAAACTTTTAGAACGTTTGACACAGTAATCTGCTAAGGAATAAACAGCACTGCTCCAAATAGCAACGCAAAGTTAGCCCCAGAATGAGGAAACAAAGCAAACAAAATTATGTTATGGAAATACAATTAAGCAAGGAGGGAGCCAAGGAACCGAGAGGGTTACATCCTGAATGGATCAGTAGGCCACCAGAGGACGGTGAGGGGTTTCCAGTGTTCAACAGAGTACAGCACTGTTTGTTTTGTGGTAGTTTATTGTGCCATTAGTATTTCACATGAAACTAGAAAGAAGAAAATACGATTTTTTAATTTAAAAAAAGACGTTGCTTGACTGAGAGGTCCTGATTGATATTAATAATTTAAATATCATGAATTTGGCTCAAATTGAGCTGTCAATATAAAAGTGAAACATTTTATCATTTTATTTTTTCTTAATTCTCTCTTGGTACCTGGACAATCTGGCGGGGCTGTACGGAGAGCGTGGGGAAGTTTCCTCGGCCGTGGATGGGGATAGCCTCGCCCAGGATCGAGTCCAAGCGCTGCACCTGATCCCAAGACAGCACGCAGAACCGCCGACTGTGATCCGACTCACCAGACATGGCGTTGTGAACTTTTAAGTCCCCCCCACCCCGAGAAAGAAATCAGCAGAGTGTGAATCAGCGCTTCCTCCCAGCTCAGCTCGGTGTCTTCAAAGTGCGATAATTCCTGTGTGAGCAGATCCGGATATTATTACTGGAGGCAAAAGACCGGAGAGGAAGAAAGAAGGGGAAAAAAAGTTTCTTCTCAGATGTGGATGTTTCAGTGGGAGCCGCAGTTTCCTCCTTTCTCTGTGCGTGCTGCTGAAATCCGGTCAGTCTGCGAAGGTCCAGAGGGTTTAAAGGCTCCTCATTAGCATGAGCCCTGTGATTGGCTGCTGTGTTTGGTCATTGATTATGGATGCCCTGCCCTGCCCGCAGGGAACACCCTTCATGTGACGTACTTGACAGCTCGGTGAGTTCTGCTCCATCTGCGGTGCAACCCCGCATACCATCAGGGTTTTCCTTCAAACCAACACTCCTGGGATCTGCATCGCTTCAGCTCCGGTGCTGCTAGAAATATTAGCTATTAGTGATATGTCATAGATTAGATTACAGTTGTGCAAACACGACACACGCATTTCACCTTGCAACCTTTTCAAATTTCTTCATGGGGAAATATTTGCAGAGCATACAGGATGTTTTTGCTGTATGCTTGCGTCTATATTGTCCAATTGATCATGCAATTAATGATCATGCAAGCCTTAAGAGCAATCATAAAAAAAACCGAACGAAGTCTGAGATTTTCCTGGAAGCTCTGCGGACTCAGCTTTGTATCTTTGCAGTGATAAAAGCACTCTCATACCCATTCCTTCTTGGCTTGTGGCTCTTTAAAACAGTCTAGCTGTCAGCAGTTGTATATCTTCTAGTAGCTCTTACTCGAGCTCTGTTTTTTTGCTTTGTCTAAACAAAAAAAAAGTAGTAATTTACAAACAATAGAAGGAGCGCAAAATTAATTTTTATGTTGCAAATTCTTACTTTCAGTTCCCAATTTGGGAAATACGTGACAAACTACATCCATTATTCAGCAGCTTGTAGAGGCGCATTTATCAGCAACAACTTAAAAATAGTCATTTTCTGTGTGACTTTATCAGTTTCTTGCATCATCTTTGCAAACTGTTCTTCACAACATAGCTTCAGTTCATTGAGGTTAGCAGACATTTGCTTTCTCTTAAGGTCTGCCACATCATTTCATTCAGGTTAAGATCTGAAATCTGACTGGGTCATAATCACACCTTGAATATTTTCCCTTTTCAGCCATTCTGTTGTGGAATTGCTGCTGTGCTTAAGTTCATTGTCATGCTGTGTGACACAGCATCAGCCTCACATTTGACTCCAGAGTACTTTGGTTTATAGAGGAGCTGGTCAACTTAGTGACTGCAAGGTGCCCAGATCCTGTGGACACAAAACAAGCCCAAATTATCGCCCCTCCACCACCCCTAGCAACCCTTCCAAACAACCATAATTTTTTTAGGTTTTTTGTCATTGTGCTGTCATGAACGTTGACATTTAACTTGCTAGCTGAGGCCCGTAGAGTCTGAGATGAGCTTATGGATTTTTTTGAGGTTTCTCTGACCTATTCTGAGTCGTCCACAACTGGGAAGACTGTGTTAACGCAAACATGAATGTTCCAGACCAGAAAACTGTGAACACACTTGCTGATGATCCGTTAACAGAGTTCATTTAATCTGCACCACCTGGTTGCTGCTTACCCTCCTAATTCCTAAGAGTTCAATTCAGTTCAATTCAATTCAAGTTTATTTATATAGGGTCAAATCCCAACAACTCCAGGCATTATACTATAAGGTCAAGGCCCTACAGTAATACAGAGAAAACCTCACCAATCAGCCAAGCCCCATATGAGCACGCACTTGGTAACAGTGGCAAGGAAAAACTCCCTTTTAAAAGGAAGGAACCTCCAGCAGAGCCAGGCTCAGAGAAGGCCAGCTATGTGTGCAACCGGCTTGTTATTGAGGCGAGGAAGACAAGACAAAAGACTGTAACCCATTTTATAGATTTTGTTTCTGACATATTACAGTCTTCTCAAATAGTTGTGAGTCTTCCTCACCCAGGCCTCTGTTATAGCCAACAAAAATACTTTTTTCCATCCAAGAATTTGTTGATAAAACATGTCAATCTATTTTTTTTGTTTAAATCCAGAGGCTGCTTGTTAGTATTTGAACTCTAATAGCAGGCTGTGAACACTCAAAGTTCTTGCTTGCTCGGCACTCATTTATTTATTGCTGTTATCGCTGTTAGAGAAAGTTTAAAGTGGAAACTTGATATGAGAGTCATTTATTCATTCACCGATTTAATTTGCTCATGGCTGTGCTGGTGTTTATGAAAAGACTCAGATAATGATCTTTTTAGATTAGACTTTTCAGTTCCATTGCTTTCTACTATAGTCTCCTTCCATGCTGAGCTGATTGGGTTTTTATGTGATTTGGTGCAGATACAGAGTCATTCCACTGATCTCAGCAGAACATTTGCAGTCTTTCATGCCTAATACTCTCTGCGCTAGTCAAGACCATCCACAAACTCTTCCGCTTTTTACTGGTGTGGACAACTGCCACATTATTGTTGCCTTTAACTGTATATCCTGTTTTGCATGCAGCCTATTATGTGTTTAAATGCACTAAATAGCCCTTAATGAGAGTCCTCACGCAAATTTAGACATTACGCACAATAGCAGACGTTACTCTCTCAGTGAAGGCCCTCAGATTTTCTGGGTATATAATTTGTCAGTGAACAATACAGGCAATAAGTTTTGCAATTTCCTCTTTTTAAGATATATCATCATTTATAAAATCCCACACGTCACATTGTCTGTCAACTCGGGTTGTTTGTGCACCTGTAAAATGTTTACAAGAGAGTAAAGTTCATTTCAGGATCAACCTGAATGTGTTTTTAGTAATAAAGCAGTAAAAACAGGATGGCTGGGAACACGCGCAGGCAGGCACGCACATTAAAACGTCTTCCCAAGACGTATGTGTACCTGTGTTCGGGTTCGACCACTACTCGGGTGTTGCCAGCAGATGCACAGCCGGAAGTAGATGCATAACCCTGCCTCACAAAAGCTCCCAGAGGTCAAAGCGGGAGTCGGGCTCATTCATTTAAGACATCGTGATGTCGACATCTGGGCAGAAGCGTCCCCAGCTGAGGGTGTTTGCCGGGTACTGAGGTGAGAAAACTGCGTCATGCATCTATAAATAGCCCACCGTGTGGCAGCTGTGCATCCTGGGAGCGGAGCCAGCATCCCCCCTGAATGTGAAACACTTGGCGACGAGTGAACAATGAAGGCAGATAAATGTCAGTTCACCTGACATTCTCAGGTTCCCTCACAGCCCTGTGTCAGCGGGGGGAGCCTTTTCTGGATGAGAAGAAAAGACTTTAATGCAGTGGAACAAAAGGACATCTTACACAAACCGCCTGTATCTGTACAGCAGCTTTTATTTCCTACCTCACCTTTTGTTAATTCATGTCTTTGTTATTGTAGCCTCCATTTACACACAAGTTTGACATCCTGGTGGAACTACGGCAACTGAGACTGTGAGTCTTGTAGGCGTGGTGAGATAGCCTGTATTTAAACACACCTTAAACAAATGACACATAAGACAGCTGTATTTCCCACTTTAAACCACAATCAAATTATCTGATATCATATCTCACAGTACAATAATATTGAATGGGTTGCATTGTTGTATTTTGTCATGTTTCTCAGGTCTTTGTCTGAATTTCTACGAACATTATTGCTAAGGATTGTCTTATTGCATTGGAGTCACACTGGGTTAAATATGTACACTTGGGTTTTAAGGGGTATTTATTATTTTCTTCTTTTTTTTGGGTTGTATGGAAGCCCCAAACGCAATTTCATTGTTCTTGACAATGACAATAAATAAATAAATACTAAAATACTAAACATTACTAGGAAATCTGGCAGCCATGAGTGCACATTATTAGAATTTAAATGAAACTCTATTCAAGATATTTGTGATTTTTTTTTATCTTTAATTACTTCCATCCTAAGAGGCATCAGATAGCGGCCGCTGTTGTTGTCAGACGCCTCAGCGAGTAGAAGATGAACAGTGCAGCGGAGTGAGCTCGTCTCAAGTGAATGGGACACGTTTGGACGTCACAGGATGTCGTAAGAAGCGGCTGGAAACTGATGTTGCCACAGTGATCAGTTGTGTGTGAGCACAGATAACAGCGTGCCTGTCACAGTGGATGAATTGTGTCTGTCAGGGCCCCCAAAGTCCAAGTGAATTATTTCCCCCATAGGAGATTTCTTTTTCTCATTTAACACTGAGCACATTCAGACGTGTTATACAAGATCACCAAGTGTCTGCTATTATTAGAGAGGGCGTCACATGTAACTTTGGACAGTGTGGCTAAAAACAGCCATGCAGCTGTTACGTGTGTGACATGACACTGCAAGTGTGATTTTGAATCAAAATCTGCTTGGATTGTTGCAAATGAATTCACCCAGTTTCCGTTTAGGTTTTCCTCTAAGATCAACCTGCCACAGTGGCAGATAACCTGCCTATACAACCTGGTTGAGCTGACCAGTCAAGCCGGACACCGGGACCTACCTGAGATAGAGGGAATGTGTGATAAGAGCAAGTTTACTTTTCCAGATTGCTGCATATGAAAAAATCTATGGCACTGCGGAGTGAGGTTACGCAAGCGGCTGTGCGGCTGACGTCAGGCTCCCTCTGTTGCCTGCTTGATTGATTACAGTAGTACTAAAGTGAACTCTAGTGCACCTGGAAAAAATAAAGACACGCCAAAACACATTCAAGGAGCTTTGTGCCGCACATGCACTCTCTGCTCTGTGCACACACGCACCTGTCAGATAGGGAAAAAGCGAAACTTTGAAAAAGTAAACACATCCTTTTACTCTACACCTTCTGTTGTGGCAGACCTACACTGCCTCGTTGTAACCAGGCTTGTCTTCCCACTGGTGTACTTAATAAGTCAGGACTACAAACACTGTACGGTGAACAACACACCGATCCTGTGAGATCAACACAGGAGTGAAACCAGTTCTCAGACGTAAATTTTATAGGCCATCGAGCAGCAAGGCTCCACCAGCGTGTCTTGAGGACTACCTGCTGCCATGGCACCCTGGTTAGCTGGTATCTCTACTCCATCATCAGGTTCTTCCTCTTGACTCTGCTTCTTTCACCATCTCGTCATCATATTCTTTCTCTACTGCGTGGATCCCACTCCTAACACTACTTGTGACGAATGACCATGGAGTAGCAGGGCTCCAATCACTGCAGGGAGAGTACAGTCCAATTTTTGTTACTTTTACTTATCAAGCTTCAGTTTACAAGCTTAACGTGGCAGCTCTGTGGAGCACTCATGGCCTCTACCAGCAGTAATGCTAACAAAAAGCCACACTTTTCTCAACCATGTGATAATCAGTTATTTTTGTGGCTAATGTTGTCTCCTTATCTGAAAGTCTTTATCCACCATACACTGAATAGCTGGTCGATAAGTAATCAATAAATATTTTAGATTTTTCATGTGTCAGAATGTGCGAATGTTTACCTATAGTGCAAAGTGACCAGAGAAACTTCCACTATTTGCTAAAACAAAAATGTAAATTACTCTATTTATTGCATACACTATTTAAACCGTCAAAGTATTTCACTTGTGAATGATAATTACAGCAGGAAATGTTAAAATGAAGCAAAGATCAGGCTGTTTTTTTCCTTTTTGGAGATAAGATTTACATTTGGGCTACGTCTGTGTTTACAGTGAGGACTTGTGAATTAGGGTAAATATTTTGGCATGAAACCTAAAAAAAAAACAATATTTAATTCCCTATAAAAGACAGAAAACATATAAAAAGTTTAAACTAAGTAATTTTACTATTTCAGGAAAAATATTATCTCATTTTAAATTTGATGAAAAGGTGTTACCAGGGTTAAAAAAGCAAGTGGTTCTAAAAAGAAACAGCTGGAGGAATATTTTTCAACTAATTAGGTTCATTGAGTTATGATTTACTATTTTTTTAAGAAAAATGGGCTGGAAGTAGAAAAACTGTTCTGTGGTCGGACCAATCAGGATTTAGATCGACATATGCTTCGATCCAGATGACATCTTTCTTAGTGAAGGCCTTTTATATTTCAGAAAAACAAGGCTAAACTGCATACAGCATGGCTTCATGGTAGAAGAGTCCTGGTGCTGAATTGACCTGCCTGGAGTCCAGACCTTTGACCAAGCAAAAACATTTGGAGTGAAATGAAGCAGACCCAGGACTGTTGAGCAGCTAAAATCACATAAAAGACAAGGATGGGACAACATTCCTCAGTTTCCAGATGTTTACAGGATGCTACGCAGTAGCAAACATGGCCCTATACCAACTTTTCTGAGACACATTGTTGCCATCAATCAAAATGTCATTTTTTTTCTTGAAATTGTACATTTTTTTGATATGTTTTCTTTTTCTATTGTGAATAAATATTTGGGTTTGTGAGTTTTAAAAATCTTTGCTTTCAGGTTTATTTACATTTTTACAGCATTTTAACTATTTAAAGACATTCTGACTGTATTTTACACATGTTGATAAAGTAAATAAAAACCTTATTTTTAAAAACAAGAGGGCTCCCAATGATTCACAATCATCTACAATCACATTTGCCAAGAATATGTCTTGCTTTTGAAGTTGCAAAGGGCACAACCCTCTTAAGCCAGCTTTGACACATGGGTCCTGTCTGGTCACAGTCCAGGATGTAACTTGGTGGAGCGGTTATTGCATAGTTTAAGTGCTCTGAAGATCAGAGGTCAGAAATATTCTTGGACTATGTGTTATGTAAGCCTTGTCTCACGTTACTCTCTGATAAAGCGAGGTAAGCCTGATAAAGTGGTTGGAAGGTTCAGGCGCTTATATAAAAGAAAAAAAAGGGAAATCTAAATCAAACAGCATCCAATGTTTGGAAACATTATGTGCATGGAGGCTAGCAACAGAGCCAGACAGGAAACTCCTTTAACTTGAAATCTTTCCAGGAAATCAACTTCCTTCTTTACGTGATGTAATAAAGTCTGAGAAAAGCATATGGATGGCTTTGTATGGATTCCTAGTTAACTGTAGGAACGGGCAGGAGCCCACGTGGAAATGCAGGAATGTACAAGTGTCTTGGACGTGCAAATAGCTTCACCGAAACTTAAATCGCCATGACCCTGCCCCAACCTCAGCACACAGACTGGGTCCCTAAATGTTACAAATGTCCTCATCACATGCAGCTTTCCTTACAAAAGAAAAGAAAAAGAAAAAAAAACATTGCTTAACTTCACTTTCCAGTTTCTCTGATGGTGAATGGCTGGTATCATTCTCCACTGATCAAACACAAGCAACTATACTGGAAGGACGTAGAAGCAACTCGACAGCTGCCAAGAATGCACATCCACTGCTGAGTCAACAAATCCCAAACCATAAAAGCATATAAAATAAACATGTTCTGTTATTTTCTCAGCACATGTGCCTGGCTTTATATTAAAAGCCACCAGGGGAAAAGAGCTGGCTGCCTACGCTCCCGGTTGCATTTACCAGAAGGAAGAGGGAACCCCTATTTAGCAGCAAGCTCTGATTTCATTCCCAGAAATCCTGCTCCTCGTGTCCCTATCCAGTAGCTGACAGACTCAAACTCTGGTTGAGGGGAGACTTTTTTTAATTGTTTTTTTAAAAACAGCACGCCAGAGACAATTTGTGTCAGCATATTGTTCATCTGTGGGGTTAAGCAAAGCGGAGATACAGTATATGGATACAGCAGCACAGCTTTACCCGAACGGTCGATATAGTTACCCAAAGGAATAAAAAATGATGTCGGCAGCAGTTTCTTAGATTGTCAGGCTAGATCTGACTTAGTGAAGCTTTTGAAGGAGTTGCTCTTCGGGTCAGAGAGGGCCAAGCTGGATGTTTCGAGAACTTTTATGACCAAAAGGCCAAAGTACGCTTGGTAGATTATGAAGTGTTTATGGATATCGAGAAAAAAACAAGCGTCTGAATGAAAACAAACCTGGCTTGTTCGTTTGTTGGTTTTAAAGCTCCGCGTGAGGTTTTCTGGGCGATTCATATATATATATATATACATACATACATATATCCTTTTGTAATCTTTCCTTTGTTACATAACTTTCAAAGTTACACCGGCAAACATGATAAGGAATATGAAGCATGGAAGGTGTTTCTAAGCTGTGCTGGACTACATCGGGACATGTTGTCTGAGTGACTATCTATCCATCTGTCACCTTGACCCACCTTTTCTACAGTGTCACTTTATTGTCACTGCTCCACAAACCTGGGCCATGAACAAGAGTGTTAAGTTCAGCTCCCCTTTACCAGTTGTTGTTGTTGTGCAACCCGCATCTCTACGTGACCCCAGTGCATTTCTACAGCATGGCAGCTCTTTTACTATGTGATACAATAACAAATCCTGCACTGAGAATTTGACTTCAACCAGGAAAATGTTCTCAGTGTTAAACTGTGAAAGGCAACGCACGGTTACATGTTATATTACACACAAGAAGTATCTCATGGAAATTACAGTAGTTGAGGAAAAGTACTCAAGTTTAAGTAAATATTGTAATTATCTTCAGGTAGCAGGTAACTCCAAACAATAAAGGCATGCAAAAACTGCAATATGTAACAATCAATATTCTCTTTACATATTGATTCCATTTTTTTCATGTAGTTTTCAAATAAACTTTTTAAAATTGTCTGGCTTCTTTAGGACTAACACAGAGCTTCAACAGTAAAACAACAGCAGCAATCATCATCATCATCCAATATGAAAGGCACTGTACTCTGGCAGCTGATATACTCAGTCTTTGTTCATTCCTCCAATAGTTCAACATCACTACAAATATTCTTAGTTCTAGCGCCAACATTGTGTTTGATGGACAAATGGGTAGTGAGGAATGTGAACATAGACACATTTTTGTCTGTTGCATAAAAGCAAAGGTTTTTTTTTTCTCTTTTCTTTCTGTGTTATTGACGTGTGGACATGAAGTGAGATCATCCAAACATTATCTACAGAAACAGTTTGGCCTCCAGTTTAACTGCTTGGTGAGCCTTAATGTTGTGAGAAGAAAAAAGAAAAAGACTAAGCAACCGAAGCGTTTCTCAACAATGATTGAGGCCATATCAAACAGTCCTTATGATAAGAGCTGCTGTGATAAGGTCTGACCCTATGGTACCCTGGTACACTAATCCACCTCCATGGCACATATTCAGGTTTCCATGCCGAAGCTTTTTCCACTTCACAACACAGAGCTGATGTTTTTCCTCTGCAGTGATGTCTCCTGTGTTTTTACTTATTCACTTCTTCAATCTGTACACAGAATAAAATATCAGATGTTAAGATTGAAAAGACCTGGTAGAAAAAGATGAGGGGTTTTTGTGAGATATGATAACAGAAGCATTTAACCTCCGAGGACCTGGCGTCCGCATATGTGGACATCACATTTTGGGTTATTTAGACCAAAATACTCAATTTTGCTCTACAAGGGCCTGATATCCACTTACGAGGACATTATACTGCTACTGTCCTATCTAAATTTTAAACGAATATCCTCATATGTGGCTCTTATTTTTCTTAGAAACAAAGATTAGGTTTTAAAAAAATCTATTAATTCTTTGTTTTTACATTAATCAGCTCCCAATCAGCCCAAATATCAAAGAGAAATTAAAAATGCATGTCGTGGAAGAGTTCGGGTCTTAGGAGGTTAATCAAGAGCTACAGTCTGATAGTTTTGGGGTGTTTTTATGTAATTTGGCTTCTGTACATCATCACAGTGAATTTTAAATCAAACAATCAAGATGTGACTGTAGTGCTGACTTTCTGGTTTAATTCAAAGGGTTTTTTGGACATTTATATACACAGTCCCCCTACTCTCAGAGGCTCAGTCCATTGACTGCCAAAGAGAATCATTGGCCAGGTGAGGTCTGTATCCTGGTTATTCAATGGCAAATTCAGATAACATAAAACACAACTAAAGTGCACAATGACAGGATTATTTTCCATAGTTACGAGAAACAACCTCACAATATATAACCAATTTAAAAACATTCTCAGGGAGGTAAATATAAATGGTAAATGTCAAGGTCGATCGAGAGACACCCTCCTGAATGGAAATACAGAGGCTTTACAACCAAGTGCAAACCTCTGTTTACGCACAAGAACAAGAAGTGCAGATTAGACTTTGCCAGAAAAGATCTCAGCACAACTCTGAAAAAAAAAACAAAGAACAAAGAAACACAAGGTCAAGTGTTTACAGATGAATGCAAGATTAATTTTTGTCAGAATGTTGAAAAGAGGAAAGTTTGGGGACGGAGAGAAACAACTCATGATCCGATGCATATCACATCTGTCAAACATGGTGGAGGCGGTGTTATGTCATGAGCTGCCTGTGTTTATTGATGATTTAACTGCTGTTAGAAGAAGCAGGGTGAATTTTTAAGTATGCGGAGCTATGCACTCTGCTCAGGTTCATCCAAATGCTGCAAAACTGATCAGACTTCAGAGTTTCTCGAGGCAAAAAAGTGTTATATTCTTCAGTCACATGCCTGATCTCGAGCCGGCAGAGCAGGTTTCCAATTATTGAGGTCAAAGCTGAAGGCAGAGAGACCCACAAACAAGCACTATCTGTGAGCGGTGGAAGAAAAGGCCTGGCAGAGCAACTTAAGGGAGAAAACACAGCGTTTGGCGATGTGCATGAGGTCTGTCCAAGTCTGCACTAAAATCACGTCCCAATCATTTCATTTGAGAAAAATTAACATTGGTTTTGGGACAATGACACTTTGTTTTTTGTATATGTGGCCCAGTCTATAACAAGCATTGGTCAGCGTGAAGTGGACATAAAGGCCTCCTCCTAACTGTACATTCATACCTGTAGCCCTGTACTGACCATTTGACCCATCTCCACTCTGTGAGCATAGCTTCTAAGTGAAGCAGACTAAAGCTTCAGATTATCAAACACACCACTGTTACACCCAAAGGAAGTCCCAGTAAACAAATAAGTACTGAACAAACTGCTCATGTAAGGTATGTGCGAAGCACTTAGTGTCAGCCAGGACACATGAGTTGGAAAATCTTCACATGGTTGGAACATGTGTTAGGACGTAGTACAGCTCCTAGTTTTCTTGAGACATTTTCACAGCATACATCCAGCATTCAGAAATGTTAACCACCGTGTGCCTGTTACGCTCTGGATACGGTTGTTTCATGTTTCACTTGCAGTGGCAACAAACTATTCTCGCTGGCAGCTGCACGTTCCTGGTTTATTCTGCTCAGCGCAGGGTTAATTATATCCAGCTTCACTGCCCAGCGCGGAGATGCACTTTTAGCTCAGCGGTGATGCTGACAGCAGTCCTGACTGTGAATCACCTGTTGTGTTCACAGAGGTACTTCACTTCTGCTTCGGTCAGGTCGGTGAGCGATGAGAAAAAGGCTTGTGAGAGGGTGACACACAGCTGTGCACATGACAACAGGACCAAAGTTGGCTCGGGGAAGAGGAACAAGGCACAGTGAATCATGTAGTGGAGGACATCCAGAGATAAATCATGGTGGACAAATTCTTTTTAAAAAAAACTGGAATTTATTAGTTTTAAGTGAAGGAGCGAACTTTCCCTGGTGTTGCTCATGGAAACTAAGAAAAAGTCGAGCCTTCAGATCTCAGCTCACTGTTGTAAAAGGACAAGTTTAATATCTCTATAAAGTAAAACAAAAAGCACAATTTTAAAAAACAAAATAATAAAACACATGCTCTTATTCTGAAAATCGGGAATTCACCCCTGCTAACTGGGTGGCCTGCCTCTGTGCCACACCAGCTGGGGTTAAAGAGCGTGATAAACCCCAGCAAGCGAATAATCACCTGCAGCCAGCAAGGACTCACATAAACCAGCTACACTTTGATGACCTGGTACCCTCATTAGATTTGTTAAACATTATTTCCAAATGCTGATTTAATTTTTTCATCTTCTGCAAACAATTTTCAGTCCTCTACGCCACGAGGTCTGTGGTCAAAATGCAACCCAGCTGCTGAGGCTGTGATTCCTTAACTTTCTCCATCCGCATGACACTGAGCCACAAGTCTGACCATCTGCTTTAAGTCCACGTAAGATACAGGTTGTTGTACTGCCATGCCAAATTCCCTTCAAGTCAAATGAGGTAATATTTCAACTGTATATAAACAACCCAAGAAATCCATATAAACTATCATATTTCACCCCAAATATGTTGTTCAGTTTTGGAACAGTCTGTAATTTGTATAAAATCCTTTATCTCGATCCAGCAAGTGCTTTAGCATGATTTTATGCATTGAGTCTGTTATTTCTCCCCATTATTTCATGCTTTTCTCTTTGTTAAACACTGAAATTTTACCCAAACCTAAATGAAATTACTTTTTTAAAACTCGTCACTTCTACTTCACCCCAAAGTCTTTGCAGGGCGATCGCTGATTGGAAATTCAAATTTTCTGCCTGAGGATGTTACCAGCAAATATTACAAGCTTTTGTTTTTTACTTTGTGACAAAAAGTCTCATTAGTCTCTAAGTCAACTTAGCGCGTGCAGTTCCTTGCTACATAAAGGGTTAAACAGGAAAACACTAATTGTCACACACACTGTATATACATATATTTATACACACACATACGTATGTATATAAATATATGTGCATGTGTATACAGAGCAACATTTGCACTCATCTGCACAGCAGTGGCAGCTGAGTGCTGTCAGTCTCTGGCCTCGGCTGTCACTGTCAATCCATTGTGAATACATTTATAGCCATCAAGAAATTTTTCTTAACTTTTATATTTCGGTTTTAATAATTGCAGACAAAATAGTTTCTTTAAATGCATGAAAAACTGAAACAAACAAAAACTTTCTTCTTAGCACTTGGGGGATTTTATGACAGTCCACTTCGTGGCTGCAGTTTAAATATTTGATATAGATTTGGTGGGAGTGAGTTTTAGCTCAGATAGACTGAGTACAGACATCATGTTTGTTTCCCCAGACAGTGTAGTATGTTATGCGTGTCTGATTTTTTTCCTCATTTAACCAGTACATTAACCTTTGTGTTATCACATCTCTATAACTCTGTTATCATACGAGCAATAAAAAAATAAACCAACGCAAAAAAAAAACAACCCCAATCCGTCTTTCACTGCAGAACTGTGTCAGCTGTTGTACATGCTGTGTTTCTGATAAACACACCTCACACATGCTTTTTATTACTGCATATCTGGCTGTCTGATCACACTAACAGAGTGAATGAAAGAATGAACCTGCTTTTAGATTAGATTTTGACATTAGCTTGTTTAAAGCTATTGTAATGTCATTGTGTAGAAGGTTTTCTTTTTAACTGAAGACGGGAAAAAGAAAAAGAAGAAAGAAAAGAGTCCCAATCACTAAGTCTGATGATATTTATTGATCAAATGTTACAGTTTCACTGCTACACCATACAAAATACAAACGTTTGTTCATACAAGCGCTGCTTGTAGTCGTCTACTCTACCTATGAGTCTTGATACTGATATTTGATAAATGAATGACCCACTATGGCGATGTAGTTCTTCACAAACTCACAACCTACTCAGTTACAAAATGATTAAATAACACACAGAAAAGCCTTTCCCCTCCCTAACCGTTTCACTCAAACTGTTGTACTCATGTGGTGCCCTCTAGTGGCACAAAGCTCCTGCCGCCTTCTTTTAAATAAATTGTTCTCCACCGTCACAGAAAGGGGAGCAGGTTTCATGCTGTCAATGTGGACGAAGGTCAGACACGAAAGAGGTCTCATCCACCCATACATCGTTCTGCTAAAATAGTGCCTGCAGTAATACACAGTCTTCCTGCTCTTAGGCAAAGACTGAACAGATGCTCACCCGTCCCTAAAGCAGCCCAGCAGATCACAGTAACACTAAAAAGAGTGATAAATAGCACTATCCATATCCTGGTAGGAAGCAGCAAATTTGATTTAAATACTTTGATGTCTAAAGTATGAGTAACAGACTGAAGAATAAAAAAATAATATGTGGAAGCTATTTCCTGGTAAAACCCAAACAAACCTACCCCACCTTGCCCAGGTTGAATTTAGCTGTCCATATAAACATGACAAACTTCCAGAAAAATGTCATTTCTGATATGCAAGACATGCAGAAGTAAATAATAAATACAACAAAACCCCTGAAATAAAGACATTAAAAAAAACCAAAAAACTAAATTGTACCTTGCCCATCCTTCACGCTCAGATTATTAATGTATCTCCAAACTGCTAAACCGCCTGATTACACTGCGATCATGTACATCTAAACAGGAAATGACAGGACATAACCGAATCAGACATAAGGCCAACTCTTGAGTTGATAATCCTGATATAGTTAATAAATAATCCTGAAATGGCTCGCTATCCAGAGCATACCAGGTCGGCAAGTCCAAACTTCTTGCATCCACAGTTGAAATGTACGTAAACCCAGATTTTCATACCCGTTTGCATAAGATAATAGCAGGAACTTAAACACTGAGGTTCTGCTGAGGTTGTGGAGGCATGTTCTGGGCGTCTTAAAAAAAGGTGTTTAAAAAAATATCTCTATATTGTGCTTCCAAGTGTTACTTAAATTCTGAAGGACACATACAGTGTGACACTGGTGGTGCAACTTAATCCACAACTCCTCACAATGACGTCTTGACGAAACAAATCGCAACATGCATGACCTCCACAATGAAAGAGGTTATAGCCAGACCAGCGATGAGCAGCGCAGCCGGACAAGTCCGCTCAGTGCAGTGGATTAAAGCCAGTGTCGGGTGCATCCCCTAATATCAGTGTGGTGTGGCTAAGCGTGGGTGAAGGAGAAGCCAGACGGAAGGCTGGATTGATCGAGTGCAGTGAGTCCCTCTTGTTGCTTCGGCTGAACGGGGGGCATGCAGTGGCCGCTGACTGGCGAGCTTGCTGCTGTGTGCAGCCAACAGACGGCGAAGGCTCTGAGGTTGGGGCTGCGCGGCTAGAAACATTCAGGACCTGAGGGGTAGTCTTTGGGGTCCCGGGGGAGCAAAGGACAGGAAAGTCTGAGGAGTGGACCACCCTCTCCAGCACATCCTTTGTGCTCTGAGTGCACTGCGTGAAGAAGAAGAAGAAAAAAAAGAGCAAAATCAGGAAAGGCAGGAGCAAAATGTGTTAAAAAAGAAGCCAAGCTGCGAATGGCATGAGAGTAAAAACAGGACAGGCGTGTACACAAAATTCTGCAATCTGATTTAAGGAATTAGTTTGGAAGTCATAAGAAAAGTGAAAGCAATGGGAGCTCTGATGGCAGCGCTGTGATAAGATGGAGAAGCTTGGAGGACGTGAGTTCGATGCAGAAAATGCAATTAGAAGGCAGCCAAATATGGCAAAAGGTTTACAGATGTGCACGGAGAAGCTGCTTCCTGTCTTTTCTTCTGGCTTGAATTGGGAGCAAAAAGGAGGGTAAAGATTATGCAGACTTGTATTCGACTGCGTCTCCGTGCATCTCATGGCAAAGAGGAAAGAAAATCAACTGTTAAGAGGTGGGTGAGTCAAGCAAATGTTAATGAATGGTAGTGAAGCATGCATATTCACAAATATTATTCACACCATCACCACAAACCAGTAACAATATCTGCTCCTGTTTAGCTTTATATTCAAAACCACAGAGATGGCAGCTACAGCAAACAGAACTGCAACTGTAATGTGAAGGACGGAGGCACACAGCGGAGGCAAGTGAAGAGATGATGGGAGTGGTTTAAGGTTCAACCCTAGTCTTACCATCGACCATCTATATGCAGCAGTGACCTTCAGGCTGTGCAGGACAAAGAAAAGTCCTGACAGTTCTCCTCCTGGCAGGGTGGATACAGTACAACACTGAGTGTTAACGCTTTTATATAGACAGCAAAGTTACAGGCGTATATACACACGTGTTCATTCAGAAGGACAACACAACCCCCTCATTCCCAAAGAAAAAAAAAACTCAGACAGGCACAAAATAAAAAGTAAACAAATCTCAAAATACAAAAATACTGTTTATTTAAATACACAAAAAACAAAACTGTTATTGTACGAGTGCAAAAAATAGAAATTCTTTTAAGATTATGGCTAATAACCTGCATTTGATAAAATAATACACAAATATATTCAAGGCATGATTTACCAAACACACTAAAGGAAAGCAGCAATTCTGTCCACCAACTGTCATTACAGCATAAAACCAGACTTGCAGCAGACAAAACAACATGTTGAATTCTCTGGCAAAAATAACCACATATTAAGGTGTTTAGTGTAAACAGCACAAATTAACCGTTATGTACATCTGCAGGACTCAGTGGTGATTTTAACGCATAGTTAACTGGTCATGATGCCAAACAGTTAAAAGAAACTTCACTGGTGAGTTTTCGATTTAGTTTCTTCTTAGTTTCCTTAATCAGTTCTGCAGTGACTGTCTGGCTCTGTGTTGTGGGTCAGTTCTGAACCATTAAAACTCAGCTCTAGTGAAGCTGCCGTTAAAAGCCCTGTAACGGTTCAAAAAAAAAAAAAAAACTAAATAGATACAGCTTCTCTCTGGCAACAATAAAAAGCGCAGCTCTGGCCACTTTGCATTTGAGGAACCATAGCTGGAAGTTTAAAGGATGGAGGAGCAACACATTGGGAACTATGGGACAGTCAGTATTTGGGAGGGATCACAAGGTTTTTAATCCCTACCATGTTTGCATCATTCTTGGCCCTGAAGGGGAGCAGCTCTATATCTGAGGCAGACGCAGCAGGGATCGGCTCATCCGGAGGAAGGAAACCTCTTCTGTCGATCAGACTGGAAACCAGAACACAAGATTGTTATGATCCACCAGGGTGTAAACTGCATGTGTACTTTAACACCATTCAAGTCTCTGCAATGATACAGCTGCAACAATGCACAACTACATGACACCATGCTGCCACTGTATACAAAAATGGCCTGAACTAATACAATGACTTATGGTCAGAACCTAAGAGTGAATCCCAATATTTACAGTGACTTGGAACACTCAGAGTCACTGCTGAATCTGCTTTAAACCATTACACCATTGGCAGGATGAAGCCTCGATGCCACTGGTGTAATGGTTGGCAGGATGGATCCATGCATTCGTGCTGTTTACACCAAATTCTGACCCTCCCATCTAAATGTTGCAACAGAATTCAAGACTCATCGGAGCAGATTACATTTTTCCAGTCTTTTATTGTTCAATATTGAACTTCTGTGAACTTCAGCTTCCTGTTTTTAGCTGACAGAAGCAGCAACCCGTGTGGTTTTTTGCTGCTGTGTCAGGTTCAACGTTTTATGTGTTCAGAGACGCCCTTCTGCTTAAACTCCGTGACTATTTGAGTTACTATTGCTTTCCTAGCTTTAAGCAGTCTGGCTATTCTCCGCTAGCATCACCGAGTCATTTTCACCCACAAGACTGCCGCTCACTGTATATTTTCTCTTTTTTGGGACCATTCTCTGTAAACCATACAGACTGTTAGACATTTGCATCAACAGGCTAAACAAACAGTGTGTCCGGTGAACTCTCCATCTACCAAAACACAGCAAGAGGTAGTCATGTCAAGATGAAAACACATTTTATAGTAGCAGAAGCTGCTCTAAATCAGCACATACAGATATTAAACGAGATGTGAATGAACATGTTCCCTGGAATACAACAAGACATCTGCTAATCAGAGGGCAAGTTTGGAGGGTTATCCATGCAGCCAACGGCGGGGTACCAAATCTTAATATGACCTAAAGCATCAAAAAGCTCAGAGGCCGCTTTGTGTTTCTAGACTGCGAGTTGTTAAGGTGATTAGTGAGACACAAGGGTGAACTTGATGAAAATGTGTGAAGTGATGAGGAGGACGTCTTTACTCACCTCGGAGGCATGGGGCCGCATAACGTTACGCAGCAGTTAGTTATAATGCTGTTATAAGTGTATGGGTTTTCAGACTCCTCTGCACCCCTTTTACTTGACCAGGATCCCTTTATCTGCATGACAAGTAAGCTGTGAGCTCCACCGTTTTCAGCATTTGTGTATTTTAACAAAAATCAAACAATCGTGAATTCAGCTTTGCCACGTCAGAATAGCACTACTCACATCTTCATTTGTGGTGAGATTAGAAGCTACTAAGTAGGTGTGAAAGCCTGAGAGGCCCAAAATAGACCAGATGGAGAAGAAACAAATCACCAACTCCACCACAGTGCACAAAGAAAGTCAAGGTATAATATCAGTTGTTGAAATGGTAACCAAAGATCCATGATGTTTAAAGATAAACAACTGTCATTCATGCATGTCTGTAAATTGAAAATATCTCCCCACTGCTACATTCAAATCTGTGTTGAGCATTTTTCCCTTCAAAATAATCTAAATATCCCAAATACCTTAGCTACTATAAGTATATAAGTCAGTCTTTACAGAAAAAAAAAAAAAAAAACATGCTAGGTATGTCTCTTATTTAGACACAGAAATGTTTCGGGCAATAACATAATGTCTTATATGTAATACACAGCATGTGGAAATCAATCCACAGTCATCTGTGACTGTGACTAATGGTTACGGCTATAATTGTCTCACGAGACATGAGGCAGCAAACTTACTAATAGACAGCAATCACACTAAAAGCACCTCTAACACTCTTATCCTATTAAGGGTGGGCATAAGCTGAGGAGCAGCGGGAAGTGCTTCGACTGTCTAACACAGCAGAGTGACAGACAAAGGATATCTTGCAGGGCTCTCTTCAATGGCTTGAACGAGGCTTTTACCTTCTTGAGAAACTGGAGAGAAACATCAACATCAGAGACAGAGGCATGTTAAAGTCTTTGCTGGTAACGTGACAGATACTAAATGTGTTTAAGTACTTACGCAGGGTGATGTGTGTGATGACACAGCCAAATATAAAAGACGTGAGAAAAGACAGGGAGATGATGAAGCTGTAGAAAAAGCGGTAATTGCGTTTTCCCACACAGTTTCCCACCCATGGACAGTGGTGATCAAATCGTTCTGGAGGGGAAAAGAAAGCAAAGAAAGCATAAAGTTACAGTCATTAATTTCAGTGACAAACTACAAATCTCTGTGGATCAATCTAGTGGATCTTTTACAAAATTTCTATCTGCATTGACACATCACACGCCCATTCATGTAAAGTGGAAGCAGAGAGCGAGAGGGCTGGTTAAAAAAAAAAAAACAAAAAAGAAAAAAAACTACAAAATGATCAACACAGTGGCAAAAAGTAACACCAGAGGTTTCTTAGCTGGGACAGAGAAAAGGGTGGACTTGTTACTAAAGGTAAAACGTCACCACGAAGCATTCACAGCAGCAGAAAACACAAACCTGGACTCATCTCAGAGCAAATACAGCAACATAAGAGCAAACCAGGAGCATTATGGAAAAGAACAGTAAAGTGATAAAAGCTGTATGAGCCTAAGTGTTACATTTACCCTAATTTAATGACTGATAAAACTTAATCAGGCAGCAATCTTGGCTGTCTGAGCTTTATCATTTTCAAACTAAAAGAAAAAAAAAAAAAAAAAAAAAAGGGTTTTCCAAGAAAAGTGGTGTCAGCAGTGTTTCCCAGCAGATCTGTACGGAAACATAGAAGGCATAACACAGAAAAAGTCATTCATTTAGGTTGTATCCTAAGAAATGAGGAACAAAACTCCCAACTTCCTCAATGTGTGCATAAGTGATTTCAAAAGTTTAAGTAAAATTGTAGAAAACCCAATCAAACTAATAATCTTTCCAACCTTTCACAATAAAGCGCCATCGTAGTGGTACAATCCCTTCACAGGGAGCAATGTGAGGGGAAGGTACTGAAATTTAGGACTGAAAATACAGTAACCTTTGTAGAAACAAAAATTATTATTTAATTATGTACTCCCTGAGAGTTTGTTAGGAATAAATTCTGATTTAAAACCACTGCCTGCCAAAAACCTACAGCTCATGAGGCAGATTTATGAGCTTTTCTTTATGGCATACATGGAGAAGTAACAGTTGTTACTATCAAACTCTTTATTTTACTAAAATAATGACCAAATGCTAACCACCCACTTTCAACTACACAGATCCTGCATATATGGCTAAACTGATTTGGCTACTTTAAAAAACAAATGTCAGGTCATGTGTTTATGGGTTTCACTTCTTTTTTTTGTAGGCTCTTGGTAAATTTGAGGTTTCAGGCTATTGTAAGTATAATGTTGGAACACGCTCAAGGAAATGTATTATCATTCTGATATTTAAACATTAGTGTTCCCCACTAAGATAAGCTTCATTATCATTGTAAGCACAAGCATAGAGGCAAACATAAACAGTCATACTATTAGAATGAAACAGTCATTAAAAAAAATAATGTTCTATTCAATCATAAATAAATGAGTAATAATCCTAATAAAAGCAGCTTTAAGAATGACATAGGTAGGCACTGGATATAATAGCAATATTGCACTTTGCACTTAAGGTAGATGGATTTGGGATTCCATGTGTAAGTTTATTCTCACCTACACAGTTGTCGCACAGGCTGCAGTGGGAGGTGCGAGGAGGGCGGAACATCTTACAGGTGAAGCAGTATTTGAGCTTTACCACCTGCTGGTTGATGAGGATCTCCTTTGTCCGCGGAGGAGGGCGGTATGTAGAGGATCCTGAGGTATCTTAAAATAGACATGTACAAGGGGGAGACACTTCTTTAAGGTGTTTGCATTTCAGCAAAACAGCTCAACCAAGTAACTTCATAAAAATGGGGAAGTCAGTAGAAATCAGACTATACCAGGCCTTTGTGCTCTTCAACCATGACCCAGAGTAATCAGCTTAGGTTTGCAGCTCAGCAACATGTCCCTCAGACACCCCACCCCACCCCACCCCACACACACACACACACACACACACACAGATGGAAAAGCTCTTTCATTCCATCTGTCCCACAGTGAGTAAGCTGGAACTACATATGCCTCACCTATCTGCCGCTCTATGTCTGCAGCTTCATCTGGAGTGGCTCTGGGTAAAATGCCTGGATCGGTAAAGCTGGTTCTCAACAGGGAGATGGCCACAAACACAAAAAGCACCCCGCCGATCACAGGTATGAAGATGGTCAGGTGCTTCACCAGGAACGGGCAACTATAAATGTATATTCACATAAAAAGGGGGGTATAAACTCAGACGTCACAAGACACCCTCGAAAATAAACACGTACATTTCGACTCACTCAAATGCAAAGAAAAGGCCACAGGTGACAACAATAAGGCCCATTGTCAGAGGAAGGATACCGCTCTGTCGGGAAAGAATGAGTCGCCCGTCGCAGAAAAACCTGTTCTTCCCGGGGAACACTTCCCATTTCCTCCGGGGCGACTGTGCCTTCTTCTCCCCGAGATTCTGCGCCGACAGCGGGGTCACCGACAGTGCCTGTGGATCTATCTGCTGGTACTCGCAGTTCTTCATCGTGTAAGCGGTTCGGGGGTAGCTAAAGGCACACACAGATAGACCTCTCTTTTCTCGTCGTGTTTCTTCTTTTAAAAAACGACAGTCCTCTCAAGGGTCAGTCAGTGTAACTTTATATTTTGCTTCTTACTTTCCCATCATGAAAGCTAACACTAGCTAGCGTACCAACAAAGGCATTCTTCTCCGTAGTTCACAGTCTGAATCAACCCCCAGGTTGGCGCGGGGTTAACTACCATGTCTGGTAGTTAAATTAAAGCCAAACAGAAATATGACTGCCCATGCTGTCAAATTAACTAGCCTCAATTAAAAATTCAACCCTCACAGAGGAGCTTCCACTCCAACGTCTTCACGGGAGTTCCTTTTTCTTTCACAGTCAGCTACCGTACGTCATGGCGTCATCGTAACGTCATCACGTACGTCCTGATGATCCATAATGGGGAAAACGCGTCTACTCTGCACGGAGATGACAGGAAGATCAGTGGCAGGCGCGATGATAATCTGTTTTTATTGACACAGGCTGTGTTTTCTCTATACTAATTTATACCCGTGCCGAAAATAACATTAAAAAATGTTGCATAATTTGTTTAAACAAACATTTGTTTAAAATATGACATTTTTGTTTCAGTGTGTTTGTGATTAGGTTAATGAAAGAAAAATTGTATTTAACAAAAAAAAGCAAATCATCTTCCTTTAGTGCCTCCATTTCACCCTGTCTTATCCTTAACACCCTCTAATCACCTCATTATGCCCTTCTAGATCCACAAATCTTCTCTGTGGTCTTCCTCATGCCCTTCTGCCTAGCAGCTCCATCTTCAACATCCTTTGTCCAGTATATCCACCACCCCTACTATCCTTTCTCTGCCCTGCCTCTCTAACTTTGTCTAACTGCTTTCGTTATCTCTACTCTTTATATCTCTCCTTCTCATTCACACACACATATTCTGTCTTGCTTCTACTGACTTTAATTTCTCCCCTCTCCAGAGCATACCTCTACCTCTCCAGGCTCTCCTCCACTTGCTCCCTACTCTCACTACAGGTCACAATGTCATCTGTGATCATAGTCCATGAACACTTCTGCCTGACCTCATATTTTCTGGAGAAAATAGGTTATAGCCTATTTTAGTATCTCACCTGATTGCAGTTGTCAACAGGATGTTGTGATAGTTGACAGATTAAAAAACATATTGCTTCAAATAGTTGTACACCTGCTCTGTCATTTCAGCTGTGATGTCATTCAGAGTGTTTCCATTTTTTCGTCTTCTTTTAGCTCTCATGTCATATTCTGTCATCTTTCCTCAGAAAGAGGTCAGCATGATCAGTCACATTTATAGCTCGTATTCAATTCTGTTTAAACAACAAGAAATCGTAGCTCCACTCGCTACAGCTCTACAGCATTACATGAAAACTGATGTTCCTCATCCACGTCCTTTAGCTTTACTACAGTAGTGGGGTAATGTAATCTGGCAAGACTCTCACCTGTGCACTTATATTTCCTTTACTTTTGAATTAGTCTCTTTACACCACAGCTAGACAGTGATTCTAGGTGTGTATCACAGTATCAGTGGCCTAAAATAACAAATCCATTGTTCACTTGTGGCATATGCTGAATAATAGCTGTCAAGCTGCACTGAATGGACACTAGTTTGGAAACTATATAAAGAGAACTGTCAGGGTTCAGTTGAGTTGGTGGTGTTAGTAAAGATTTTTCCATAAAAATAAGTGTAGCAGTTCTGCACCAAGTCGTTTCATGAGTTTACTTTGCACGACAGTAAAGAATTTAAAACTTTTACATGAAAGAAAAGGTCTTCAGCACAAATGTCATCCTTCTTTAGATTTATCGCGTGTTATCTGACATGTTAACACAACTTTGGCAACAATGTTCTTTAAAATAAAATTGCACATTATGGACATTTTACATCAATGCCTCGTGAAAGAACCATTACCACAATAAATAAATACATAGAAGATGAAGAAAAAAAATTAAGGTTCCTGTTTTGTTTTGTTTTTATTCTCACTCAAGTCCCGAGACACAAGCTGGAGGATTCAAAGAGCAGTGACTTCAGGAAGAACTGGACATGAAATAAAAAGTGTTCCCCTCCCACGTACAACCGTAGTCTCCCAATATTTACACCCAACTAGAGTCCATTAAGATTTCAGTTATTTTCTACATTTGTTCTCAAAGAACACAAAAACACATTTGACTAAAATGTGCAAATGAAACCTGGCAACTGTATCATGATCAAGAACTGGCATTAAAAATGTAATCTTGTCACAGAAAGCTCTGTGCAGGACCGGGCAAGGTCACTCCAGTAAGACACAACTTTTTGGACTTTGTGCTGGCTTTGTGTTTTTTGTCAAGTGTGAGTTTAATTATGTAAAATGTAGCATTATATGTACAATTATCTCTTTGACAAAATCACTGTCCTTTTATTGCAATTAATGGTTATTATTCAAATACCAAAGGATCCCTGCTGAAGCACTGACTTTACAGCCTAGTCCTGCACAGAACTTTAGCATTAAGAGCTTGAAACAATGTCTTAAGTCAAGTCCACGGCAAGAAATTGCAATGCAGTGCAAGGCCCAGTAGCCAGTAAGAGAGGAAGTATCCCAGGATGCTCTGTGTGGTAGAAGAACAGGCTTTTAAGTGTGGCAGGAGCGCAACAATAGGATTCTGAGGTGTGTGCTTGCAGCTATTTCTAGAATGCAGCTGCACGTTGGGGTTTGATGTTTTCCTTCGATGAAGGAGTGGCTCATTGAGGAGGAGCAGGTGAGCACTTATCCAGAATGGTACAGGAGACGAGGAGGCCATGAATCGGGTTAGTACCTACAAAGGCAGATTAAGAGAGGAGGGGTGAAGCTTTGAATAGCTTCAAACAAGACATTTTGCAAGACACTCATTATACAACTTCCTTACCTGCACATGCATGCACAATGTCCCGAAAACCAGCAGCACTGCAGAATGCACCACATACACGAACACTCGAGGGTTGAAGAATCCAGGCGTGGGTTTGTCAAGCCCTTTGTTTGCACTTGTGTCCCAAAGGCCGAGTCTCACACACAGCTCTGGATTAGCTTGAAAGTATGCATAACAGGCAATTATTCCAAGGGTGGCCATAGGAAGAGCCAGAAGAAAGTTGGGTATCTGCTTCAGCTCAAAATAACGGAGGAAGCCCACATCCCAATATACATCCTGGATGTGAGAATAAAGCAGGGGCAGGGGTCTCATACACCAGAGGGGTGGTGGACCGTTTTCATCTGGAACCCGGTAGCCCTTCCGTTCAGCTATTGACAGGAGAGCAGGAGGAATGCTCTCCAAGGAGGTGGATGGTGTGCAAAACGTCCTATAACCATAGTATTGGAAAGCACAGAAGGGTAGGGCAATAATTGCAGTTCCCAAGACAGAGGTCAGCAGCAGACAGATGATGACCCAGATGTAGTGGAAGACTTTACTGTGGCCTTTTGTTGTGGCGCGATACAAACGAATCTGGGAGATGGCATGCAGTGATGGAAGATACAGCAGAAACCCTATGTTGACAAGGCCATTTGATCGTGCTGCGGTAGCTATGCTGAGGGCAAGGCAGGCTCGGAAGATGAATCCTTTCTCCAAGAGATAAAGACCACCGAAAGTGAGAGCAGCAAACAGGCTCTCCGAGTACCCAGCAGTCATGAAAACATTGGCGGGTGTGATGCAGTAGAGCAGGCTGGAGAGCAGAGCAAGACGCCTGTCCTGGAGAACTATTCTACTGAGGGCATGCAAGGCGACGGCGCTCAACAGGAAGAGGGCGCTGTTTCCCAGGGCCACAGCAATCAGCAGCCGCCCCCGCACACTCAGCCAGCTGCTCAGGGGCCACAGCAGCGTCTCTGCCAGGCCCCGGAGGATGACGGGGAAGAGGGGGAAAAACGCAAAGTTGTGCTCGTAAAGATATCCTCTCTCGGCAATGAAGAGGAAGTGCTCAGCATCCCAGTGAGAGAGGCCGCCAAACAACCACTCCACCATCGAGTCCAAGTACAGGTAGTCCTCTGTCCGAGGGGGCCTGAACGCATCGGCGTCATGGTCAGGGATAGCAGCGTTCAAGACAGCCTGAAAAGAAACATTTATCATTATTAAAATACACATTCGTGATACACATGTCAGCTGTATGCTTTTAAAGTATACAGTGACTTTCACTACAGCCTGTAGGTAGAAACGTCCTGTTGTAAAATATGACTCGTTCATTCGAGACTTTTAAGGATGCCAAACTTACCTGCAGAACCAGAGAGAGGCCCCTGGTTACTGTGGCAAACTCCAAAACTGCTCTCACATCCATAGTCACTGATGCGACACACAAAAGCCGAGAAAGCCGGTTACGACAGGCATCAGCTCTGCCGCCAATACGACACTCTCACTGCTGGAGTCGGCATATTTTCTATAAAACATAGCTACAACGGAAAAATAAGTAGTCGGTGAATTAGTTTTTAGAAGTTTGGCGTTGAAGTTAGGAAACGAAAAGAGTAAACACAAATGATATTTTATGGTCTTCGAGCGGCGTTTGTTTGTCGCTCGGCTGAACTCTTTGTCCTCATATCCTCGTCCTGCAGGTTCTTTTCGAATGGCACTTTTCTCTTCCGGCGTAAGGGCAAACGTTATTTCAAAATAAAAGTTCGCATCGTTGCGGTAATATCGCTAACACGCCATACATGTCCGCTCCAGCAGGCGGCGCTCGATACTGCCCCATGGACTGGTTTATGCCCACAAACGCAGTTCCCACCCCCCCCCCCACCCCCCCTTTCATTTCATAAATAGAATTATAAGGATTTAGAAGATTTTTATTGATATACACATTCCTGAATATTTTGTTTTACTGCACTGATATTTGGGTTTGATGGCCTGAAACTATTTTGATTAAGTTCATGTAAAAGAAAGCCCTTTGTGTTTTGCAGCCTCATAAAGTACAATGAGACAATCTAGTAACACAGGGGTGTCAAACAGAAGGCCTGGGAGCCAAAGGTGGCCTGCAAAGAATCTAATCCGGCCCACCAAAAGACTATAAAATAAAAAAAATATAAAGGAATGCATCTTGTGACCTTCAGCTGTATTTTCATGTTTTACAGCTTTTCCTGCTGATAAAGACCTCCCTCACAGCCATTTGTATTATACGAAAATAGTTATTAGATAACAAAAAGTTCTTGTTTTTCACTCTCTACTATAGAAATTTCAGTTTAAAAACAAAAAAAGTTTTCTGTGATTAAACAAAAACTGAATACAGGACAGTGAGCTACCAGAACTTTTTGTAATTGTATAAATTCATCATGTAGAAAAACTGAGATGTGACGTCTTAATCTCATATTAAGATATCCCAGAGACTAAATGTTTAGTAAAAATCTTTCTGACAAAATGTTTAACTCATCTTCCCCACTTCAGATAAAAGTGAGCTGTGTGTATGTAAAGTGAGTTTGACATTCATAGTGTAACACCTTTTTAAGGAGTTTTAGGAGTCTTTAAATATAAGTGAAGCATTTATTGAGCAGGTAATCTTGAACATGTGGTTTAAAGAACATCTCTAAACAGTGCTGTGTGAATTCATTCATTCCCCCCCCCAAAAGAAGGTCGTTATTGCAAAAGAACAAAACCATCAAACAGCTTACGAAGATTTAATGTACATTTATTCTTACCACGTGGAACATATAGTATAAAGATTTCATACTGAATAAATGATATTCATTGAGCCAAAAAAGGGAAAGGGAGGAATTTACACGATGTCTTAGCTACATAGTCTGAAATACAAATATGCAGAATCCATGACTGGAGAAAATTTGTCAAACGTGTTCTTCATCTAGTTTATTTTCATTGTACCAGGAGATAACAGGTCTGAGCCATGTCTGCCATACTACGGAGCTGTGAAGAGACCAGAGATGTGGGTCTTATCGGAGAGGACCGAAGGTCACGGACCAAACTCACGTCAGCCTCCGTCCCGCGCCAATAAACAAGTGTGAGAATAGTGACACAGAGAGAGAGCGAGAGAGACAGACACAGAAAGGAAGTATAATGTACAACATTATATATACACCACAGCAAAGCTGTATCTGAAGTTGAAAACCAGTCCTAAGAGGTGATTTCTTTTCATAAGGGTATTCATACAATCAAGGGATAAGAGGAGGTAAGGGTGTTGTAGGTTCTTGATACTTTGGGGAAGAAAGCCATTTTCTGTTTTAACACCAAACTAAATTGACCTCGAAACTCTTGAGGAGCTGCATCGCCAGCTTCTGTGTGGAAACGTGTGTTACAGAATGCTTACACTCAAGAGCAGTACGGTACAGAAAATGTCCTACAATCTACTGCACACTGCACAGGCCTCCCCGGTGAAGGTGTCTATTGACAGCACTTTGTCTACTGTCGGGCTGACTGGTGAGAATCCAACTACAGCAACTATAACCAGTAGGCCACTTAATCAGTCTGCTTCACCTCTGAACATCAACCAGTCACAGACTCATTGTGCCCTCGAGGGGAGAGCTAGGGCACACTGTGTCTCCCAAACTCACTGTAAACGAGACAGCAACTTTGGTTACAGTTTTTGTTTTTTCAGCTATTTATTATTTATTAAAAAGTACTTTCCCCCCCTGCCCGCCCCACCCGAGTGCAGCACAGTCTCCCAACCGTGGTGCTTTGCTCTGTGTCATCCAGTGGGCATTTGCTTTGCAAGTAGTGTCACTTTGTCGGCATCTCTCCGATTTGTAGATCCACCACCGCTCCGTGATTAACCCCCGCCCTGCCCCTCCGTCTCCTCGAGTGAGGCTGGCCCAGGATGGGGAGGCACGGAAAATGGAATCTGAAGGATTTTCATAAATTAAAATACAGACAGTCACTTGAACTTTCTTTGCCCTGTTACACACACATAAGCCAAGGTTACCAGGAAGGAGGGGGACTGGGGACAAAACCCCCAAGAAGTGGAGCCACGGCTCCCTCCAGCTGTCATGACTGGCCGATCAGAAAGAGTACATCACAGATAACATGAGAAACCAGCGAGTTCATGAGGGGAGACACTGAAAGGTCGAGGAGTCGGGACTCGTGTAGTGTGAACTCTGAGTGGTTCTCCTCCACCTTAGCTAAGGCGTGCAGGGCCCGGGCTGCTCGCCGCATCATGTCCGGGCTTGTGGGTTCAAAGGGCATCCCTTGTAGGTGTAGCAGAGAGCTCTGGCTCTGTTGCAGCTGTGTGGCAGCCAGACTGTCCTCCAGAAAGCCCAGCAGGTTGCCCACGCTGCCCTTCTGAACAGCGATTGCTCGGGCTGCCAGAGTGTCACCCTGGGCCAGGTTGGCTAGTAGAACTACGGCCATCTCCCTACAGACCGCAACCTTCCTGTCTCCAATTAGCCGCACCAGGTTCCCATAAAGCTTCTCCAACCGACTGAATGGTGGAGTGGCCAAGATGAGGTCCACATTGTTGTCTTGGATGCTTAGTTTACTGAGCGTTTCCAGGACAAGTCTCTGAGGTGACAAAGAACCGTGGGGTCCCAGAGTGGGGAAAGGGTCCTGGGCTTCTGCTGAGGGGCACACAGCCCAGTGAAGGAGGCCGTCCAACAGAGGCAAGCAGATGCTTTCGGAGTAGATGGAGAGGTCCAGCTGGCCTGAAATATTTGCCAAAGTGACCAGTGTGTTCTCCCTCAGCAGCTCCAAGCAGTCCCACCACCATTCGTCCCTTTGGCCCATGCCCTCATCCGAATCCTCGTCCTTTTCGTAGGTGAGCGGGGCCTGTTTGCGCTCCGGGTGCCGGTGGTGGAGCAGGATTAGTCGACCCAGTATAAGCAGCAGCCCCGAATGCTTGGACATCTCGTGGTCATTGCCTGGAACGAAGGAGAGGCTGCGGACAATATTTGAGACGCAAATGCAGCGCCGGGCTAAAGAATCCTGCCAGTTAGTCAGTGCAACGAGCGGCCCCTCATCCTTACTGTGAGGCTCGTCCTCCAGGATGGTGCCGTTCTGCTGTGCCTGCTGGGTAAAGAAACTGCCAGAGGAGGGAATGGGTCTATTATTCTCTAGGTGACTTTTCGAGCCTTTCTCAACCGTCTTGGAGTCACAATCTGTCTTCCTCTCCTCCTCGCTGCCAAGCAAGGAGCTGGACTTCTCTGAGACTGCTGATCTTTCTGAAGAGGAGGTCTCTTTTGGCATTTCTTCTTCGTCTTGAGGCTTCCTTCTCTCCTCCTCGGCAGGCAAACCATTTTCCCGTATCTCTTCTTCTAGGACTCTCCGCCTTAGTAAAACCGGTGGCACAGGTATTCGTTCGCGTGGTTCCAAGAAGTCTTTTCGTGGCTCAAAGTGGGTCTGGATGTGTTCTGTTGAGTCTCCCCCTCCTGCGCTCCAGTGAAGTAAGCCACTGTCAAACTCTTGAATTTTGCCATGATTATTTGCCTGGGCTGCGGCAAATGGGTCTTTCTTTCGTACCAACTTCAGGGGAAACTTGTCAAACTTGCTCGCCTGCTTGGGTCTCTCGTGGGCAGTTGGGGTGTGCAACGAGCCCGTCTGCTCAGATGATGAACCCTTGCTCTTCTCGTCCTGACCTTGAGAGCACTGCTTTTGATCTTCCTCCTCTTTGACATGAGATGACCCCTCCGTTTCTCGTTCTTCCTCTTCATCGTCATCTTCATCCTCTTGTTCCATATCATCCACCCGTGGTTCCTCTTCCTCTGTGCCATTCCAGTCTCGTTTCAAGGTCTCAGGATCAAGTAGTGTTCTCTGGCCAGGGTCGCCGACCTCATACTCCCGCAGGATGCCAAAGATTTCAATGAGGCAGCGTCGGAAATACTCAACCACCAACTCTAATAGACCAGGCAACTGAAGAAACAATATAAAGGAAAATATTAGAAATGATCACCATGCAAACTGCTACAAACATTATTAGGGCTCAATACTGAATCTCACCGTGTTGAGATCGAAGGTGGAAATACTATTGTCGTCATAGAGAAGTATATTGATAGTATCTAAGGCCCACGTGCTTTCAGCCAATAAACCGGACTTTAATGACATCATAACTCTCCAGGCCTCTGGGGTTCCTAAAAGAAAAAAAATAGAGAAATTAATGAATACCACTACTCTCTGATCAATAACTTACAACTGAGGACAGCTGCAGTATTAAACAGTACTGTGAACAATAAAGGGTAATAAGCTGCTTTTAAGTTCTAGAATTTCTTTTCATACCAATATCTTTCATGGTGAGTTTTCGACGTGGCTTCAGGACAGGAAGGGTAGCTTCTACAGAGCCTGGCGGAAAAGGCATGTCTCGCCTTATTAGAGGTGACTGCACTGGAGGGGGCACTATGTGGGATGCAGGCACTGGGGGACCAGCCTTCTGCATCTTCATTCCATGCATAAAGGGAGACTTGCTAGGCGATGTCCTGCTCTCTATGGGGCGGGGCATGGATGCTGGGCTCGGCACCTGTGGAATGTGGTTCTGCACCCCCTGAGGGGGCTGGTAGTTGGACTGTACCGAGCGAGGCATAGGTGCGCCAGGCCCGGCTGGACCGTAAGGAGGCTGCCGAGGGCCCATCTGACCCCCCCACTGGCCATCGTGATTCATGCGTTGTTCTGACGGCATCATCTCCTCTGCCCGGTTCATGCCGGGGTAACCAGGTCCCTGGGGAGGACCCCCAGGGCCACCCTGTCGGCTGGGGTAGTTCTGATAGTTCATATCTCGAGGTCCCTGCCACATGCCTCCCTGAGGACCCTCAGGAGGGCCTGACTGCATCATCTGAGGGGGCATGTTAGGTTGCGAATTGGGCCCAGTTGTCCCCTGCATCCGTTCACGACCAAAGGGAAACGGGAACTGACTGCTGGGGCCGGGTGGACGGCGATCGGCGCCAGGGTAGGGCCCGCTGCTGCTGTACTGATTGTATGGCTCCTGCTGTCCTGAAGAGGGTGCAGAGGCGCCTCCTTGCTGTTGCGGTTGCTGCGGTGGCTGCTGTCCGCCAGGGAAGGGTCCACTGTAGTCAGTCTCGTGACGTTTTGATGGTGGGTAACCGCCTTCCCCTGGACGCTTGTAACTCTACAGAAAATACAAAAGTGCAGACAGACACATTTATCATTTAAAGCAAACTGCAAAAAGAATAAAGTCATTCACAAAAATGTAAAAAAATGACAGGAGCGCCATCAAGGACAAAAAAAAAAAAAAAATACACAAGTAAAAGTTATAACCTTCACATTGTTTGACCTATACACACTAAGAACACTGGGAGTTGGTGTAGTGCAGATGGATCATTTACCGGTTGCTGTGTGTACATTCCAGGCTGCTGATTTGGGTAAGAGCCAGTAGGGGGCGTTCCCTGTCCAGGATACTGATTACCATAGGAATCATGCCTGCAAAAAAAAAACAAAAAAAAAAAACAAGTGCCTGTTCAGTTTGACCATGAAAATCTTATGCATCTCTCACCAAGTTACAACAAGCCCCACTGATATGTGTCAGCATACGTCGATGAATGCACACCCAAAGGGCATTTAGCTGTAGATTCCTCTAATCGTGTCACAGTGAATTACATTATACTTAATATCCTTTATACTCCTCTTTGGTGCTTCAACGTGATCCATTTTTCTATAAAACATTTACTGTATTATTATGTCAAGCATGTGTTTGTTAACTGCATGGCTCACTACTTGGTGAAAAATACCAGCCAGCAGAGAATTTGTGTTGGATTAAGACAAAATACATTTAAATCAATGCAACTGTATAACATTCATATTCACACAAGATAAAGCTTAAACTAAAGAGCAGTAAATGCCAAGTGAATATTTACTCAAAGATGGAAAAAAAAATTTACATTAATGAAGCAATACCGCTGTCAAAATGACAAATATAGAAGTTACATCAAAATACAGTGTCTCATGACGCTGTGGACTGGCTTTGTAACGAGACTGAAGAGTTGAAGGTTATTCAAGTTTTACTAAAACCGTAGATTTGTTATATATGAAGAATGACTTCCAATTGACAGTAGTTTGAAAATCTAAAAGGCTGCCAGCCACGAAGTGCTTTGTGAACTGACCGTGGCTGCTGTGGTGGGAAGCGATTTGGCGAATACATCCCCGTGTCGGCGTTGGCAGGCATCATCGGGTTTGGCTGAGGAACACCAGATCCCATGTTGCCTTCTGGGCCCATTCCTTGCTCCGACCTGGGAAAAGTGGAACAATACACGTAGAGATTATGCTAGATCATCCAAAAAAGAAAAGAAAAAACTCATAGGAAATGTTACAAAGCACAAGGTCAAGACATTTTATAAGTGGCTCTCAGTGTATGACTGCTAACAGTGAGGAAGTATATCTTGAATAGCCTACTTTAAACATCCAGTTTGATAGGAAAATGGTAACAAAAGTGACAACAGCAACTAAAAAAGGCTCAGACGGAACACTGTAATCCAAAAATGCCAGTACTCCACATACAAGAACTAACAAACCAGGAAAATTCCCAGGGAAGGAAAGTGAGACACTGCTGGTGGAAAGTGTTTTGCTGTTACTACAATAGGTTATGACACCTGTATACCCACATTAGCGCTAAAATGTTTCTCCAGGCAGAAGATGAACTACTACCGTCACTGTCAAAGTAGCTACTGCATAAATAAAAAATATTGGTCCCACCATGCAAGTGTGCAGTATCACTAATTTAAAATAAAAAATTCAAAATCTAATACAATCGTGGGGGGAAAGGATTGCCCGTGGAGACTACAACGTCTCGTGTTTACTCGTATTACACTTGTTTTAGGGATACATTTCATTCTTGTCACCATATGAACATGTGAATCAACGGCAGCATTAAAATAACCTAAGAGCTTAATTAAGTGTGTAAGAAGCTAGCCAGTTTCTTAAATATCAAATGTATTCAACTCAGTCATTAGACAATTTCTTTGAGGTGAATGGGGACATTTGTGGTTTGATTAATCATGAAAGTACTTGGTTTTACCAGCTGTGTTGAAGGACCATTAAAATTCTGCCTTACCTCCTGTCGTAGCCTGGTCCATAAGGATACTGCTGTCTGGGCCCCATTGGCATTGTGCCCATGGCCCCAGGCGGTCCCCTGTTGAATGGAGGTTGCTGCTGCTGCTGTTGCGGTTGTTGTGGTGGTGGTTGTTGTTGTTGTGGCGGCTGCTGTGATTGATCACCCATCCCGCTGTTGGGACCCTGGTTAGCAGGTAGAAACTGCTCCCCAACTGGAAATATATTTAGAGTTACAAAGCATTTAGAAATGTGTAACTGGTTAATTAGCTGAGACTAACAACACTATTCAGTGTGCCCACCTTTCCGCATGTTACTAAAGGGGTCTTTGTTTGGTTCGTACGGGCCCATTCGACCTTGCATGTCAGGCGTGTTCATGCCAGACTGATAGTTGGAGTTGGGCGTCATGTTCTTCCGGGGAAATGCAGGATCGCTTCCGTCAGAGAAGGGGTCCTGCAGGTTAACGCTGCTCCTAGGAAAGAGGCAAAAGGAAGAAGGATTAGTATAACTAATGTTAATGACTCTTGAAAGCAAAGATTCTTCAGTTAAAATCTTAAACAAGAGTCACCTGGACCCGGGCAGCATTTGGGCATGAGGAGTAGAGGCCGGAGTAGGGGGTTTTAAGTCTCCCCCCTCAGCCATGGAGCTGCTGGTAGACTGAGGAGTCTGAGGACCCTGCAGAGAGCCTGACCCAGCTGTGGAGCAGAGGGACGCTTCAGTTTGAAATAAGAGAGGAACAGATAGATATGGTACATGGCTTTAATAACACTGCAAAAGAGCAAGTCGGGCATTTTTGTCAGTTTTAAAGTTCAAAGGGGTTGATTATTGAAAAGGTACGCTCATCAGAAAAGGTTACATGAGCACAGCTCTCACCTGGAGAGGGGGGCTGGACCTTAGCAGCTTGGTTCTTTTTGTTGTCTGTAAAGATCTCAGGTGGGGGGTCTTCACCACGCTCAATTTTGCACTCAAAGGCATACAGACACTGGATGTACTGTTTCTTTAAAGAACTAGCAGCACTGCTGGATGTACCCACATTCAAGGAAGTGGCCAGATCACGCCATTTCTTATTCTTATTCACCTGAGATACACACACATACACAAAATACAGGGATATTAGGAAAGGATTCAACAAAGACAAAGCAAAACATTTACTCTGGGATTCATGTTGTTTAAAACTTCCATATTAACCTGCATCATGCCTCCGATCTCTTTAACAGACATGTACAGCCGAAAGAGGTCGAGAGGTTTGCGTCCTACAGCAGGCAGGTTGGTCATGCCCATAGCCTTCTCTTCAATAAAGGCCAAATAACGGTCCACCCACATCTTCCTCTCTGGCTCTGGTCCTAAGTCGTACAGATGCGTTATCTTTTCACTGGTTGTGGTGGAAGAGTTGGACTTCTGTTTAGTGTGAGAGGAGGAAGAAACCAATTTTCAAAATGACAAAGGACATGAGGTGAGGTGCACAGATTTTAAAAGACTTGTAAAAATAGTAATTATATTTAATAGAGGGGTTACCTTCGATTTGGATTCTGGCTTGGGCGTCACACTCCCATCTACCTTGTTATTCATCTTATTGTTCATTTCTGGACTAGAGGCCATGCCTAGAAACAATGGTGGGGAATGAATTCGCTATGAAGCATCCACGTAAGAGAAAACAAACAGAAAAAAAAGAACAACATTAAGTTATGAGGTTATGCCAGTACAACTTACCACTTGTGTTATTGGCCATGTTTGGCCCCATAGGGTAGGGTGATCCACCTGGAGTGTTCATCATTCCAGGCATACTGTTCATTGGAGGGCCGTAAGGCGGGCCAGAGCCCATCATGCCTGGAGACATGTTGGGGTACCCAGACATCCTGGAGAGAGAGAAATATGTCATCTTATGTGCAAGTGGGATGAGGCACTGTGCAGCTACTTCATATTTAGACATGAGTGATAACCAGCAGACTTGTGCCTGGTGAATAAATGCAGGTAGTTGAGGATCCACTGGTAACCAACCTGTTGTGCATGGAGTTTGTGGCAGGGTGTTGCATGGCTGAGGGATCCGGGGGCTTTCTGTTCATTCCTGGTGGAGGACACATTCCTGAGCTCACCTGGGGCGGCATATTGCCCATGTTGGGAGGCATGTTTGGACCCATGCTAGGCCCCATATTGGGACCCATGTTGGGGCCATAGGGCCGTGCCCCCATTTGATTAGGAGGCATCCTTCCTGGAGGCATGCCAGCATATGGAGGACCTCCACCCTGGCTTGCCATGGGATTTATTGAGCCCATGCCAGTCCCAGGGTAGCTGGCATTAGGCATGTTGCCATAGCTAGGTTGCCGAGGATAACCTAAGATGGGAATGATAAGATGGAAAAAAAAAAGGCTCAAGTAAATCACATGGTTGCAACTGAACAGAACTCTGAAAAAACAAAAATCTCACTGCAGCACCCAGAAGTTTCTTGGTTTTTATAATTCAAAGTAGTCTTTTGTTAAAGAGTGCGTGAGGCAGACTTTTCCTTACAGACTGCTAGTACAGAGAGAGAGAGTGCACTATGCAGCCTGAGCAACAAGCCTTTGTCACAGTTTCAGCTCTACTGACAGGAGGCTCTGCTACGTCAGCTGACTCTCTGCTTCACAGCTATAAATAGCTGCAACACAGTCAGAGGGAGGGACCAGCGATAGCATGGTATTCATGAGGCAGGGAGATATATTCCTAAGGATTTTCTGATACATTGTAAACAGCAAACTTTTTAGACAGGTTGTAAATGGAGTGGAAAGCCTTTATTAAGCAATATTTAGGCTTAATATAATCAATTTTTAGAAGACAGTTGTCTTAGCAGTATTTCAAAGAATAAAAAAAAAAAAAAAAAAAAAAAAAAAAAAAAAAAAAAAGCCTCTCTTAAAGATAACCCAATCCAAAAGTTTAAACCTTGAGGGCCATATTGTCCTCCCTGCTGCCCGTAGCCTCCCATAGAGTTGTTCTGCTGATATGGGCCCATCCCAGGGTGCATCTGTCCCCCAGAGGACTGGCGTGGTGACAGTGCAGAGGCTGACTGGGGGGAGCCATAAGGGGGCATCTGAGGGTTTCTCTGCATAAACCCTAAAAGAGACAAAGACAAAGGCTCAGATGCCACGGCAAACACTCAACATGTTAATCTCAAAGCAGACTTCAGATGGCAACATACCTCTGTCCTGGGCCATAGGAGACTGGCTCATTGTAGGGTGTAGGCTCCCATCTGACTGCACACTTGACGGTCTGGGAGGCATTTGGGTCCCTAAACAGTAATAATTAAGTTAAATTGGTGAGAGCTCAGGGAAGGAGCAACGAGTAGTTGCTAAGTTTATTCCAATTTGAGGACAAAGGGTGATATCCATTCTTAAAGATGCATAAAACTATAAAACTCTTTTGCACTACTAGACATTCTTAAAAATGGCATTAACACCTCTTCCACCACAGAGATTCAGAGCTGGATCGTAAGAGAAAATAACATTGATGTATTTGGGTCGAACCACAGAATACAAAAATGTCTCCCACTGCTTCAAGATTCTACACTGCTTGTTGCCCATTATGGGCCCAGAAAAGCCTTCTGATCTAGTTCTGAGGTTATAAATCCATTCAGACTCTTAACTGGGGGGTGAGAAAAACTTTACACTTTCAGCAAAAAATTTGTCAAACTCTGAGACAAAAATCAGCCCTCACAGAACAGCAGAGAGCATATTTAAAGGCTAAACTTTAGAAGGTGCACAATTCTAAATATGCAGACCATGCCAAACACACACACACACACACACACACACACACACACACACACCTTTATGCTTCGTGAACAACCAAACAAAAATAATATTTTAGTGTGCAGCAAAGATCCTGAGGTGTCCGAGGAAACTAAACACAGCAGGCTGAGTTTTGAGGAAATGTGCAATTGCAGGCCATCGATAATGTTTCCATTTACTGTCGGGTCCAAATATAGGACATATAGCTTCAGCGAGGCTTGGAAAACATTTCCAAAAATGGCAAAGAGGGTTTCAAACAAAATTCACCAAAAAGGTAAATGTAATCTCCCAAAAATATGCAAAAACCAACAGCTTCTCTAATAATTTAAGCAGCACTGGTCAGTAATCTGGCATCGCTGTCACGATCAGACATGTAAGAAGCCCGCTAATAATCATATGCCCAATTTCACTGTGAAGGCCCACCTGGCATGTTGGCAGGTGACAGCGGTCCTGTGCGGGATGTGCTGGCGCTGGCAGGGGAACCGGCCGGGGAAGGTGAAGGCCCTCGGATGCCTGGCAGGTGTGGAGATGTGTGAGGAGAGAAGGGCGACTGAGCAGGGTTGCTCTGCTCGCCCTGGCTACTCGACACCCCTGACGTGCTCACGCCGGGACTCAGGGCGCCCTCTGTACCGGTAGGCAGGTCATCGATGGACCCCGACAGGTCCTGAGAACACATACAGGGAGAAAAGAAAGAACAAGGAGTAAAAGAACTGCACTGCAGAGAGACAGGAAAATTTAGCAGGGCAAAAATAAAAAAATATGACAGTTTGTGCATTTTGACACAGATGCTCCTTTCTCTTGATTCCTCTCAACTTTTGGGCAAAATACCGCCACATCCGGCCTACAGCGTCCTAAAAAGAATCAAAACAACCCACAAAAATTTAATAAGAGCACTAAGGAATCTAGAGGCGAATGACTGTAATGGGTCTGTGCTGCTATTTAAATCGATTCCAGCGCAATGTGTTTTCAGTCAGTGACGTATGGCACATATATAGGCACATATCAGACACTCTGCAAGCTTAGACTAGATTAAATGCTGATAAAGAACTGAAGTGATTTCTCTTTACGCTAATATTTTCATTGCGTCCTGCAAGCATGTTTAATTGTTATCCAATGTGTGTCCCTATGCTTATTTAAGCCAAGTCAACGGAGCCTCTGGTTTACAGTATTGTAATGTTTACTTTGTACATTAGCTGTAGTATCAGTACGCTGCAATTTCATCCTTCTGCTGTTAAGACATGAGTGGCAGAGATACAAATACACACACACACACCCGGAGGCCTTTGTCCTTATTTATCTTTTTCAAAGAAAAAGTGAGTGCGCATTAGTGCCGGGGGTTGTCATGGTTACCAAGGTTTGTAGGATGCAAGCCGAGTCAGCGTGCAGCGCCAGCTCTGCCATGTGATTTCAATACACAAACAAACAGCCAAGATTCAGTTCAGATGAAGGGCATTTACAAACCTGGAAGTTTGATCCGGACGGATGACCGGAGAGCTGCATTTTAGTTACAGTCAGGTTCGTATTCACAGTTTTTTTGTTTTTGTTTTTTAACACAGGACAAGTCTGCATAACATCAAGTCTTTCAGACTGGTAACTCACTCACTGCATCGTTTAGGTGACGTCATCCTGCATCATCAGGGCTCGCAAAGGTAAATCAAATTCTGCTGAATGGCAGCAGGTCAGTGTGCACTTTAATGCTCTCTGGTTGCACAAAAGAGCTCAAAAGAAATAACGGGAATACCATCCAGAGGTTGTTACTATAGGCTGGAAATCGATCGTGTGCAAAGAAGAGGACTGCATGCAAAAAAAGGTCCAGTACTGAAATGTTTTCAGTTTTAGATGGAAATGCATCGATTAGAAAGCGGTCTTAACAGTTCAAGAACCATCACAGGTGTTTTTTTTACATAACTTTTGAATTCGCACTAAAAAAACAAACCAAAAAAAAAAAACCCAAAAAAAAAACAGTGGGTTTGGTCCATTTGCCTTCACAGCCCAAACAAAAACAGAATACGCATGGAAGCAGACTGAAAACATGTTTTCGAATTGTCTCGGTTCAGCCATTTCATCTGTGCAAGTGCTCGATTGTCAGATTTCTCGTCTCATTTGCACAGCACCCTTTTCCAAAAAGCATCAGCCATGGAGCTGTGTCTCAACAACTGAAGAACAGCAGCACGCGCAGCAGCCAGAGCAAAGGAAAATTTTTACATTATCATCAATAATACGAAATGAATTTTAAATGCAATGTGCCATAAACTGCCGTGTTTTTGAAAACTAGCATGATAAATATAATAAAGCGGCAAGGAAAAAATATCTGATGGAAAACTGTGAAAAAGCAATGCCCCGGCGGTGTTATAAGAAGCATAACTGACCGGAAGGCTGGAGGGGCGGCCTTGACCGTCCTCTGGACCAGATTTAGGCTGAGTGGATGGAGGCGCATTGGACTGAAATGAGTCCTGGGATACCTCCTGATAAACAAAAGAACGTGCGCTTAAGTATACTGCCAGAGATACAGAACCACATAGAGAAAACTCATTAACCAAGATGAATATGAGCCAAGACTGAGATTGGTACCTGCGGAGGAGGAGGAGGAAAGCGCTGATAAGGTGACTGTTGTGCTTGCTGCTGTTGAGGGTTCTGGGGGTAACCTGCAGGCTGCCCTTGTGGGTGCTGGCTGTGTCCTGGTGACTGCTGTGGATGAGACTGTGATTGCTGTTGCTGTGAGGGTGGCTGCTGGGGCCCCTGTATTGATCCTGGGTAGCTGGACTGGCCTTGCGATCCAGGGTTAGACTGGGAGTTGGGCTGCTGCTGGGCCTGACTGGGAGGACCCTGCTGCTGGGCGTAGGGAGACTGGCCAGACTGTGGGGCTGAAGCTTGAGAATAAGGGGGCTGTGACTGTGGGGGCCCTTGGGATGGGCCTGGCAGTGGCCCCTGGGACTGTGGGGGCATGTGGGGCTGCTGATAAGGTGGCCCTCCCTGGGTGTGTGGAGTAGAAGTCTGAGGAGGGTGGGGTTGACCTGGGTATGGTGACTGGCCGCCGGGTTGTCCAGGTGGAGGCTGTGAATATGAGGTTTGTTGCTGACTTGGGTGAGGAGCCTGGCTTGGTTGGCCATAATAGGGTGCCTGGCCCTGAGAGCCATAGCCTCCTGCTCCCTGCTGGCCATAAGATCCCATCTAAACAGAATATACAAACACACTAAGGCCTCAAACACACCAACAGTAATGAGAGATCTGAACTGAAGATCCAGAATGAAAGATAATACCTGTGGACCATACGGCATGGCCCCCATGCCTCCAGAGGTCCGGCCTTGCATTCCCACTGGATATCTCTGGGGACCTGGCGGGGCATAACCCTGTCCAGGGTAACCAGGCCCTGGTTGTGGACCGGCTGAAGGTCCTTGCTGTGACTGCTGACTGTATGGGCCGCTTGTTCCATATGGCTGACCCCTCATTTTTCCCATCGGGTCCATGGAACCAGGAGGCTGGACATGGCAAGAACAGAGAGCAAAAAATAAAAAATCAGATGATAACAGCACAACACAGAAAATCAAGTCATCAAATCCTACAAGTTTCAAGCAAGTGTCCTCACACAGATAATTGTACTATTACAGCTGTAAAATACTTGACTGCAGAGTCTTACATTTCCATACCTGAAAAGAAAAAAGAAAAGAAAAAGAAACTCCAGCAAACAGGCAAGCTGTGTTTTTCCCCCCACCTTATTTCCCACGGTCATTACCCTGATTTTTTTTCACCTCGCTTTGCCATAGTTTCGGAAGTCAACAGAATATATATACTTTCGAATGGAGGGCAGTCTGCCCAATCTTAAACATATCCCAGCTGTGCTCCTGTTTTGAGTCTGTTCCAAGTAGCCCCCCCTTCCACCCTTCATTGAAGGCAGTTTGGCTCTGGATGAATGACACAAGAAATGAAGGAAGTAACTTCACAACAGCTGTGGAGAGTAAAAACTGTGTATAGCTGTACATAGTCTATAACCTGGCACATTCAGTTTTTAAAAAAAAGCTGGAAATAAAGGTCACATTCTGGATCTTTACTCACGCTCCATCAAAACTGTGTCACATGATAAAAATTAGGCACCCCAAGATGATCTGCTTAAACAAATACATGTAGACCCATGAGCTACTTTGGGTGAATCCCCACAAGCGCACCTTGCCGACAAAAGCATCCTCAACTCAATGGTAACTCCTCTGTCCAAATAATAAACAAAAATAAAAAGCGTGACCCTTTGCACATCTAAGATAATCAAGTGAATAAGAGTAGCACATGGCTAATCTGCATAAGACAGAGAGGAAACTCCCTTGGCAGGTGAGAGATGCTGGACTGCCTTCTGATTGGCTTCGGGGGAGGATTGGGGGGAAATTTTCTGCAGTTAAACTTGTGTGGCACGCCAGACACAGCAGCAAAGAGCGCATACACACATGCGCACACACACACCCTCGTGGGGAAAGCTCAAATTTGTCTTTTATTCTACTGTGTGTGTATTAAAAAAAACAACCAAAAAACAGCCATGTGTTTATTGCATTAGCTCGAGAATTTTAAAAAATATGGTATATCAGTAAATAAGAGCCCATTTACCCATGATGTGAACTTTACTGTGTTAATAGTGTCTGGTGTATATTCAAACACTAAAACAAACTACTTACACCCCTTTTTGGTGTAACAAGCTGCACCCAGAGCCCACAGCAACACATTTCGCATTTTTGGTCAATATTAGCAAATGATGGGAGCAAAACTACAAATCCACACATCATTCAGGTGCGAGCTGCTCCAACCGTGGATTTATTTTGCAAGTAAGAAGTGGAGCTTAGAGGAGGAGAGAAGCAGCAAAAAAATAAAATCTCTGGTGACCCTGTGATGAGTTAATGCTATGTGCTCTTATCAGCAACTGTTGCCTTGCATCACATGTAATTATAAATGGCCATGAGCAGCGGATGAGGAGCCAATCAGATTTCAGCTAGCATGTCAACCCAAGACCAACTATCTCCTGGCTTTGACAGTAGGATTTTACCTCCACAATTCAAATCCCAGTGCAAACTGCAATCTGCTGACTGCATTCAAGTCACTCATAAAAAGCAGGGATGATTGTTTACAGGCGGCGTGCATGCGGGGAAGCCGAGCGGCTTTTCAGCACGGGGAAATTCTTTTTTAATCAATATATGACCCAAACTAACAGTTTAACCTTTCCCCAGCGAGCAAACTGTGATATTTACGCAATTTAAACAAGACCAACATGAGCCATTTTAACCAACTGTGCGAGACTCGCTCGACACGAAACGCATTCCTTCCGTCATGGCCACCGAAATACAGTTTATCGCACAAGAAAACAACACAAACACGAAGGTATGAGCAACCGCCACAAACTCACACGTATAAGAACACGTTACTGTAGCTGTGCACCATCACACGGATGTGTTCGCAGCAAAAATTCATTGTAAATTCAGCACGTAAAAGGAGAAGCAAAGGTATGAGAGAAAAAACGAACCGTTGCTCTTCAGCGACTATTTTCGCCCCCTTTTCAAAGTCGGGCCTTCTTGGCTTCCCCTGAACCGTCCTTTACAACGTTTCAACAACTTATATCCGCCTCGAGCGACGCTTCTTTGTTGCTAGCCAGCTTTATAAATACGTTAAAACAACTCTTATTTAATGGTGTGGTGAAAAGAAAAAAATTACACACAAGAGGCAGCCATTTTAGAGTCTTTGCGAACTAGTATCAGACAATGGCTGGCCTGCTACGTTGTGAACTAGCTAGGAGAAGGGAAGGAGACGTGCTAAAGCTCGTGCCTTGTTCCTGTTAAAATGGCTTTTACCTGGGTTCTTGCTAACGGCTGCCCAGCACTTCCAGGGCTCATAGGCGATGGGTGATGGCTCCTTTGTTGCCAAGCCGGATTGCTCCCTCCATACTGACCGCTACTGCCCATGTCTGCTGGTCCCTTGCTAGCTCCTTCTTGGCTACTATAGTCGCTAGACGGATAGTTTGGATATCCCCGCGTTGAGCTGGGGGAGGTTAGGAGCTTGTTGAGTGTCGGTGTGGATGTAGGTTGAGGGTTTCCAATGTTATATCTCTGATTACTGTAAGATCCAGCCATTGCCGTGGGTCCTCCCGCTGGTGGCTGCTGCTTAGCTGGTTGCCCCCCAGCTGTCGGCGCCTGGGCGCTGCGAGGGGAGTTCATGGCGTACGCTTGGCTGGGATACGGAGTCCTGTTCGGGAATGGGTTATAATTGTTGAACTGGTGGTTTGAAAAGCCATGGTCGTGTGAATTATGTTGATAAGGGTCCATCATGTTGCTCGACTGCACGACCGGACCCGCAGCAGCTGCCATGCCAGGGCTTTGTTGTCCGCCATGTTGATGAAAAGGGGCCCGACCGTAGTGCTGACTGTATCCGTACGAAGGTGGAGGAAAAGCCGCGCCGTGGTGATGCACCAAACCGGGGTGGTTATTTCCCTCCGGTCCGGCAGAGTCATTCTGGGTATTATTGTTAGCCCTGGGCGGGTTCCCATTCCCGTTCTTCATCTCAGGTTCTCCTCCTCCCCCTACATTTCCACCGTCGGCCCCGTCCTGCAGATCCCCCCTTCCCGGCGATCCGCCGTCCAAGCCCGGTTGCTTTTTGTCTGGCTGCTTCTCTCCCGGACCCGACTCGTCCTTGGCGTCTCGATCCGGCTTTTTGAGTTCGGACGGCGGACTAGTGTTAAGAGTGGCGGCGCTGGCGACCTGAGCGGCCATGATATACCCCCCACCTCTCTCTCCCTCTCTCGGCGAGTCAGTCACAATCAAAAGCTAGCATTGAATATAAATAATTGTTTAGAACCATTTATCCTTTTGCCGATGCATTCCCGCCCCTCATACCGGACCGAATCCGGCCTCCATCCTCCCGGTTCCGGTTCCGTAAATGGGTTAGAGAAATGATGGAGGCTCCATACAATGCGTAAAAAAAAGCGACAGAAATTGTTGTGGGAGTTGTGTTACTGAGCCCGGGTAGAGGCAGGGAGCGAACCCAACCAACACGAGGCTCCGCTAGATACAGCCATTTTACTGAGCCGCACAGATGGCCGCAAAACGCGGAGTGGAGCTGTCACAGCGCGGACTGGATTTTTTTGTCTTCAGAAAACCTCACGTTGTCTCTCTATCTTTTTTCCCTTCTCCCCACCATAGGTGGAATATTTTCTGCACACGACGAGAGTCGCCCAAACTCATAAACAATGCACTTTAAACCAGCCGCCAATCAAGAGGCTGTATATAGATCACGGGCTGTAGGCTTGGTGAATACGTTTGAGGGTTTTGTGGACTCATCAGTACCCGGGAAAACTAATTAATGCGTAAAAAATATATATATAATTTTTCCAAGTATTTGCATATATGTGGGTGCCACAGCTGCGCGCGTAAAGGTCGTTATTACGCACAGCAGGATACATAAATGCTGCAAACTTTGCACTGCATTCATTTAGCCTGCCTTCCACACACCCAGTTATATTTTTAGACTTTAAAAGCAAAAAGCTGTAACATTCAGCTCGTTTAAATGCGCCTTTGTGCTCTTGGCGTTATTGTGTTCCCCCCGAACAGTGTTTCTGAGTGGTATTTAGGCGAGAAAGGCAACGCACGCACAGGTTTTTCCACAGCAGAAGGAGGAAGCCTTGCAGCAAACGAGACTACCAATGCACATTCCCTTATTCCCTCCCCTGCCTGCTTTGCTCTGCTCTCTTCTACCACCCCCTCTCTCCTCTCTGTCTGTCTCTCACTCCAGCAGAAACACTCTCTGCCGAGTGTGGGGGGATGGGCGCGCAGGCTCCAGCTTCCCTCTCTCACCCCACTAACATTGAACTACACCGTTCAGAGGAGGGAGGAAGGGGGAAAAAATCAGGCAGACCTTATCTATCAGAAAGAGGATGCATGGACAGTTTCAAAGTCTCCCAAACAGTTAGAAAAACGAGCGTTAGAAAAACGTTCGTCCTCTGCTCAGTCAAATGAAGCAGACATGTTTTTTTTGGCACACACAGGGTGTTTGCGCACAGTGTTGAGCAGGGGTAGGATGGTAATGAAAAGAGTGTGTGCGAGGCTGAGGGAGTTTTTGTGGTTTTGGGGGTTTTTTTTGGGGGGTTTTTTGGTAGTAATAATTAAATGCGAATTTATTAGACGGTTTACGAGGCATTTAATAGTTCGGACTGTGTATTGATTACAGTTCAGAATCGTGCTGTAAATGGGACGACATTGCCTTTCGGTTTCTGTTCTCACTCTCGACACACACGCAAACTGTCTCTTGCTCTCTCTCTCTCTTTCACACAAACACACACGCATCTACCTCTAGGGGGCTTAGAGAGGGGGGGGGGGGGCACAGGAAGTACCACTGAGACGGCATACTTGATCACATGTACAAACATCGAAACACAATTTAACATTCTGCCTGACACACCCCCTAATGCACACACACGTACACTTAGACACAGAGCTTTGCAAGGAAGGACTGTACACATATAATTTCATAGCCACGTCACACCACACAGGGTTAATGCGATTTCCCACACCAGCGCGAGCTCTCAAAGTGGATCACGCTTTATTTCAGTCTGACTTCCAACTTTGCACGAAAGCGCTGGCACACCGAGGCCCCCCCGTGTTAAAACCAGCGTCTATGGGCTCCTTTTTAAGTTGGCAGGGTTACGATTTTTTTTTTTTTAATGTGAGATGTTGAGCTGGGGAGAGTGAACTGGGAGTAGGACAGTAAAGTCAGGGGCAGTCAATAGGGAGAAGTTTTAGTTGTATTTCGAAAGACAAGAGGATCTTCCATCCTAGAGACCAGACACAGGGCCAGTTGTGCAGAAACACAGATTTAATGTGGCTTCCTCTCCCCGCCTGACTTAATTTTTTCGGCTCTGGCTGGTTGAAAGACTTGGAGCAGACTTTTGTGGATCAGGGAGAAGCATTTGCGAGCACATGTGCCATCTGCTGGTGAAACAGCAGATCCATATATACAAGGACTCAACTACTTATGATGCCTTACTTAAGGGCTTTATTGAACCATTTCAGTCTTTGTCATAAAAGAATCATCTCTGGATAATATGCAGTTGTCTTATAAATGTTTATAGGATTATCCACCTTTTCCTTTACCCTAAAACACTGCTCAAAACTTCCCTTTTCACCAGAAAATCGTGCAACTGTTAGGAGGCAACTGAGGCTCTGGAGATTATATTCCACTGCGTGTCATGTTTTTATGCATGCAGGCTTTATCAGACATCTTCCTCGTCATTCCAGTTTGTGTGTATCTGCCATTATTCACGCAAAACATTTCATTTTTGCACCCATAATAAGAATAAATGGCCATATTCATTACAGTCACGTTGTTGTTTCAGCTCAACGATCATATCAGGGCTACAAGGCAAAACATGGGCTCCCAAGCATGTATCAAACTCAAACAAAAATGAAACTGAATGACTTTATTTTTTATCCATTTGTAAAGAAGACATTTCTTTTTTGCCTACAAAACATTACAAAAAAAAAAAAAAGATTACTCAGCCCACACATTTGCTCCCTTTAGTCTTCGTCACTGTGATTCTTTCATGAGGTGTGGTGCGACCGTGAAGCATCTACAGCACCCACATTTAGTTCTTATGTCTCCACTGCTTCTGCAGAGAGGCTGAGAAGAATTCAGGCCAAGTGAGATGGATGTTCCCAGGACCCCCTTCGTATACTGCTGCTGAAGGGGTGACCGCTTTCGTCCTGTTATTTGAGCTTTTCCATTTACAGCTCCATCATTTCCTCTTCCACAGTCTTTCCACTGGTTTCAACATACCTCTCTTGCACCCCGAGAGTACTGGTTGGTTAAATGTTAAGGAAAACCTGACAAACTACACATAAATTGGCTGTTATTTCTTGGCGTAAGAAATCCTCTCAATAAAACTGTAAACACTTATGCTTTTCAGACACCTCCTGTAAATCTTTATATTTGGCATCAAACCAGATGAGTCACTGTGAGTCACCACGACGATCAGGAAAGGATACGAGTTGAACTGGAAGTCTGCCCCCACAGCAGCTGACATCATGGCCTGCAGATTCCTCTCCTCCAGGTCTCCAAAGCAGTAGCCGTTGGCCTTGTCCACTGCTCGTAAGACCTGAATCATGCTCTCTTTGTCCTGGAAACCGAAAAGAGAAGTGCTTGATCCGGGGCTTTCCCACAAAGAGAAACTACCCACTGATCCCCTCAAGTGAGATTCACTTTAGAAAGAGGATGACAAAGCCTTTTTGAAAATGTGTGAGCACAGATTTTTCAGATTCTTCTTTGTGTGTTATAAGGTGTTGTCATAATGACATAAGCAGCACGCACATGCAAAGCAATAAATCCTCAAACTTCACTGACCTCTAACACTTTGCAGCTCTTTCTCAAAGTCGAAAGCTTTTATTTTTGGCTGCTTTAGGCACCATAAGTGGGTAACCAAGGTAACTAATGGCTGCTTAAACTAAGAACATGTACAAAGCATGTGTGCCAACCTGCCTCACGCATAACTTGCTGGTGCCACATGCAGTGATGGCACATGGTCTAGACTCCTGTCTCTGCACACACAGGATCAAATCACTCTTTATAAAGAAGCGATGTCAGGGAACGAGTGCAGAGTGCAGACAGCCCTCTCCCCCAATCCATCTGCACAAAATTGATCCAACCTTCAATTTGAAACGCTAAAAGCGATTTATGATTTAACGGTTCAAATAATGAAATACGAGGCATGTGACTTTTTAAGGGAAACGAACCGTGACGTCTGGTCAGTATGGATGCTTTATGACTACTTCAGAAGAAAGTAAAGAACTCTTATTTTGCACTCAACATCTCACAGAAGCATGATGCAGATACATTAATTAAGTAATAACAATGAAAATTTGTCGAGTTCACTGGCAAGACATGGCATTTGTTTTTACAGTGGGGCAAAAAAGTATTTAGTCAGCCACCGATTGTGCAAGTTCCCCCACTTAAAATGATGACAGAGGTCAGTAATTTGCACCAGAGGTACACTTCAACTGTGAGAGACAGAATGTGAAAAAAAAATCCATGAATTCACATGGTAGGATTTGTAAAGAATTTATTCGTAAATCAGGGAGGAAAATAAGTATTTGGTCACCTCAAACAAGGAAAATCTCTGGCTCTCACAGACCTGTAACGTCTTCTGTAAGAAGCTTTTCTGTCCCCCACTCGTTACCTGTATGAATGGCACCTGTTTGAACTCATCATCTGTATAAAAGACACCTGTCCACAGCCTCAAACAGTCAGACTCCAAACTCCGCCATGGCCAAGACCAAAGAGCTTTCGAAGGACACCAGGAAAAGTATTGTAGACCTGCACCAGACTGGGAAGAGTGAATCTACAATAGGCAAGCAGCTTGATGTGAAAAAATCAACTGTGGGAGCAATCATCAGAAAATGGAAGACATACAAGACCACTGATAATCTCCCTCGATCTGGGGCTCCACGCAAGATCTCATCCCGTGGGGTCAAAATGATCATGAGAACGGTGAGCAAAGATCCCAGAACCACACGGGGGGACCTGGTGAATGACCTGCAGAGAGCTGGGACCAAAGTAACAAAGGTCACCATCAGTAACACACTACAACGGCAGGGAATCAAATCCCGCAGTGCCAGACGTGTTCCGCTGCTGAAGCCAGTGCATGTCCAGGCCCGTCTGAAGTTTGCCAGAGAGCACATGGATGATACAGCAGAGGATTGGGAGAATGTCATGTGGTCAGATGAAACCAAAGTAGAACTTTTTGGTATAAACTCAACTCGTCGTGTTTGGAGGAAGAAGAATACTGAGTTGCATCCCAAGAACACCATACCTACTGTGAAGCATGGGGGTGGAAACATCATGCTATGGGGCTGTTTTTCTGCCAAGGGGACAGGACGACTGATCCGTGTTAAGGACAGAATGAATGGGGCCATGTATCGTGAGATTTTGAGCCAAAACCTCCTTCCATCAGTGAGTACTTTGAAGATGAAACGAGGCTGGGTCTTCCAACATGACAATGATCCAAAACACACCGCCCGGGCAACATAGGAGTGGCTCCGTAAGAAGCATTTGAAAGTCCTGGAGTGGCCTAGCCAGTCTCCAGACCTCAACCCCATAGAAAATCTGTGGCGGGAGTTGAAAGTCCGTGTTGCTCGGCGACAGCCCCAAAACATCACTGCTCTCGAGAAGATCTGCATGGAGGAATGGGCCAAAATACCAGCTACTGTGTGTGCAAACCTGGTAAAGACCTATAGTAAACGTTTGACCTCTGTTATTGCCAACAAAGGTTATGTTACAAAGTATTGAGTTGTATTTTTGTTATTGACCAAATACTTATTTTCCACCCTGATTTACGAATAAATTCTTTACAAATCCTACCATGTGGATTCATGGATTTTTTTTTTTTTTTTTCACATTCTGTCTCTCACAGTTGAAGTGTACCTCTGGTGCAAATTACTGACCTCTGTCATCATTTTAGGTGGGGGAACTTGCACAATCGGTGGCTGACTAAATACTTTTTTGCCCCACTGTATGTGTACTCTCTAGACCTGTTAGTGGTCCACACAAACTGAACCCATCCATCCATCCACACACTCTCTTAACCACTAATCCAATTCAGGGTTGTGTCAGGGCTGGCACGTATCCCAGCTATCACTGGATGGGGTACATCCCGGACAGGTCCCCAGTCCCTGACACAGAGACAGACAATCACTCACACTATATAGCCAGTTTAACCTAACGTGTAGATCTTTGGACTGTGGGAGGAAGCTGGAGTACCCAGAGAGAGCCCACGTGAGCACAAAGAGAACATGCAAACTGCACACTGAAAGGCTCCAGCTGGCCGTCAGGTTGGAACCAGGAGCCTTTTTGCTGTGAGGCGACAGTGCCACCCCCCTGTTAGTCACTCAACATTAGTATTATACATTCCACTGGTCCTTAACCAACAAACTCCCCAGTGCAAAGCCCGTGTGATGTTGGCATGTGTGAATAAAGCAGGCAAGCACATCTGAGCAGACTGAGACTCTGAGAAAGGACACCTGTGGAAATTATCACTACTAGATTCTCCCCAAACTGCCAGAACTTCATGTGTGAAAGCAGCTTATTTTATTTATTTAATTCACCAAAGCATATTCTAATTTACTGGGAGTTAAACAGACATTACTGGCTCTTCTTTTGCAGTTAATACCAAGAAGCAGCGCTGGTACCTGTACATTGAGAGGGACAAAGGACACAAGGCTGTAATCTTGCACGACCTCTGCCAACTTTTCATTTAGGTGGCGGAATTTTTTAAAGAAGGGGTCTGCAGCCAAGTGATCGAGAAGATAGGTCAGGTCCATGACCTCTGTGTAGAAGTCAAGGTTGAAGGCTGGAAAAGAGTACAAGACAAATGTTACCAAGGATGATGATGAAAAGCAACCAGTTGTGAAATTCAACAACTCAGCTGGCAATCAATGCCGGTATAGTTTTTTTTTCTTTCATCCTACTTTCTTAGAAGGGAAACAAAGAAATATGATTTCTAAAAAGACCTTTAATGTCTTAATCTCACTGTCTTAGAACATTTATCCAGCACAAATCAATGCGATTCATCAGATAATCTCTGACTACAGCCTGTAAAATCTGTTTAAAGCAAACCCTTATTAACTCACCCAGCTTGCCATACTGCTCCATCAAGTCCATCTTGGAGAGAACGTTGACATGGGGAAGCTCGACATGCAGCATCGTAGACAGCGAGGTGCACAGCACTGAAATGAACTTGGCTGGATCAGCACAGTAATGAGAGTCCACGAGGTGCACCGCTGTGAGCTAAAAGAGAGGACATCAGCCCTAAAATTCATCTTATGGTGTTAATATAAATTCACCTTGTTGTGTTAAAGCTGTGTATACATGATGGCAGTGTGGGTAAGGTAGGAGCTGTGAAGGCTCAGCAGACATACAATAATTATCTAATGATGAAGCTCACCCTGAAATTCCACTTGGCCAGCTGTGAGAAGATATTCTTCACTGAGTTCTGGTGGGTGTAGAGCTCCACCTGTCCAGGACAGTCAAACAAGAAGTAGCAGTCACTGTACTGTTTCAGCTTCTCCTCCAACCAGTCCAGATTTGCTTCGACGTATTCCATGCAGTAGAGAAGTCCACCATTGGGCCCCAGCTTTAAACCTTCCATGACATCGTCCAAAGTCACCAGCTCTGAGATATCTACCGCACAGGAATAAGGTATCCCTTCATTGGCTGGATCCATATTCACAACCACCACCTTGCGTCCCAGGTGAGTCAGAAACTCTTGCATCCCTTGGCAGTAGGTGGTTTTCCCCGAACCCGGGGGCCCAATAACCACCTGACCGAAACGCAGGGAGGGCTTCGCTTGTGTCTGCTTGGACATGGCTTCAGACTCGCATTAGATGGTGCTAGGATGTCCTGTGCAGGGTACCAACTGGGGTGTTGGCTGGCAGTGTCACAGGATTTGGTATCAAGAGTTCAGTTTTTCTTCCACCAACTACATTAAAAACTCTTTAAACACTAAATAAACCTGGACCTGCCATCCACTCCGGTCAGACAAGACTTGTACAAAGTAGCTATTTAAATGTTTATGTACGATAAATCGTAAGTCTACTCAAAACATATGTGCAGGTCCTTAATATAATGTTGACTTTTACTGTAAATTACAGCAATACTGACTGATATTTACCGTTTGCTGATGCTATATTTACATGCGTATGGAAGTCGCTAACACATGCTAACGCTACTCGGAAGTATATCTAAGTTACGTAACTGGCGTGTCAAAATAAAAGCCGGTTGTTAACATGGCGCAACGTGCAGGACTAATTTCAGACTACATTTTTTTCTAAATCATCTCATCCTTGCTCAAACACCACATTATTCCGTCATTAATAGCTTGGTACAATTCATACACATGTGTATAGTTAATATAGGAAAACTAGATTTTGTGTGAGATTAAAAATTAGAGACACTAATCACATGAAAAAAGGATTTCAACATATATATATATATATATATATAAATGTGTGTGTGTGTGTGTGTGTGTGTGTGTGTGTATATATATATATATATATATATATATAGAGAGAGAGAGAGAGAGAGAGAGAGAGAGAGATAAGTATGTGTGTGTTTAAAAAAAAAAAAAAAGAGTTCCATGATGTTAAAATGGTTTTAATTAAATTTTATTAAAGTCATCTTTGTGATCTTTGTGGGCCAATGCTGCCACCTGGTTGCCACCCTCTGTACTTCATACTTGTGTTCGGCTGCCGTCTCAGCAAGGTATCGCCTCTGTCTATGTCTTTGGGTTTATCATACACTGTAGTTATATGATAATCTGTTCTGGCCTTTTTTATAGGATGTAAGACCAATTTCTCTCCATGATACCTGCAAAAAAGAAAAGGAAAAAAACAACACAGCATCAGCATCACCTACCTCACATACCAAAGCTTAAAATTATATTAGCTGTTAAGCTGCGTCCACACTGGAAGCAAATTGAGTGACATCCTGCAATTTCAAGTGACTAAGGGCGGAATAACTGCTGGCGTTTGGGAAGTGGGTTGGATGTAAAATTAACTTCTTTTAACTTCCTCCATAGGATCGAAACAACTACCAATGAGAGTGAAGAATAGCAGTATTGATTGACACCTGAGCCTGGAACAAGCGACCTGCCGTCAGCTTGAGAGCAAAGTCGATCAAAATCTTCCGCTGATTGTGCTCATGCTCACCCAAAGCCTCTTTTACAGTTGGGATGTTGCCCCTCATTTTCAAGTGCTTCAGAAATTCCAATCTGGCTGTTTCCTAGGCCTTCACCTTCCCTCCAGCCGTGTTTCTCCATCACACGACGCCCAAAGCCCTAATCAGAGAAAAAATATATGTGCAGTTATCTGATGTGTAACAAGAGGAAAGATTAGATTAAGTTATATGTGATGGCAACCTCCTCACCTTAGTGAACCTCTCAAAGCGGCCAATAGACTGATTGTGCCCCGATCCATCTTCATGACCCTCCCTCAGCCTCTTTTCATACCGCATTGTGACGTAATCTCGAGCATCCATGTCACCTCCATCTGTAAAAGGACTTGGTTATAGGAAATCTGACTCTGCATTAATAGAACACAGTTTAGTTAATTAGGGTAAAAAATTTTTACCTTTATCATAGTAAACACTCATGTCAACATCCCAGTCATCGGCTGTTTCTTCATCAAAGTCTGAAAAACGAGAGAAACACACATGAATGTAATCACACAGTCGCTGTTGTTTTGTTAGCTATTTGTTCATGATGTAAATCTCTGGTTACATCACATCCCTCTATTGAATTGAGATCTGGTGACTGTGCCATTTGAGAACAGTGAACTCATTGTCATGTTCAAGAAACCAGTTTATGATGATCTCAGTGTTTTCACGTGGCTTGTTATCCTGTTGGAAATGGGTACACTGTTGTCATAAAGATGGATGTTCATGGCGAGTAGCAACACAAAAGTAGATTGTGACATTTAAATGATGGTCAGTTGGTACTAAGAACCCCAAAGTGTGCTAAGAAAATATTCCACACCCCAGCAGTTGACACAAGGCAGGATGAATCCATGCTTCCATGTTGGTTACTCCTAATTCTGATGTTCCAGTGTTTCCAACATTCTTTTCCAGTCTTCTTTTGTCTGGAGTTGTTGAACTTTTGTGAACATCAGTTTCCAGTTCTTAGCAGACATCTGCTGCTGTAGCCCATGTGCTTCAAGGTTTAACATATTCAGATATGCTGTTCTGCCCCCCCTTTTTTTAACGAGTGATTATTTGAGCTACTGTTGTTTTCACTCATAAAGAAGTCTGGCTGTTCTCCTCTGACACCAAACGAGGCATTTTCACCCACAATTTGCTGCTCACTTTATATTTGCTTGTTTTTGGACCGTTTTCTGTAAAACCCGACAGATGCTTGTGTGCGAAAAACGCCGGAAGATCAGCAGTTTCTGAAATACTCAGACCAAACTGTCTGACAGCAACAACTATGTTTCAAGTTATTTAAACCAGCTTTCTTCCCTATTCTGATGCTTGGTTTAAGCTTCAGCAGGTCGTCCTCACCACGTTCGCATGTCTAAACTCATTCAGTTGCTGGCATGTGATTGGCTGATCGAATTTTTGAATTAGCAAGCTACTGAAGAGGTGTATCTAACAAAGCGGCCAGTGTGAGTATATTTGCAATTATCTTTTAATGTATGTTATTGTAGAGCGGAATTTGTTTGTCAGCATCTCCACTGAATTGATTTCTTATACTAATTAACACATACAGACACGTTCAGTTTGCCTTTCCACACCTATTTACCTAAAGTTTGCTTAATAACCTGCACACCCCATTGCTCGTTTATTAACACAGTATAGTATGCAAGCTTTTTTCTTCAAAGTGCATTAGTGTTTTTGGTGCCTACCTCCTTCTTCCTCTTGCCAGTACTGAGCATCAGTGTAGAACACCAGACCTGAGCCTCCTTTTTCCCACTTCAGCTCAATCTCTTCTTCAAACAGTCTCTCTTTGGTTCGCTCCTGGCTTGTTACATCATCATGCAAAGCCTCGTGGCGTTCCCACTCCTCACAGCAGTCATCATCCTACAATCAATCACATGAAGAAATTAGCAAACTACAATAAAGGGATGATGATGGTTTTAGTTAGGCTGCACCTAATGGACAGCCGACACAAACTAAAACCAACACATTTATCCAACACGCTGACAGACAGCTGGTTGATAGGACTGAACTGAACCTACATCATCAGCATTCGACTGCGCATCCTCTTCCTCTGCGTCTTCCTTCTGTGCTTCATCAGCCTCAGTGGTTTCTGTGTTATCACCCAGCTGCCTCGATCCTAAGGATGAACCAGGCAAAGTACCTGGTCCTGATATTTCATGTCCAGCAGCTGTTAATACAGTCTCTTCTGTGGCTGGAAGTGTGCAAGTGTCATGGTACTGGAAGGGCACGTTCCCATAGCGACGGTTGGAACTGGTCTTGGGGAAAGTGAGCCCCAGTTTCCGAATGAGGCGTGGAGGCAGGCGACAGGCTTGGATGAGCTGGAGAAACACTTTTACGGATGTGCCCACATTCCCGTTCTGCATCAGAGCAGGTGGATTCAGTTCGGAGAGGCTTCTGAGGTCGGCCTCTGTGAATCGCTCTGTTAAGGAAACACGGTGCCGCTGTTCATACTTTGTTTTATAGGGGAAAGATCCGTCATCTGAAAGAAAGGAAAAAATAATAATACATGTACAAAGAGTGACAAAAACCACACGATGTGAAAGGTTCGTGCACCTCTTACTTCTAGGCTGGGTCATTGTAATTCCTTACTGTCAGGTTCTCCTAAAAACTTCCCATAAAGCCTTCAGTGAAAAACAAAACAAAACAAAATGCCGCAACGAGAGTGCAGACAGGCACTAGAAAGAGAGATCATATTTTTCCCCATACTGGCTTCTCATCACTGGCTTCTTGTTAAAACCAGAACTGAATTTTAAATCCTTTTCCTCACATACAAAGCCTCCATCTTATCTTAAAGACCTTACAGTTTAATATCATCCCAGTAGCACTCTCAGCAGGCTTATGATTTATGGAGTTTCCAAAAGTAGAATGGGAGTCAGAGCCTTTAGCTGTCAGGTCCTCCCCAGTGGATCCAGCTCCCAGTTTGGATTCAGGAGACAGACACCTCTTCTATGTTGAAGGTTAGGATTTAAACGTTCCTTATTGATAAAGCTTATAGTTAACATCATAGTCATAATTTTTTTTGCTACAGGCTCAAGGTGCTGGGCTGAGGCTTCCCATGATGCACTGAGCATATAGTCTCCATTCCCATCTTTTCACCCCCCATATGTTTAATATGCCACTACCGCATGATCTTAACTTTTCTTTTAGTCCTGCTTGTTGTCTATATGCTCCAGCCTGAGCCTTTTTCAGCTGGAGGTCTCTTCCAAATAAAATCAAGTTCTTTCAGACACCAGTATAGGAGACCCGTGTGCCGTAACGCTATTGCCTAAGAGAGGCCTAAATTCAAATCTTCCCTACAGCCATTTACTGTGTGTCTTGCCCATGCTCTTTGTCCCAGCTTTCCTGTCTTCTCTCCAATAAATGCTGCCCACGGCGGATCTTTTGGAATCTCTCTCCAACACTGTGGGGTGACTGTAACTCGAGAGGTAGAGCAGGTCATCTACTAATCAGAAGCTTGGAGGTTTGATCCCTGGCATACAGACTGGAGAAGTGTTATAATATTGAGTTGTATTTTGAGCAGCTTCAGCAACTAACCAAGTTTCTCTCATCCATCAGAGTGTCAGTGTTAGACAGAAAGCAATTTAAAAAGTGCTTCTATGAATTGGTGAAGGAGACAAGCTGTAGGAAGCACAGCAAGTGTTCAGGTAGAAGAAAAGGGTTAAAGTATATAAGACCCAGCCAATTGTAATGTCTGTCTTCTTCTTTCAGCTGCTCAGCCGTTTTAATAATCCTCCACATCTTTTAAAATTCAGTTTTGCTTTGTTGATTTAAAAGCATTTCCCCAAATATAAGATAAATAAATAATTTCTTATTTTTATAATTCTGGCTGTGATTTTCTTCTAAGGCTCACAACAGAGGCACAGGAACTACAGCTTTTATCACTGGATGATAACTAATACTCCTCACCTTGACCTGTCAATGACTAATGTGTCATGTGCCACATTAATACGTCGCATATGACATAATTCACCTTTGTCGTAGGAAACTTTGACTCTCTTGATAACACATCGTCTTGCCAGCCAGTTTCCCTTCGCGTCGATCCAGTGGTTCCCCGCATACATCCTCACGAACCTCTCAGCGTCCTTAGCGCGAACTGAGACGATGCAGCAGCACGACCTCACTGCCGGCTTTGACTCGGCTGGGATCTTTGTTAGCTCAGCGGACTCCGAAGATGAGGAACGGGGCTCCGAGTCATCTCCAGACACCGAGCTCTCAGGCGCCCCGGACTCCCTGAGAACCTCCGGCCTGTGTCGGTAGTGAAAACAATGAAAACCTCCGCTTTCTATGAACTGACTGAAATAATTCCTCAGGTCCGCTGAGCGAAACGCGACAGGAATGTTGGTTATTGCAAAATACACCGGAGGGTCAGCTTTAGCGTCCGCCATGATTGTTTATCTTCAGGAACGTTTGTAAATGACGTCATATCCGCTTCCGCAGACGTTACAGAAGTAAAGCTCATCGACTCATAAACGTTCATAACAATTATTAACCATGTCCAAAAAAAAATCATTAAGTATTAAACTTAAACGCAAGAAGACATCTTGGCAAAACCTGCAGAAACTTTTTCAGGGAGTTATTTGAAAGAATTATCTGAAAATAATATTTCGACCTTTTTTCTAAAAGGTCGAAATATTTAATTCGATTTTAATCTCAAAGTGAGCACTAATATTTTTTCCTGCACAATTTTTATGTGTTATGAGCAAAAAAATTTTAATTAATCAAATCTGATTAAATAAAAACAGTCCGGGAAATCCCTCCTTTTTATTCCCTTTTGCTGAATTCTCCATCATAATTAAATCTAGGATATCTGGAGAGCACATCTCTCGTCCTAACGTCTTTTCTGAAAGTACTTTTTCTCTTTCTACTATTGCATATGCTGTTTTTGGTTTTATGAGACTGCTGCATTATATTGTTTATGCATGTTTTACGGATGTAAATGTTTAATGTTGAGCTCATTTAAGCTTGCTTTTTTATAATGTGCGTACAGTTTAATATACATCAACACATCATAATATATATGAGTGTTGCGTTTATAGCGTCCCTGACCTGTCAAAGCCTGTCAAAGGCTGACTTTTAAGGTAGCTCTTAAAAGTCAGCCTTTTTTATGGACTCAGAAAACAGCCCTGTTTACCTTTGAACATAGCTTGTTACAGCCAAGACCGTTTTTAACTCTTTATATATCAGAAGGAGAAGGCTCTCAACCCATAAAGGAACACGTCCTCATTCAGTTTAGCAGAAAATATCAAATTAAAAATCACAGAATCCAGAGATCCACAGTTTTTCACTGTAATCTCAAAATTTAATAAGTGGCTGTCAGACAAATGCAGTGGAGTAAAGGAAGGAGTACAGAAACGGTTAGCTCAACATTGAATGTCAGTATTTAAACATTTATTTATTTAGTGTACAATGTAGATACAGTGGACATTCACATGTACCAGCTTGTGTGTGTGTCTGCCAGTCACAGTTTTCAGGACCCCAACACCTGACTACAGACAGAAAGAAAAAAGCATTTTTCATAATCAGCTTGAATTCAAAGTCCAAAACAGGAACTAACAGAAATACAAATAAACCTTAAAGAAAGAAAAGCAGCAATATAATAATAAAACTAATGCAGTGACCCAAAATACAATCATCACAAAAATCCAGACCATATCCAAACAATCACCAGTCTTGATCCTTTTTATATTTTCACTGTGAAATCCCCCCTGACATCCACACAACCAGTAACCAGTGCTGCTCAAAATATATAATCAGATTGCTTAAAATCACATATTGGGTCTTAATGGTTGGATTTTTGGTGTTTAAAGTCTGTATATAAATGTGCTGTGTAATTTGTGGAAAACAAAGTGATGCAAGATTGGGCAGGAAAATCCAGAATCATAAACATCAAGTTAAAAAATTAGAGCCCAACCCATACTGATACTGACATTTGACATAAGGACAAAGTTCATTTGTCTTTATTGTTTTTTTAAAAGTCTGACATTCCAAACTTGTTATATGATATTTTATATTAAGTTGTTTACCGTCCGCTCGATTCTACACAGGTCAGCTGGTTGCTGTGTTTGTGGCATCCCAAACAGGTAAGTTATGAACACAGAAGTTGCATTCAGATTCCTTCCAATGCTGCTAAAATTAACACTCTTTACATAGTTGATTGGTCTTTCTCCAATTTTTCCTTTAGTTTTAAAATGTTCTTTTATCTGCCATTATACATGCCAATACCGATAGCTCAGTAAATAGACCATTGGATTAATAGAACTGCTTAAGCACTGTCTTAATGTTTTCATACAGTATATATTATAAGAGGTCACATCAAAGTGGCATCGATGTGCTTTGATAGACAACATGTTTAATCATGTCTCACTTGGTTGCACAGGTATATTTCTTTTCACACTGACTATAAGTTGCCAATTCCGCCTCTTTAATAATGGTCACAGTAAAACCTTCATTTTATTAGAAATACACCAAGAGTTGTTCAAAACTGTTTAACTTAGCATGACTAGTAAAAGGATAAAAGAGAAAGAGGCAGCTGAGAAATATATCTAGTCAGAGTTCATTAACCCAAAGTTAACCCTTGCTTTGTCCTTCACCTCAGCTTTTATTGTTGTATTTTTATAGTAATGGGCAGTAAAACTAGACTCGGGTGTCTGGACTCTGACATTATGTCACACATCATATTGCACACACACACACCGTGCATTAGTCATCACCCTCCTGATTAGTGGAAGTTCAAACAAATTCTTGAGAATGTGCATGTGTGAACGTGTGTGATGTAAAAATAAAATTAAAATTAAACAACAGTAGATGTGGTTAATATGTGATTAGATCATAAAACAGCCACCTAACTCAAGAGATGAACCTGTGTTGTGTGTACACATAGCAGACAGCTAAGCAAAGAACCAATTTTAAGTGGCAAAGAAAACATGATTAGTTCCCACTTGTTTAGTCAAACTTGTGCAAAATGCCAAAGATAACACAATTTGAAATACATAAAATAGTATTTTCACACCAACAAGGTCATTCAAAACTTGGCGTATCTCAGCATGGTGTGCAGTGTGTCCTTAAAATTTCAGTGGTGTTGGGGATCTTTTCACAATTGGTGAAATTATGAACAGTCAGATTTTGAACGACCATTCAATAACACGTGAAAAGCATCTGATTGGCAGTAGCTTCATTTTTCAGCGTGACAATGATCCCAAACACACTGCCAGTGCAATAAAAGCTTTGGCACATACAGTGGCTTGCAAAAGTATTCGGCCCCCTTGAACTTTTCCACATTTTGTCACATCACAGCCACAAACATGAATCAATTTTATTGGAATTCCACGTGAAAGACCAACACAAAGTGGTGCACACATGAGAAGTGGAACGACATTCATACATGATTCCAAACATTTTTTACAAATAAATAACTGCAAAGTGGGGTGTGTGTAATTATTCAGCCCCCTGAGTCTTTGTAGAACCACCTTTTGCTGCAATTACAGCTGCCAGTCTCTACCAGCTTTGCACATCTACAGACTGAAATCTTTGCCCATTCTTCTTTGCAAAACAGCTCCAGCTCAGTCAGATTAGATGGGCAGCGTTTGTGAACAGCAGTTTTCAGATCTTGCCACAGATTCTCGATTGGATTTAGATCTGGACTTTGACTGGGCCGTTCTAACACATGGATATGTTTTGTTTTAAACCATTCCATTGTTGCCCTGGCTTTATGTTTAGGGTCGTTGTCCTGCTGGAAGGTGAACCTCCGCCCCAGTCTCAAGTCTTTTGCAGACTCAAAGAGGTTTTCTTACAAGACTACCCTGTATTTGGCTCCATCCATCTTCCCATCAACTCTGACCAGCTTCCCTGTCCCTGCTGAAGAGGAGCACCCACAGAGCATGATGCTGCCACCACCATATCTGACAGTGGGGATGGTGTGTTCAGAGTGATGTGCAGTGTTAGTTTTCCGCCACACATAGTGTTTTGCATTTTGGCCAAAAAGTTCCATTTTGGTCTCATCTGACCAGAGCAGCTTCTTCCACATGTTTGCTGTGTCCCCCACATGGCTTGTGGCAAACTGCAAACGGGACTTCTTATGGTTTTCTGTTAACGATGGCTTTCTTCTTGCCACTCTTCCATAAAGGCCAACTTTGTGCAGTGCACGACTAATAGTTGTCCTATGGACAGATTCCCCCACCTGAGCTGTAGATCTCTGCAGCTCGTCCAGAGCCACCATGGGCCTCTTGGCTGCATTTCTGATCAGCGCTCTCCTTGTTCGGCCTGTGAGTTTAGGTGGACGGCCTTGTCGTGGTAGGTTTACAGTTGTGCCATACGCCTTCCATTTCTGAATGATCGCTTGAACAGTGCTCCGTGGGATGTTCAAGGCTTGGGAAATCTTTTTGTAGCCTAAGCCTGCTTTAAGTTTCTCAATAACTTTATCCCTGACCCGTCTGGTGTGTTCTTTGGACTTGTTGTTGCTGCTGCCAATATTCTCTTAGACAACCTCTGAGGCCGTCACAGAGCAGCTGTATTTGTACTGACATTAGATTACACACAGGTGCTCTCTATTTAGTCATTAGCACTCATCAGGCAATGTCTATGGGCAACCCCACTTTTCAGTTTTTTATTTGTAAAAAATGTTTGGGATCATGTATGATTTTCATTCCACTTCTCACGTGTGCACCACTTTGCGTTGGTCTTTCTTCATGCAACAAGAAGAAATGGGAGTGAGACAAAACATGTTTATTGAAAACAACGCTTAAACTGAAACAAGTGGTTTTACAGCTGATGAAAGTTTAGGACCACGTGCCTTTAAAAGGCCAAATCTGTGCAGAAATGTGGATTCATTGACATTTTCTGTCAGGTAGTCACACTGTCATAACGTTCTGACGGCAAAGGCAAAAAAACGTTCTCTTTTTGAACGTGGTCGGGTTGTTGAACTGCACAAGCGGGGTCTCTCGCAGTGTGCCATGGCTGCTGAGGTGGGATGCAATAAGACAGTCATTTCTTAAATGATCCTGAACGTTATGGACCAAAAACGTCAAGTGGAAGACCCAAAAAAATTTCACAAGCACTCAGCCAGAGGATCCAGTTGACTGTCCATCAAGACGCTGGATGATCCTCGACCCAAATTAAGGCCGTTACTGGTGCCAACTGCAGACCCATAAACATCAGATGGCATCTGAGACTGAAGGGCTTCAAAAACAAAAAACGTCAAAAACATCTTTAAAAATTTTTATTTCACTGCAATTTAAAGTTCAGTGTGTATATGTGATGGATGCATGCAACCACACAACTGAGATACTTAGGTAATATTCATTTGGTCTTTTGTCTTATGTTTATGTTATGCTCTAAAGCTTCTGTGATCATAAGTTAACTAATTTGATATTTTGAGTTTACCTGTAATGCATGACAGCACTAAGCTATAGCCCAAATGGTGGCATAGACTTTGCTTTGCATTGTTTGTTATTTTATATAGGTATGTTATATTGATTATATTTCTGCTCTTTCTGAGTTACCTGACCTCCGCTCCAGTCCTTCCTGGTTTGGCTGAAAGAGGAGGCTGAGGGTGGAGCTGGTTTAAATGCAGAAGCCAATAAAGTGGACTGGACCATCTATTGTGATCATGCAGGGGGAATGGGGTTCTTCTTGAATGATGGTTAGCTGTTATCTCTTTAGTTTTCACCTTTGGTGTATATAATGGTTTATTCATTTGCTATATAACTGGAGCTGTTTCTCATTTGGGCAGATCAGGTTGTTGAGGTATGTTTTTGTTAAGTGACTTTTGAGTAGTGTTAAGTTAAAGTCTTTTATGGGCCCACTTGGTTCTTAAAAACTTTATTTTTGTTATTTTGAATTTTTGTAATCATCTTGTCCTTTTTGGGGGTATAATAAAACCTTTTTTTTTTTTCTTTTTTTTTTTAAGATTACATTTGTGCCTGTGTGTTCCTGGCTGCTTGATTCATGACAGTATATAAATGCAATTTCAATCTGAATTTTAATTGAGTGATTCTGGGGGTCTTTTTCGTCTCCTGAGTACGTGTTCCCATGAGGCCACCCTGTGTGAATCATCTTTGGGTTGATGACCTTATTAAAATGGAACCAGGCAAATGAACCTCTGTATTAGCAGTAGGTCAAGGCCAAAAGTCATGTTCAACACATGACGTCCATCATGCACCCACGTAGTAGCACGGAACGTTCAGTGGCCTGAAAAAACTGGAAGCAGTGGAAGTTCAGTCAGTCAGTGTTTTGGGAAAACTGTGAAGATGAGTCTGAGCGACTCATATTTCCACAAATCCAGTAATGCAATTACAGTAAAGTGTCCTAATAAATTATTTTAAGGTGCATGAATATTGAAGATATTAGGAAAACAGTCTTCAGCTCCTGTCTATGACATCATCACCATCTTGCTTCCCTTTACTCCGAACACAGTGGTTGTTCTACTTATAGTATGAAGGACGTTTCGTTTTACTGTCCTGGCAGAGATAAACGTCTGTCCTCCGTGCCCGTCTGTGCCTGCTCCAAACCTCTATAAACACGGGCCTTATCAAAACCATTTACAACTGTCAGCATGCTTGATGAAGCCTGAGGGCTGCTGAGTGCATTATAGGTCACTTCCCTGAAGGGAGCGCGCTCTTGAAGATAACCCCGTGCATCTTATCGTGTTTTGAAGCTGTGGTCAATTTCGATTAGGCTTCTGTGAGTACGGACATCGTGTCCCATATGATTGATATGATACTGTCCATCATAATGAGATCACCCTGGGAAAAAAACAGGGCTGTTAAACATTTTTCATGTATTCTTTCAAGGAATGAGTAAAGGCATTGATAACATAAAACAAATATTCGGTGACTGGCGCTGCCAGTTGTGTCTGGTGTGTAATCTCTTTATTGCGGTCATTCACTTTATGGACTGACCTTGACACAGGTACCCTGCAGTTCAGATCCTCCTCTTAAACTTCCAGTTTCAAGCTTCTGGGTTTGTCAGGCTTTTTGGCAAATGTGTCACTAAATAACAATAAATAACGAGGATGGTACATCATATATGGTGGCACCCGGGATCACTGACTATCATAAATGTTTTACTGTCTATAGTTCATGGCACTGGATGTTCAAACCAGAGGTCTTCCACATTGGGTTGTTTGTTTATTTCTTACGATAATAAAATCATTTTCTTATCGGCCCCAAAGCTCGGTGCCAGGTACGGGGTAGATAACAAAATAGGATAAATACATTTAAATGACAAGTGGAAAAGTGTACAACATGTTACGGACACCATGAACTCCACGTACAGGAGTTTGTTGTGCTCATTTCAAGTTTCAGAAACTTGAAAAGAAAATTCATAAAAGTTAGTTTGATATATGAAGAGATATACGAATGTCACAGACTGAAGTAAGATCAACCTCATGGGGACAATAATTTGCCATGGCCAGTACAAATGTTTACTAGATTTTTTTTGCAGTACAGTAGTACAGCACGTATCAGGGCAATCAGCGTAAAGTCTGCACACCACAGCCAGGGCTGGAAATTCCCTTCACAGTACACAGGAGACTGATCTGGATTTCTTTTATATTGACTTGAGAATATTTTTTAAATAGTTGTGTGTGTGTATTTGTGAAGATATAAGACACACAATTTCCAATTTTATCTCAACACACAATGATAAAGAACACTTGAAATGAAATGAATAACTTCCAAGGTCAATTTTAAGTAAATCCCTACATACATCTGAAAAAAACAAAACACTTAAGCCTCAAATTATAAACCAAATCCCCCAAAAATAAAACTCACAAAGGTAAAACCAATAACAAACAATAAATAACAGTTTTATGCAGGTGGTTTTGTGTTTAATTGTGAAAAATAATTGTTTTGGGGGTGGTGGGAGAAAAAAAACGTGTGTAGCAGTTGAGTCAGTAGAGCGGTTTCTCACACATTCGTTTCTTGTTTTCTTATTGAGTGGATGGGGCAGAGCTGGAGGGCTGCAGGTACGGTGCAGTCTACTTCTTGGGTGCAGGCTGAAATATCTCAGCGGTCATTTTGCACAGATGCTGTGGATTCTCCAGCTAATAGATAAACGGCTACGCACCCACTCCAGTCGCCTCAGAATCATCATAATCACCTGACCCTGCTTTAATAGTAAGTCCCCGTGTTTCACAAAGCTTGACCTGTGATCTACTAACCAGTTATCTCTGCCTGTTCCCAAACTACAGATTAATCTTTACAGGAGGGAGGGATTCTCGAGACTGCCAGAGATCTGGACTTTTAGTGGCGTTGGTCTTTTCATTGGAACATCCGTTACAAATACAAAACATGAAATACAATAAAAACCACTGGGCAGCTGCAGATCCACCAGTCTGGGTGTCAAAGTACTCCTGGGTGATATACTGAATCCTGAGTCCTCCCTGATGTATCCATTAGAGTGTGAGTGGGTGTTTTAGGCACAGATAATAGTGCTGTGTGGATGTGTGAGACTGTAGAAAGCAGTTTGAATTTGATTTCAACTGATCTATGCGAGTAAAAGTCCATTTACCAGTGTGTGATAGTGCTGAAACGCTATTTCTGTACCATAAATAGAACCATATTCAAGGTTGTCCTGTGGCACACAAGAAGGTTTTCTAGCTCTTCTTCACAGGTTTGTGCAGAATTTGCGTTTTCACTGGATGCTTGTAGTCTTTACATTGCAATGTGGCAGTGAAAATAAATGTCTGCTCTATCAAATACATGTCCAACTTTTCAACCCTTGTGAGCTGGAGGAGGCTGAATTACACTTCTCTTATATAAAGCTTCCTCTGGTTAAAATCACAATATAAATAGTAATAACTCAGCTTGTTTAAAAGTCAAGATTCCTTGCCAAATAATTCGGTTTTATTTATATAGTGCCAGATCGCAGCAACAGTCGCCTCAGGGTGTTTTACATTGTCAGGTAAAGACAATAACACCAAGGTGGCTGTTTACAACCAGTTTCCACTAAATTAGAGTATTAAAATAAAATTGTCTTCTGGGATTTTACTCTTTTATTTGAAGTTATCTCGCAGGTCAGTGACCCAAGTCTACTTTGGCCTGTTTCCAGTATTACAGGTGTGAGCTAGCAGCAAGCAGGGGCTCACTGTGGGGCTGATTACTTTTGCAGTCCTTGGTAGCTTGGTACTGCCTGGGTTAATGACACCGGTTACAAGATAAGACCCAGCCCTCTTGATAGCCAGACTTTACATCAGCAGCTCCTTTTCATTGAGAAAAGCTTATCAGTTTCCCAGGGTTGTTCCAGTCACCTGGCAGAACACACAGTTGTTTTTCATATGGAACGTATTGACAAGTCAAAGTCCACTAAAGCAGGTTGGGCTGGCCTTATAAATAGAGGGAGACTCCAAGCAGCAGCAGCAGCTGTGCTCACAAGCGCGTGAAGAGGCCATCCTGCGAGAGGATTCATTTAACTGCCCACACAATCTGTGACTCGGTTAAAATGGACAGCGCGTGTTGTTGTTCAACCAGCAGTGATAGGACTTCAAATCCTATCCTGTACAACATCCTGAGCCAAATGGATGGCAGCAGACCAAGCCAAGGCAACTTCAGCTACAATTCAGTGCGTCACAGATGCAAATGTGAGGCGCGACGGACAGTGTGCTTGAAAAGGCCGTCGGAGATTTGCAAAGAAGCTTCGGCGGTTCTGGTAAAAACCCTAAATTTCATGAAAAACTTGCCCGCCTTTAACCAGCTGCCTCCAAACGACCAGTTCGCCCTTCTGAAAAGCTCCTGGGCGCCACTCTTCATTCTGGGTCTGGCCCAAGAGCACGTGGACTTTGAGGTGATGGACATCCCCACTGATAGCATGCTGAAAAAGATCCTCCTGAACAGACCTGAGAACCCTGAGGTGGAAAGGGAGCAGCCCACTATGGCCGGTGTCAGCAAACTCGTGTCTTGCCTCAAAAAGTTTTGGAGTTTGGATTTGAGCCCCAAGGAGTACGCATACCTCAAAGGGACCACGATATTTAATCCAGGTATGTATTCGAAGTGTTCAGCTTCAGCTTTCTCTGGTCAGTTTTCAGTGGTTTAATAATGGTGTGCAATATTAAGCATTCATGTAACTTTACAGTTTTGTTTTTCCACCGACAGACGTACCAGATTTGAAGGCAGCCCTGTTTGTGGAAGGCTTGCAACAGGAAGCTCAGCAGGCCTTAAGCAAGGTGGTTCAGCTCCTCCACCCAGGGGACGGGGACCGCTTTGCTCAAATCCTCCTCACAGCCTCCGTGTTGCAGAGCATCACCCCCAGCCTCATCACTGAACTCTTCTTCCGGCCTGTGATAGGACAGGCGAACCTGCTGGAGCTGCTGGTGGACATGCTCTTCTGCAGATAGGAGCAGTGGATTTTAGAGCTTTTCCGTCTTTGTGAAATGAAGGATTGCCTGATGGTGGGTTGCTCTAAAACACATTTACTATTAAACAAAACTCAAAGAAAACAAAAACTGTGAATTGTTGAAGATGGGGTTATGAACTGCTTACACTGAAAATGATGCCGAGGTCACTGAAGCCCAGTCTGACAAGATTTCGTCCAACTGAACTGGATTTGACTTTCTACATTAGGACAGAGTACCTACTGCCCATGTATTTGCGTGATCTCATGACGGGAGCTCTCTGTTGTAAATAATTATTGTTTGCATTTACAAAACTTTTCAAATAAATCTATTTTTTTACACAAATGAAGAGTGAAATTGTGTGTCGGTCACCTGAAAAGGGAAGTTTGTAATATATGTACCAGCTGGAACATCTGGTACTAACAGTCTGGTTTGAACATTTGACCCCTGCACTCCATTGGCAGGCCCATCAGTGATATGTGCAGGACAACATGACACATTAAATTCTTGTTGTTGCCAGAGCTCTTAAAAAGCAAATACCTTGAAAATGGGAGTAAAAGGATGATTTTGGGGTGATGGGGTGGCTGTAGCTCAGGTGGCAGAGCAGAAGGTCATTTTTACCTAAATAACCTCTGCATTAAAATGTCAGGAAATGTTTTACATGTTACATTTAACATGAGTGCTTATTGATTTTAAATAAATTAACAGCTAGTAGACTTTCTTGAAAATAGGTTTAGATAACTGTATTACAGAAAAACAAATAGTATCTGAACATATTAAAATAATAGGAATAAAGAATTTTACACTGCTTTAACAAATTAAGATCTTAACGAAGCCAAAAAAATAGAAGAAAAAAAGCATTTACAAAGAATATCTCAGTTCTCTGTGTGAAAATGTCCTGTTGATAACAAAGGTCAGAGGAGAATGACCTTCGATCTGACAGGAAGGCAACAGCAAGTCAAATAATCAGTTATTACAGCCAAGCTGTGCAGAAGAGCTTTCCTGACAGCACTAAAAGCAGCAGAAGAAGAAGATGCAGAAAGACCACACTGAGTGCCACTTCTGTCTGCTAAGAACAGGAAAATAAAGCTACACCAAAGCTGGACAATAGAAAACTAGAAAATGTTGTCTGGTCTGATAGGTTTTAATTTTTGCTCCAATAATCAGGTGGTAATGTCAGAAACGACATTCAGCTTTGAGCTGAGGCTGCTGGTGGTGTGATGGTCTGGAGAATACTCTCTTGGCACACTTTGGACCCATACCAGTGAGCATCGTTTAAAAAACCACAGCTTACCCGTTGTTGCTGAGCGCAGCCATCCCTTTTTGACCACAGTATGCCCGTCTTCTGTCGGCTGCTTCCAGCAGGTTAACACACCATGTGACAAAGCTCACATCATTTCAAACGGCTTTCTTTAACATGAAAATGAGTTCACCGCAGTCAAATCCCCTCCATAGTCACCAGATCTCAATCATATTGAGCATCTTTGAGATATGGTGGAATGGGAGATTTCCATCGTGAATGTGCAGCTGACAAATGTGCAGCAACTATGTGATCTTATTATGTCAGTGTGGACCAAAATCACTGAGTTTAGATTGCTGCATGAATCTCTGGAAAGCATGAAAATGATTCTATTGGTGGGAGGAAATCAAAAAAAGAGCTTTTAGGGGATATAACACAGTTATTTATTTATTCATTATAGAATAGGTGGGGGAATGACAGCTTAGAAAGGATTTATCAGGGGTCATAAATATATCCATGTTATTATTAGTTATGTATCTTGACCTGAGGATGGAGACACTATGTTTAAATGTGGCAGCACAGTTTTATACGCAGTCTACGTAATGCTTTCTTTTTTCTCTAATGGTTCTCTGTCCCCCTCTCATGGAAAACTGTGGAAGTCACACATTTTCCCAACAGAGAGAATCATAAAAATTGAGCCTGAACTTTATTGCGTTTGCAAACCCTTATGAGTGCAAAAGCCTCACTCGGAGTGATTTTAAAGGTTCAGCACCTGAAAGCAGCCGAGGAAAAACTTAAAAGGCTAAATCAGCTGCGACGGGAAACTCTTGACTGGTTCTTGGAGATCTGCAGGCTGCATCACTTATGGAGCAAGCTCACGATTGGTCTTGTCCTGTGGTATGTTAGTTGTGAAACTGTGAGCCTTTACATGACACCTACATACAGGTAAAACAGGAATGTGCTGGTGGGGGAGTGAGCCAGAGGAAATGGGGTTACACAGGCCAAATGCAACACACACAGAAACAACTTGCCTAAAACAAAAAAGCTGTGTGTGTGGCGCTGAAGAACAGATAGTTAGGAAGTGTAATTGTCTTCATGCAAGATTTTACTGGGTTTTGAATAAAAACAAAATAGTTTCAGTAACTTTGTTTGTGCGTTTTCTCGGTGCAATTTTGGCTACCGGTTTAACCCCCCGCCCCTCGTTTTAAAGCAGTAAGTCACAGCTGGAAACAACTGTACAGGCTCCTAAAATAAACAAAAGATAATGATTATTGACAGATGCAGCTTCATCTGTTTAACCCAAATTTGAACCGCTTCAAGAAAATTAGGCTGACTTTCTGCACTGTTCCTTCGCCTTTGCCATAAATGACAAAGACAAAGCCGTGGATTTTATTTCCTTTCTGTAAGAACCAGCCAAACGAGTTCCTTCTTTTGCTGAGGGCGGAAAAAGCCTGCCTGCTGTAACACAGTGACCTCGGGGAGATGAGCCTGACAACAATAATCCCAGAGATAAAGAGGAAAAAAATAGGCTGAAGAGAGAGTGCCAGAGAAGCTTGTGATGGTAAAGACTTGTTGATATACATGAGCAAAATCATTTGCTGCCAAACAAATGGAGCTGCTTTATACACAGAGAGAGAAAGACTTCCAGATTTAGACTTTTGAATAAACACAAGCATAAAGAGGAATGGAAGTTGTTTTTTTTTTTATTATTTTGTTAAAAATATGACTTAGTAGCTAACAACATAAAATAAAATAAAAATGTGGACAAACACCACATATGGTTTTAAAAAAACCACAAAGTAACATCGACAGAAGGGTATTTACAAAATATGGCTAATACAAATTTCAGGTAAAAAACTCACGTCTTAGGGTTGTGGGGAAATGGCAGGAGGTCGACAAGCTCATACACACATACGGCACATGCACAACAGCTAGCAAAAAAAATGAAGATAAAAACAAGAACGAGGACGGCTCTGTTCAAACGTCTGCCTCTTTCCTATGGCATCCTGTTGAGTGGAGTCACTTTTTTCATCTTTAAACACTGCACAGAAAAAATACATAAAAACCTATATCTCCTAACGTGTGTGTGTGTGTGTGTGTGTGTGTGTGTGTGTGTGTAGGGGAAATAGGGGGGGGAGAGTCTCCTCAGTGGGTCTTTTGCTTGAAACATAAAGATGCTTGTAAACAGCAGGTAGTAGCTGGACCACTTAAAGGCAGAAGTACAACCACCCGGGGTAAAAGGTGCTCAACTTGGTAACAGCAGGAGGATGAAATAGCCCATGTAACTGGCTACATCTCATTGTTTTTGTTTGACTTTTAGAGAATCAGAGGAGCACCTGAGGAGTAGGTTTCAGCGTCGTGGTGGTACGCCGAGTAGGCCGTAGTAGTGCTGGAGGAATATGCTGCAAAAAGACAAAAAGGGAAAAAAGGAAGGATTGTTTAATGCAGTGAGGTTAAAAAGCATAGCTCTAGTTTCATTTATCCTTAAGCGAAAAAACCTGGACAAACCCAGGACCCGGACACGTTCCCCGAACACAGAGTTAAAGTTGTGAAAACACGGTGTGGCGTACCCTCATTCACAGACATGTAACAGGACACCCGTCCTTTTACCAACCTCTTCACCGAACAACAAGAGAGAGAGAGAGAGAGAAAAGAGGAGCCTAGTTTACGTAATCCATCTGTAACCCAAGTTGGTGAAATTACTTAGCAGATCTGGGAACATTATGTGACATATATTTAATGTGACTTGATCTGCTCATCTAGCAGGTGGTGTAGCATTACCATGGAGCTGGAGGGCAGGCAGATAGGTAGGTGTTAGGTGAAAGAATATGCAGGGAATGGAAAAAGGGCAGGAATGCGGTGCTTTCACTGCTAGGAGAGTGGGATGTGACTGAAAGGTGGAGGAGGAGGAGGTGAGAAAACGCCTACAGCTGCACAGCTACAGCACACACACACAGAGCAGGCTGGTTATTACACCCAAATGCCCAGGATGGACTGCCAAAGTCAAGCAGAATTACTTTATTTACTCCCGAGTATCTTAATTCCACACGAAACCAAAAGAAGACAGACTCATGGGAAATCCCCACACACACCACCCCCGCGCATGCACTCACTTCGCCCGCTGTAATTTCTCATCTTTCTCGCCAGCTCGTCTGATGGCGTCTGCTCCGACACTTTCACCTCTGGAACTGTAGCGAAAGGCAAAAAAACAAAGCAAAAACAAAGACAAGACAAAATGAACGCAGGCAAGAGAAAACAAACAGAGATCCAGCAAACGTTATAATTCATCCGGTCATCTCTGTTATCGTGCTTGAGTTTAGCAGACGCCGCACCTGCATCGACTTGCCTCAGATTAAGCGATTGTTATGAGGCTACTGCATGTAAAATACCTGGAGTTTTAGAGCTCGCAGCTACGAGGCAAACAAAAGAGCTTCAGCCGGTGTTCCAACAGACTCTATGAGTCATTAAGAAAAGATGGGTCAGATGATTGGTATATTTGGTATGTTGCTGCAAGGTGCTGGTGAGCAAGGTTGTCTTGTGCATTATAAATATTTACACAGCTCTAGCAAGAAAAAAAGAAAAGAAAAGATTCTTACAATCACTGCTCATGAAGGTGTTTGTCATGGTCTCGTTGCCACTGTCGGGGAGGGTCCCGTCCCTCCTGCTGTTATGATGCTGCCCGGTCGACAGGTAGCCCTTGTTCCTTTTGCCCTTCCGCGTACTGATGCGGATGACCCCGTGCACCAGCTTGCACTCGGCCTCTTGCTCCTCCAGGTTGTAGTCCTGAGCGATGCTGTAGATGAGCTCGCTGATCTCGTTGGTCTTGCGGGAGAAGGAGGAATCAGAGGTGCACTTGGCCAGCTGGTCAATCTGATGCAGGGCGTAAAGCTCCAGCAGCTTCTTGGTGATCAGAGAGTCAATGTCTTTGTCGCTCTGCTCATCCAAGTCGTAGTCCTCGTAGGATATAAGGCTGGTGTTGCTGACCGGCCGCTGGTTATCCCCTTTACCTGATGCGCGACCCCGTTTGGGGTCAGCAACTGGGTACTTTACCTTCTGACCTGCTATGTGCACATCTGGGTAACGGAAACTGTCATTCAGGGGCAATCTGGGGGTCTTGGGCTGCTTATTATTGGGCTCCAAAGACATGCCAGGGGTTTTCATAGCTATGCCGTTAGGAGGTCGAGGGTCACCGACCGTTTTGGGGGTATGGTCTGTGGAGCTCTCGTTAACGGGGAGGCAGGGCTCCCGGGTGCCATAAAATCCACAGGTGAGAACACAACAGATAAGAGCCTTACAGCTACTCCAGCCCATAGAGGCACAGGAGCCACAGGACTGCCTGCTGCTCGGCACGCTGTCTGCCGACCCCGGAATAAATCCTATTGTCTCTGAACCCCTTCCTGTGCCGTTTCGAGGGTGGCTTCTTCCTCGACCATACCTGCCCTCTGAATAGCGGGAGTGGTCTCGTAGTTGCTCCCCATGAGGATCCTTGTAGGAGTCTTGGCTGGTCGTGCTGTCCCTGGATATAGTCCGGTTGGGTCGATGGTTGTCCGCCCTAGAGCAAGAGTTGGGGTACTTGTGGCGGGGAGCCCCTGTGCTGTGGCCAGGCATGGCTCAAAAAGCCTGGGACCTGGAGGAGGAGGAGAGGACAGATTAGTACAACCTCCATAAAACCCCCAAAACACATTGAACTAAGCTGCATTTAAAGCTGAAGCAGGAAAAACATAGCTTTCAGTAAAGTAACCTAACATGAAGCTCGGAGAGTGTAAATAAAGCTGAGTGCTCTGATTTCTATCTTAACAATAACTTTCGTCGCACCCTTGGTTTTTTTTTCCTTGCCTAATAGTGCGCGCGGAGGAGAAAAGGTGAGACCAAACCTCATTCAACATCCAACTGTTTTTCCATTTTACTTGCAAATCGTCCACTTACCGCATAAGAGGAAACACTTTTATCCCAGACAACTTGTTCAACGAGCAAAGTGCGGAAGTCTTAGAGAGAAAAAAAAAAAAACTACGCTAACGCTCCAAACGGAGAAAACAAAACCGCCTACAGATTTTTAGGTTTGTGTACTTAAGCAAAGTTTGCAAACCCAAAACAGAGTCCGGCAGTCCGAGGGGAAAAACACAGCTCAGCTCATCGAGGTCGTTTGTCTTTCAGTGAAAAGAAGTTTACAGTCTTGCGTTGCCGAGAGTCTCCCAATGTTTGGCTATTACCTGCGGCTACAGCTAATCCCAGATCCTACACCCACCCACAGGTGAGTCGTGACGTCACACGAGGCGGATTTGAACGTGCAGGGGACGGAACGAGAGATGTGGGGAGGAAAGAGGGGGCGGGGGGTGATACGAGGGGAAACTATTGCATAATAACGTGTATGTTTGTTTGTTTGTTTTTTAAAAATTCCATAAAAATGTGTCGGATTTCTTTCAGTTTAAAAATGTTTAAATACGCATTTCGTGAATTATTAAAGAGTTCTTAAAGAACAGGAATTTAACACTTAGAGTCCCCCGAGAGCAGCCATTTGGCTTTTCTACCTTTAAAACCCGCCTTCCAGCCAAATGGCTGGTAGGTGTTTAGCTAGGCTTTAGCTTCAGCCAAGTGGAAGCTAAATTGGCTGGTCATTCATATGTAAATTAGGTTGTTACCTGAGAATTCTGGAGGGGAGTGGGGGTGTGTGAATGAGGGGGTGGGGGAGCTGCTAAAAGCTGTGAACTTCCTTTTGTGTTCGTCTTGATGCATTCTCAATCATCCAGGGAAATAAATCTCCAAAAGTCACCAACTTGGAGTGGTTAGTTTCCTGAGCCACAAGGAAACTTGGAGTGTTTCAGTTTGCCATCTTAGGGAGAAATCAACACACATGGGTGTATTTCCTTTGTTGCTGAGATTTATTGATAAAAACAGTACAAAAAACCAACCATTTGTACACATATTTACAAATAATAATAAAAAGTGAGTGAGTACATTTCAACATTTTCAGCAATCACTCACAATCCTGGCACTGCCATGGTATCTGTAGTCTGCATTGAACAGCTTGAACATTACACATGTAGCTCAGTTTAAAGTTCATTCATTACAACAAGAAATCATTATTCAGTAAAATTTTATAACGTGCGTTATACTCTAAAGTAAATACCCTAGAATAATAGACAGAAAACTCCTGTATGAGGAAGCACTTGGTGAAAGTGGAAATAAAAAACTCCCTTTTAACAGGAAGAAACGTCTGGCAGAATGAGGCTCAGGGAGGGTGGCCAGTTGGGGATGAGGGAAGGAAGACAGGATAACAGACACACTGTGGAGGAGAGCCAAAGATTCATAATAACTAATGATTAAATGCAGAGTGGTGTATAAACACATAGTGAGTAGAAAAAGCGAGTGAAGCTTGATGAAGAATATTTCATTAGCCTCCATAAAAAGTATAATGGAGAAAGGAATATGGGAACAAAATTAAAACAATAAAAATAAAAGGCAAGTTTATTTATTTAATATATGCTGCTTTACTCAAACTGAATGTGCTTAAGACTAAACATAAAAGCATAAACGCCTGTGTAGGTTTACAATGCCTTAAGGCAGAGATTCAGGGGGCATTTTGCAGAAATAAATAAAAGAAAGTCCCAGCAAAACTTCACGTGAGTGGTTTCTACAATGAAAACAGATACCTGTCTGATATTTAATGAAGTAGAAATGTTATGGGGGGGGGGAATCATTTTCTATCTTTTGACGGTGTTTCTATCACTTTCTTTATTTGGTGTTGTAGGGCAGATTGTAGGCAACGTGTTTGTTGGCTAGAAGGCCGTAAAAGTGCAGATGATTCAGATCATTCTTAAGGATAAATCAAATGAGAGCGTCTTTGCAGCTTTCACATTTTCCAAAGCTGTCCGGTGGACCCTTGGTGGCCAGTTCTGCCCTTTAGGCTGTGTGCTTGACACCCCTGATAAACAGCCATGTGATGCAGGATAGCAGAGAATTTTTGTGTTTTAAATTGCAGCAGTGCACTTTTCTAATTTCTCTATATAAATCCTCTTTAACGTGCACATACAATGGGTAGAGAGCTCCGGCAGGGACACAGAGGTGCACAGCTGCAGAGCCAGCAGGTGTGTTTCCCGGTGATATCATTCATTCTGCCCTACTTTTTCCTTGTATAGAAACACTTAATCACCCACTCTTTGAATTGAAATAGTATGGCAATCTCACGTGGAGATATACATGAGCTTGTGTAGCAGTGCCTTCCTCACTACACTTACAATAAAACAGCACAAGAAATTAATTACATCATTTCTTTTTATTTCTAATTAATGTAAACACAGGTTTTTATATCATACCAAGACATATTCATTCAAATACAAATCGCATTATTACCGCTCCTATACAGATATAGGGCTGAGTAAATTTAAAGGTTTTGCTTTTTTTTACTGAAGAACACAGTAGAATAGACCTACCCTACCATTCACTGGTCATCTATAATTTATGTTATTTATGTTTTTCTTTATCTTCTGCTTACTGGAAAGATATTTCAGCTAATATAAAAGTAAAGAAAGCACACTGAAAAAGCTAACATCCATTTCCAAAGTAGCCTATGTGTAAGGTCCTTATAAAAATCTAGAAGAAAAACATACACTTACTAACTTACAAATACAAGAATCTAGAGTATCTACAACACAAAGGCACTTTTTTTTTTAGGTTTCTAGGATGTAACTCCGATATGTACAGAATGCTCGAGACAAAATTGCAAATTTCCTCCTAAAACTATTTACAGCTACACCATAATATGTCAAATCATCAGTTAGTTTATCATAAGTTTAGAGGTGGGGAGGTTGTCAGCTGTTTGACTTGTGTTTTTGTGGGGGCAACAGAGGTGTCACTGGGCAGCTGCTGGGGCAGAGATATTCCTAACTGCCTTTGCGCCCTTCTGCTGTCTGCAGAAATGTGCCCCAGCCGAGGGTCCGAGTCAATCTCGTATCGGTAGTGATAGCCCTCCAGGACATCCCGACAAGCGTCTCTCATTTCATTGATCCACTTCTTCATACCTTTGCGATTCAGGTAGAGCACAAAGAGAAAAACCATGCCAACAAGCCCCAGAACCAGTCCCAGGAAGACATAAGAGGTCTGCAGGGTGAGATCAGCGACCTCTGCCAGGACTGGAACAACACACCCGATATCCTGGATGCTGAGCCCTCTTAGGCGGGCGTCAGTTAATGCGCCAGGTGAGGCACATCTCACAGCATCCACATCAACCTTAGCTCTCGATTTATTCAGCCACGCGACAAACTCATTGATCTCGCAGGAGCAGGTGTAGGGGTTGTTACCAAGCAGGATTCTGATGTCCCCAAGCTTGTCCAACTCCACCAGAGCATCGGTTCCGAATGTGCTGAAGGTGTTGTGCGTCAGGTCAAGCATCTCCAGGTAATTCATGCCAGAGAAGGTCCCACTGTAGACTGCCACCAAAGAGTTGTTGGTGAGGAAAAGCTGCTGCAGATTGGGAAGGTGAGAGAACATGCCCGGGGGAAGCAGCGCAAGCTTGTTCCCCGAGAGGTCGAGGCGGAGGAGCCCCGCGAGGCCCCCCCAGCGCAGAGCTGTGGTCAGGTCTGTAAGGGCAGTAAAGTTGTAGAGTGACTGGCTCAGGTTGAGCTCCTGAAGGGGACTACCAGGTATGCTGAGAGCCTCTGGATGGATGAGTGCCAGCTGGTTTCCACTGAGGTCCAGGAAGCGCAGGTTGACCAGGGAGGAGAAGGTGTGGGACGCCATCTCTGTTAACCTGAGGAGACGACTAACACTTTAACATCAGGTTTTAGACATCTGATTATATCCTCCTGCTTGGAAACAAGAAATGCTGGGAAACCTCACTGTACTATCAAGGTTAAAAAAAGAAAAACTCACAGAAACAGATCTTTATTTATTTATTTATTGTGTAAACATAAAGAAATAAACTATTCAAATACGGCTTAATACATACATGGTTGAAACTGAAAAAGAAACAAATAAAAAACACTGACATTCTCACCTGTTATTGGTTAAAATGATGTTAGTGACGTTCTCCAGCTCCGTAAACGAACTGGGTCCAATTTGGTGTATATTATTCCCTGTGATAATGACGGTCCTGGCATATCCTGGAATATTTTCTGGTGCTGTGAGCAGATCTTTAGAAACACATTTTACCGTGCGGATCACAGCGAAACACTCACAGCCAAAAGGACACTCCAAGCAGCGGCACAGAGCGCAGAAAAGAATCCCCAAAAACACAAAAACAGCAGAAAAACACATCTCTAAATAACAGCTGAAAGAGTTTAAACTACAGACGTGTATTCATAAATCAAACTTTAGCTGTTATCCTTTGTTCTCTAAAAGTGATCGGACACTGCAGAGGTGGCAAAGACTGCTCGCTCAGTCGTCGTCTGCTGCACTGTGGGAATAAAGGTTCCCGTAAAGTGATGGTAGTTCATATCACACAGAGTCTGCTGGATGAAAACGCAGTCCCCTTAAAGGTACAGAGGACGACCCACAGCCGGTCACCTTTATCCCAGTCTGCCAGGGGAGACAACAAAAGAGCTCTGCACACAGCAAATCCAAAATGCAGGTACAAAAATGGAAATATTAAACGGTTACAGACATACAATAATAAATAATACTTATTCAAGTACCAAAAACATCCAATAAAATAACATAATGCATAAACAAGTGATCAAATATTGCTCATATAACTTGGCAGGATCAAGTGTGAGGATGCACAAAAGGAAATCATACAAATCTTACTGCAAAAAAGCCAAAACAAACAAAAAAGAAGTCACTTAACATAGAAGCGTCTTATTAAGGAGGAAAATGTATCCGAGGGAGCGCAATACCCTAATTATTAACATGCGGGTTTCCATCATTCTATCTTTGGTCTAGCTGCTCATATTTCTAAGACAAATAATTGATGAATACTTCCAGCTTGAAGATTTTGCAATCCGTTTTCTATGGATTCGTCACTGAAATATATATTAGCCCGCCTGGAAACACATTCATCACTGCCGTTCATCAAAAATACATCTCTGCAACTGAAATGCATTACTCTACTGGGGTCTAATCTGGACGTCGTCTCCTTCATGATAATATTAACAAGGGGAAATAAAGCAAAAACACAAATGCAGACACTGTAGCTTGCCTTGCTAGCATAATAACCAATGAGAAATAATCAAAATATCAATAACTGAAGGACAAATTGTTCATTTCAACTGCCCCCCCCCCCCCCCCCCCCCAAAAAAAACCCAAAACATTTAGCTTTGCCCTTTAATACTCTTAGAAAATGCATCACAACAGATGAAGAGGCAGTCACTCAGTTTGTGCGCAAGCAAACGTTCCATCAGAACGCACCACTCACACCAATGACTGTGTATAAAGTATAACCAAAAAGCCTGAGGCAGCTCGTTCTACTGCTCGCCGCACTACTGTAGGTTAAACGTGAGGATGAAGGTGGCGAGGACTCCGCTGAGCATGACGAAGGGCAGCCAGGTCTTGAGGAAAGCAGCCCAGCTGGAGGATGGAAAAACACAGTAATTAGAGTACTTCTCAACACCTGGATGTGACAAGGACGTGAAGTGTGCCGGAGTGTCACATGGTGCAATCTAATATAGTGTCTACAGCCCCAGCTTGTGTCCTACTGTCCCTGTCCACCCAGCCGGTGTGCGGGGAGCCCCAGCGGAGGACTGACCTCCAGTTGTTACACAGAGGGGAAGCGCTGCCGTCTGTGATTAATTGCGCGACTCCCCTTCTGTTTAAAAGACTCCTGTGCCACAGGATCGTACGAGCAGAGGCAGCACAAGCTGTGACGCCAGCAATCTCTATGTGGGTCAGCAGAGAATAATGAGGGAGGATCTCTGAGCCATATGTCTCTTGATGCTTTCCAGCATCCAGCAGCGGAGCTATTTAACAGACTGTTCAGACTGTGGTGATGAAGATGCTTCAGGTGTGCTGCACAGTAATGTTCTCCTTCAGTTAAACTGTAATACTAGCACAGCTACTCGTATCACCCTTTGTAGCACCTATGTCTGAAAGAGTGAAACCTGCCATGATAGAGGGTTTAGTACACTCACAGGACACTTTATTAGGCACACCTTGGTAGTATTGGGTTGAAACCCCTTTTGCCTTCAGAGCCGCCTTAATTCGTCACAGCAAAGATTCAACAAGGTGCTGGAAACATTCCTCAGATATTTTGGTCCATGTTGATGTGACTGCACAGCTGCTGCAGATCTGTAAGCTGCACACCCGTGGTGTGACACTCCAGTTCCGCCACATCCCAAAGGTGCTCTACTGGATTAAGATCTGGTGATTGTGGAGGTCTTTTGAGCACAGTGGACTCATTGTCATGCTTAACCCTTGTATGGTGTTCGGGTCTGTGAGACCCGTGTTCAGTTTTTTTCAAAAGAAAAATTAAACAATTAATTATTTTTTCACGTGTAAATGTGTTGTGTCTTTCCACTCACTCCACTTGATTATAACTGATTTATTTATAACATTTTATATAAAAGAAAAACGAGAAGCACATTAATTCATAAATGTGATCTAACAAAGGTAAAGGGAAAAAATTAACCATGTTTGCTGTTCATATGTCTTGTAATTGGGATGAAGTAAACATCTGTTGAGTAATTTAACATAAAATTGTTTGATAGTGTTAATTTGGAAAGCCAAAACTCTAGCGGGTCCACCAGACCCATGAACACTGGCTGAGTAACAAAAATACGAACACCACACAAGGGTTAAGAAACTGGTTTGACGTGATTCTAGCTTTTAGACATGGCATGTTACCCTGCTAGTAGCAGAGGGACATACTGTGGTCCTAATAGGAGCAACAATATTCAGGTAGGCTGTGGTGTAGAAATGATGCTCAGCTGGTACTAAGAGGCAGCAGCCTGAACACTGATACCAGGCACGCTTTCATGTTGTTTACCCTAAATTCTGACCTTACTATCCAATCTCACAGTAGAAACTGAGACTCATCAGACCAGGCAACATTTTTCCAATCTTCCATTGTCCAAATTTGGTGAGCTCGTGTGAATTGGAGCATCTGTTTCCTGTTTTTAGCTGGTAGGAGTGGGACACAGTGTGATCTTCTGCTTCTTGTAGCCCATCTGCTTCATGATTTGTCATGTTGTGCATTCAGAGATGCTCTTTTGCAGACTTTGGCTGTCATGAGTTACAACGAAGGTATGTTGCCTTTATATAAACTCAAAGCGGTCCAGCCATTGTCCTCTGACTTCAAAGAACATGCCTCTTACTGGGTAGTTTCTCTTTGCTAGATTATTCTCTGTAAACGCTGTAAAGAGATGACTGTGTAGATCAGCAGTTTCTGAAATACTTAGAAGCAGCCTGTCCAGCACTAAGAACTGCACCACATTCACTTAAGTCACCTGTTTTTCCTGTCCTGAAGTACTGTTTGAACTTCAGCAGCTTGTTTTGAACAGGTGTACCTACCAAAGTAGTTGGTGAATGCATTCTACACAGTCGTAACTGACTAAATAAACTTCACAACCTAAACCAATTGGCTCAAACAAAACCAGTATGACTTGAACTTAAATTTTCCTGTTTACAATAGAGGATTTATTGCAGATAAGTACCGGTGTGGCTACTACATGTCAAGTGGTAGAGTGGGTAGGCAAAGAGCTTGTGTTAAAAGGTTTAAGTGCCCTTGACTCACACATTTGAAAGCCAGAATTGCTCCTGATGTACAAAACCAGGGAGAAAAACCAAACTGAAAGATTTGCCCAGTGAATGTGAAGCATAGCTTGAGATATAAACACTAGCAAATTAATCATTAATTTTATACAACCTGTTTCCAGAAAAGATGAGACATTGTGTAAAATATAAATAAAACTTACAATATAAATCAATCAATTTGATTCTAACTAGATGTTTCAAAGGAGGTGGGATAGGGGTATGATTCCCTCCGTGTTGCCTCATTTCTTCTTTTAGCAACACTGTGTAAGGGTTTGGGAGCTGAGGAGATCAGCTGATAACTTTTGAAAGTTTTATAGAGGATTTCACCTGTGCAACAGTTAAGGGCCCTAAAAATACACTAAATATTGTCTGCAGGGTGGCATGTTTGGACTGCAGGCAGACGAGTTTCGCAGCTGGGTTCTTTTACTGCGAAGCGATGCTGTTGCAGCATGTGCAGAGTGTCTTCTGTATTGCACAATGTTACTAAAAAACATAACCTGTATAAATATTTCAGCATTAATAATAGCTTGACAAATGTGAAAGTTAACCAAGCCAAAAGATCACGCCCGTTCGTTTTTGGTTTCCAGGTTTCCTTGGATGACTCTAAATGGTAGCATGTGGTATTAGTGGCGGGAGGGCGGGGCAGTGTTTAGCACTGTTGCTCCACCCACCAACAGGGGCCTTTCTTTGTAGAGTTCACATGTTCTCTCTGGGTACTCAGACTCCCTCCCACAGTCCGAAGACATGCATGTTGGGTTAGGCTGTAGCAGGAATGAGAGTGTGAAGAGTGATCTGTCTCTAGCCGCTCTTATCATTCATACATGTGTTTTATTCCTGCAGTGCTGGAATAAGTGGCCAAAATATTTACCTTACGTGTTTCCCGTGAGTGAGAGACAGCACACACAGGTTCACCATGTTCCAGGATGTGCTGTTGTCGTAGCGCATCAGGTTGAGGGCCATGGCAACGTGGGAATGGCAGTTATCAAAGCACAGATTGTGCTTCAACAAAAAGTAAATAAATAAGTATTTATTATTAAATCACTAATGTGCAAGGAGGGTCACTAGTGTCAAAATGAATTAATTAAATACATCATTATATAATTAATTAATGAAAACTATAATTAAATATTATTACATATTTAAAAATATATTTTAATTGTAAGTAATTAATCAAACACTTAATTCATTTTGGCACTGAAGGCCTTCCATAAACACAATCCAGATATGTGTTAATTAATTCATAAGAGAATGCTAAATACAACAATCTTACCGGCCTGCATTTATACTCCTCTGATGCATCGTGCACAGCTTTGTCCCATGTAGCTGCACCATTACCACACACTTTATCCACATCAAGCTTCCAATACCTGAAGTATTATTTTAAAAGAAAACAGTGAGTTACCTTTAATGCGTTATCTCTGCTCCCCCCCTACTTGTTAAAAGACAATAATATCATCAATAAACTTACTTTGTGGGTCTACCAAACCCCATGTTATCCTCCTGCAAAGAGCGGAAATCATGCATGTGAATTAGTGCTGTACGATCATGATCCAATACCAAGTAAATACAGGGTCAGTATTGACAACACCAACACCGACACTGATACTTTAAACTTATAAAGGTAGAAAAAGACTAAATCTGAACACAGTTTATAACACAGTAGTACTGATCCAATACCAGTACCATATTCAAATTGCTTCCCACCGCTAATGCGAATCTATCCTTGAGACTCCCATTGAGAAGGTCTAGCACTTTAACATCAGTCTCTATGCGGTGATGTGATAAACTCGATGCAAAAGCAGTGCTCACCGAGACAAAATATGACCCTGCGAAATCTCGTATGACTCCAGCAGAAGTGCATATGCCCATGTGACCGATGAAGGGGAGCACCCACCTGCAGGACGCACGCAAATAACACACGAGGCAATTACTGTACGTCCTAATGTCCAGCAAAACAGCTAACGCAATACCATTACAAGGAAACAGTATTAGCGGATAAGATAAACATAGCTTCGTTTCATCTGCTGCCACAGCACAGGAGCATCAATACTGCAGTAGCCTCTTACGTTAAAATGGGAATGGGTGTCCAGACAATGCAGAAAGGGTAGCGGCTGCTTTTTCTGTCGTTTTTTGGGAAATCACCGTGGTAGCTCATCATTACGTCGGTATCGTTCGCCTCCGCCATCACAGCCTGGAGTGACAGAAGGAGATGAACGGCAGTGACGCACAGCGGAGGTACGCAGCCACCTCCTCCAACCGTCGGTCCGTGAACGCAGCACGGGCCATCTGTTCGTCGATTAAAGCCTTTACGGTCAGCGAGGAGGGATTTAATGTTAGCTGCAGCGCCCTAGCACTTTACCTCTATAACAAATCTAAAAAATAATTTTTTTTTTGTCGTTTTCATGTATTGCGATAGTCTCTAAATACATGCATAATGGTCTCATTTCACTGTAAAACTGACTGCTTTGTGGTTCTGCAATTAATTCACCACATCAATGAAACATCTGCAAAACACTTGCTTTTCCAGCCCAGCGTTGTTGCTACAGAGTTACCTGCAGTAACTTCTCCCACAGATGGGTCACCTCATTAGATGAGATGCTCATTTAACTTGCTTGTGATGTACCGTGCTCGCATTTGTTGCCCGACAGTCAGCAAAAAGTGCGGACACTGACGAACGGGGATCCTCCTAACCTAGATAAAACTAAGTGCTACTGTACGCGTTGTGTAACCGCCAAGCTAAAAAGGGCAAACAGATGAAACAAACAATGAATCAAAAGGATACTAAGGTGGTGTTCAATAATTTTTATTCTTTGTTCTGTTTGCCACAAAGGTCTTACAGGATTCCTCAAAGAAAACAGAGCATCTCAAATTAATGAACAAATGAAAACGAATGGAAGCCTTAGTGATGCATGTAGCTGAGGACTCCATTCATGAACATTTACCCTATCTAAGGGTAAAGAAGACCCAGCGAGCACTGGATGGCTTGTGGCTGTGCTGTTTTATTGCCCTGCATCTATGCTCAGAGAAGCCTCATGCAAGCAGGACTGAACACCTGGCTGCAGCAGAGGACTAATGCTAGAGCCACGCAGCTAGTAGGCAGGAACCCTAAAGCTGCCCCCTCCCCCCAAAAAATGACATTGACACTTCATCTCAAATGATGTGAAATCAACAGGACTAGAAGAAAAAAAAAACTGTATTAGAAAGCTGCTTTCTTTGACCTGTCAATAATCTATTGTAAGAAAAACCTCTTAACTAAAAGGAGCCAAAGTTATGTTTCAATGAAACAAAGAAGTCTAACATTAATCCTTGGCTGTTTACGTGACAGATGGCAACCTTTGGCAGAAGAACCCCTTGTTTTTTTTTTCCTTCTTCCTCCTGACAGTTGTAAACTAAAAAAAGCATATAAATACATTTCATTAGAGCAACTCTGGCAGCGTTCACAACTTAAAGAGCGAGTTAATTCTAGCCTTCCAGTGGCCAAAACTCCAACGGAAAATAGGATTGAGGCTAACTTAAATAACTTGGGTGTGCAGCCTTTCCGAGATGAGTGGGTACTGTGACGCTTTGCTCCGTCTGCCGAGCAGACAGGAGTTGTAACAAATACACCGTTTTCGGGTCAGAGATCTTATTCTGACCGCGCGGCCACACGCCGACCTGAAAATAGGCCACCAGATACGCGCCTCTCCAACATAAACCTGAGGAGCGATGCGTGCTGAACTCCTCCTTCTTTGTGAGAAAGTGGGGGAGTGAAGTTTGAAGGTGCTCTCCTCAAAGTCATCCCACTGCCACCGCAGGGTGGAGGGAGGGACGGGCTGAGGTGTTGTAGGTGCTTCGAAGGGGTGGAAGGGTGCTGTCGCAACCCTCCATGAATTCCTCTCCCCCCAAAAGTGGTCTCCACCAGTCCTCTCACAGGACAGGGGAGGGTGATGCATAGTGCAGAGATGTGACACGACATTCACTCAATGTTCTGTCAGACGGGGCTGGGGAGGAGGGCGAGGGGATTTCAGATTCAAACAGGAGCTAGTAGAGTGCTTTGCTTCCTAAAATCCATTCTGCAGAACAGATGACTATTTGCTTAGCTGGGCCTGCACTGTACTTGTCCCTCTGAGCTTTCTTCATCGTCTGAACCATCTGGACCGACACCACGCAGGCCTGTGATGCGATAGCCCATGTTAAGCAGCATGACCTCCAGCGGATCCGCGTTCATGCGCCGCTGATTAGCCTGAGCAGCTCCCTCCATGTCTTCCACCACACGCCCGTTTTCGCTGTCTGTCTGCGGTATTTAAAAAGAAAAAAACAAAAGAAGTGATCAAATATAATTCCAACAGCATGACACATCTTTTTAATGAATGGCATCTCCTTAACACACTCCCAAAGCATGTCAAGACCAAGTCTGCGCATAGAGGAGTTTCTTCTGTTTACCTCTGGCCTGGGGTTCCATAACCGAACGACAGGGTCGATACCGCTAGTAGCCAGGAAGCAGTAGCTGGGGTGCGGCTGTAGGCAGTTGACTATGGACTCATCCCCCTGCAGGATCCTCACAAGATTGGTTGTTTCTTTTTCCCAGATAAAGAAAGAGCCATCGTCTGAGCCGCTTACAATATACTGGCCTTTGCTGTGGAGAAAAAGAATCCATTCAGACCTGCCTGATGAGCCATGTTCCTGGGACACAAACCTTTTACGGGGAATTTAAATATTTACTCGGAAAATTGTGCAATCGTTTTACATTGAACTTCTTTCATAGAATGTCAACTTCACTGCGCAGATGTGTACAGTACTGAGAACAGCTGAGGTGAAGGTTAAGCAACAGCAGCGTGCCATTTTCTACCGTCACTCAGCATACAGTACCTCCTTTGGCCCATGGTATCAAAAACCAGTCTCGTTAAGCTGTTGGAACTGCACTCACTAATCAAACACATCATAAAGATTTGTGTTTATTTAAAAGGTAAACTAAATGAGCCACAGCGTGAGTTGGTGTTGATTAGAATATATTCTGACTGTTATAACGTCATGGGAAGTAGACGATTTAGTCACACTTTTGAACAGCAAAAACAAACAACTGCTTCATAGGCCAACATCTAAAAGTACGACCGACTCTAAAGAAACTAAACAACTTGTTTAGATTGAGGAACTGTTGATTGTGTAAAACTAATAGAACAAAATTATGTTAAAATAAAAAAGGCCAAATAGTAATCAAACAAAGCTGTTAATCAGCCCCCAAAAGCTGCTCACACATGCTAAAAATATGGCTGAGATTCCACAGCTTTGTAATAAAGAACACTTTACTCCTGTGCAGCTACTTTCAAAGCTGTTTGAGCATTTTGCTGCAAAAGAGGTTTGACTAGTTACTGAGTGCAACAGTGTTAATGTGTAAAGGCTCGGCTTTATTTATAATCGCTTGAGCACAGTGTGTCATTTAGATAAAGATCACGTTACATTTCAAAGCTCACGACTGCCCCCTAGTGATGACACAGCGGCCTGGCAACGAGATTAACCCACCTTCCAAAAAAGTTGGCTTCTTTGATGTCAGTGGTGGTGTTACAGTGACCGCAGTATCTGTGTTTGTAGTCAAAGCTGCGCTCTCTCAGCTCCAGCTCATCTTCAGGAATGGACTCTTTCCGACTGAACGAGTGGAATCGGATGGAGCTGTTGGCCTTTTTGTCTTCTGCAGTTATAGAAAAAACTTTTTTTTTTTTTACTGTAATTCACACAGATTTTAAAACTAAAATATACACAAAGAAACGACATGTGTACTACAAAGCAGGTTTTTTAGTGAGCATACAATCATTGTAAATAATGGCAATTATCCAATGAAGTGTGATATAAATGTTTTTTTCTAGATCTGTGTAAATTCTCTGAGAGTTACTGAAAATTAGCCAAGAGCTATTTCTTTCTTTCCCACCTGATTCTGACTTGGAGTAAAGAGCAGCCTTGATGTCTTTATCTAAGGCATCACAGGCACTGCTGTGCGCCTGCTCTGGAAACTTCCCTTTGAAATCGTCCAGACACTCCAGAGCCTCAGCCACATATTTTAGCTCAAACAGACACCGTGCCAGCCTGAAATGTGCTTTCAGATGACCGGGGTTTAGACTCAGAGCCTTCAGACAGTCCCTGAGGGCATCATAATGGTCTCCATCCCTAAGAATCACATAGAAAAACATAAAGACTCAGGGTTTCCAAAGGTTTTAGAATTAAAAAAAGCATCATTCCTCTGCACTAAAGCAACGCCGCGTACCACTTGCGTTTCATATAGGCCGCAGCTCTGTTCCCGTACAACATGGCGTTGCTGCTCGCCTGATGAATGCCTAAACTGTACAGCTGGATGGCCTGTGTCCACTGCTGCCGTGCAAAAGCATCATTAGCTTGTTGTTTTATCTTCTCCAGGTGAGGAGGGAGGTCATTAGAACTGAAAGACAAAAGGGAAAAGCAGATATTTTGACATAAATTCAAATGTATAACCTCAGTCAATAGACGTGTAGTGGAAAGAGCCGACATTTACCTAGACTGCATTTTGCTCCCAGTAAAGTGAATGTGGCCAGCTGGCAGGTGAATTCCATTGGAGACGCCGTTTGTCGTCTTTCCATTCTGCACATCTCCTGGAAAGCGAGAGATTCAATAATCGGCATTCTTCATGTACTTTGGAGTTAGTGTGAAACTCAGTGTTTATTATCTACCTGTTGACGATTGGCATTTCTTTGGAAGCAAGAATGTATATGGCCTCTGTTTGAACGTCAAGTCAAACAGATACACCTGCAAGAACCATAAAGAGATAGTAAAAGGATCCCATAAGAATGCCTCTGCGATTCTCACATGGTTCCCTCTCTGTTTGGTGATGCATTACCTGTTCCCCGCCCATGTTAACAAGCAGCTCGGTGCCATCAGGACTGAAAGTAACATAGGTGGCAACCAGGACCCTCAGGCGGTTATTGTAGTCAGGGAGTTTCACCGGCAGGTGACCTGAAACATTCAGTCAGATGGTAATGGTATTAAACCACAGTCCAGAATATAAATGCACCCATTAAAAGAATTTGATTCCAGACAATTTATCTGTATACACACCTGCAACATAATACTGCCCAGCTCCATCTGGGATGGGCTTCTGCCTTTCACAGAATGTGTGCACAGCTGCCGATGTGCTTTGACTCAGAGATTTCCTGTGTGAGGAACAAAAAAAAAAAAAAGTTCGGAACTTCCTTGTCAAAACTTGGAACGCACCACAGAGTAACTACAAAGCGCTTTATTTGACAGTTTGCCGAGTACTCACTACCACAGAATAGCATGAAAAAGCCAAACTCACCTGTAGTTGTGTATCATCCTGATGTCGTACAGACGTACAAAAGGCCCATTGGCTCCCACAGCCAGGTAGTTGTTGTCCCGTGGGTTAACAGCTAAACATTTGGCCTCGACGAGCTGACCACAGAACTCTGTGAGATCGATCAGCACCTCCGAGTGTTTACTGTTCTCCCTCAGGTCGTATTGTCTGCAGTGAACAAGGACAACATGCACATATTACCTTGGCAAAACCACCCACTACCAAGTCTAAGGAGCTTGGAAAGAAAAGCGTCTGGACTTCTTTACGTTGCTTGAAGACGTTTCACCTCCCATCCGAGAAGTTTTTAAAAAGAGGTTTTTACACCATTACAAAGATTTTTTTTTTTCTTCACAGCAGGTACTAAGCTAAAAAAGAAAAGCAGAAACAAACAAGATTGATCCACACAACACACTCATTGTCCCACATATTTCTAACACTGACCCCAAGTGACAGTAAACAGCTACAACATGTAGATGTGGGTCTACAAACCTGCAGGCTACGAATGCACCAACATGCTGTGAGCTTTGATCACACTGCAGATTAAGGCTGGGCAATATGGCCAAAAATATTTATCACGATATATATTTGAAAATTTGCGATAACGATATAACTGAAGATATAATTGACGGGAGACAAAATACTTTACAACTCCACAACTTTATTAGTGGAAAAAGAACCCCCATCAATGCATTTTGACTTACACAAGCAGCGGTTTTTATGTGCATTAAAGCTATATAAAAATTTAACAGTGTAAATGCAAATTCCTTGCTGACAGTTTGGCCCCACAATGAGCTCACCCGTAACCCTGGCTGATTGTGACCCACACCTGTTTTCACACTTTGGCTCATGTGATTAGGTAGAGGATCATCAGGGGGTCCTTTGTCCCTCTTTGGGGGGGGGACACTCCCACTGGGTTTAAATCTGAGACTCTCCACCTTTTGACTCTTAGAACTGAAGAAGCTTCTCGGATGAGAGGTGAAATGTCTTCAAGCAACTTAAAGAAGTCCAGACGCTTTTCTTTCCAAGCTCCTTAGACTACGATGACCTGGATGACTGAGAACCTTCACAGACACCCACTACCAACATAACATTTGACTTTAATACATTATTGATCTCTTTGGTCTAACCTGATGATGCCGTCCTCCGCAGCACTCCAGAAGGTGTTGGGCCACATGGGTGCTGTGGCTATGCGTTTAACTCTGTTTGTATGATCAGAAAACATATGGATGGTTTCCTTCACTGTCAGGTCATGCACGTGGACTTTTGTGTCGGCTGCACCCGTTACCAAAATTCTGTCCCCGGAGTGAGGCAAGAACTGCATGGACAAATAAAAATACCAAAGTGAACTGATAAGAACTGAGATGCAACACTTTATTGGCTCATATTGGCACTGTTGACATCAGGCGACCAGCTGATTAGTAAATAAGCTGACAGAGTCCAACGATCATCTGTAGGGCATGTTCGGTTTAATAGTCCTCACATCTGAGACAGATATGAGGACTGTGTTTGATTCTGTACTCACTTAAAAGTACCAAATAATATACTTTATAATAGGAGGTAATTAATAATAATGAAGATCAATTTGTTACACTGCCGTTTGAAAACCTGAGCTGTAAACACTGGCACTGACCCAAAATCTTACAAACAGCGCATCCCCACTAAGTATACACACACAATGTTTGAGAAAGGCTTAGCTTTGAAATAAATGGTGATATAAATGTCAATAGTCACACACAGGACATTGTTATGACATTTACAAAGACTTCTTAAGCTGAATTCATAGTCCAATGTTTGTATCCATTTACATAGCTGTATGGCTACACAGAGAAGAGGATTATGGGAATTCAACCAACACTGAGGGTGCAGAGGCACACTTGCTGCAGTTCTCCACAAAAGTGTGCAAAATGAACAGGAAAGAGAACACCAGTGGAGTTCATCACGAGGAGGAAGAAAAGGAAATAAGACATCATAAAATAAATATATATATATGTAGGGGTGGGCGATATAAATGATATACGATAGAAACGATATAAATTTGGCCAACGTTAGAGATTTTGACTATACCACGATAGCGCATGTTGATGATGTCATCAAGCTGCGCCTGTTTTGACCGAAAGCGTCGTAGCGGCTGCAACCATTATCATCTGCAAATTATGCCGGGCGACAGTCATAGCAAAGAGATGAAGCACTTTTGAAATATGGGGAAAGCCAAAAACTGCGCTTCCTCCACTTCCGTAACATTGATTCATTAATGCTGATTTCTCTCGCAGCTGCAAATTCCTTTCTGACAGTTTAACCAAAAGGCATTTCCAGTGGAAATTGGCCGACAGATCCTGAGCATAACATGTATAATATCCACAAAACTTAAAAGGAGGTTATACACACACAATACAGTAATATTATGTTGAAGCACAGTACGTATTACTCTGCGAGGTTCCCAACTACGGTAGCCATAATGCTCCGACAATCCATAAAGCGGTGCGGCTTCACAGCTTAGCAAAGTCGTACTAAAACATTTTTGACAGATTTTTGAGCGCCGTGTACCACATAAAATCGGTTCGGTAATAATAGTAATAACGACGTGGTGTGTATCTGACGGACGAAAGCTAAACCAGTTCCACACCACTGAAGTTGCAGCATTTTTACAAACCAATTCTGGTTCATCTGTTTCATTCAACGATTCTTCTCATTCTCCGTCACCGCCATGCTTTTCCCACCATGTGCGTATGAAAACAAAGGCACTGCGTATGCGCATTTTACCCATATTCTATCGCGATACTTCATTTTCTTATCATTGCCTAACATTGTACCGGTATTACCGTGAACGGTATGATAAGGCCCAGCCCTACTGCACATCACAGCGAAAATTATTCTCTGCCATATTTTCGTAATTAACCTTGAGGAAGAGCAACAAGGCAGCCTCAATTGTGCAATGACTGCAGTATTAATATGTTTCTAAGCTCAGGCACCATCCAGTACACTGTAGAATGTGTTCTCCTTACCTTTACAGAGAATATGTTAGCCGCATGACCTGTGTGCATAGTTGTTAGCTTCTTGTGCCTGAATGGATCCCAGATGATGGCATGTTGATCATCCGAGCCTGAAGCCAGCAGACTGAGTACGAGGAAAAAATAATAACAATTCAAAGAAGCCAAGCAGCATTTCTTTAAGGTATGCACCTTTTTTTTGTTGATTTATTACATTTACACGTTATATTACAGGTATTAGAACTAACTAATAAGCAGTTGGACCTGTGTTGCTAGATTCACTTTAGAATGGATGCAATATCTTTATGTTAAACTGATCCCTCCTGGTGTGCTGAAGGTGTCAGATTACGAAAGAAGCAGACTCACACCACTGATAAACATGGCGAGTGAGACTACTTTTACTAACTAGTAGACAATGTTGGGGTTGTTACTAGGAAAAAAGTAATGTATTAAACATTACTGGTTACTTTTCTTAAAATGTATGTAGTACATAAAATTACTGAAACACACTGTCACATACTTAATTACCAGGCAACTAATATAAAACTGAGGTTACAGTTCCACACACCAACACAAAACCCCACCCTAATGAGGACACAAATACAATCTTTCTTTTAGTTTTCACATATGAAAACAAAGTCAACAACACAAAACAAAGTTGAAAGGGTCTTCAAAGCTATCGCCACAGTGATTCTACTGCAAAAATATGTACAGGTAGAAATGGAGTCTGCAAGCCTGACTACACATCACTGCCTTTTAAAGTTCAGGCTTTGGCTGCTGGGCTGGGATCGCCATACAATAAACTTTGACATTATTCTGGGTTTCTTGTCTAGCTTTGTGTATAATGCAGATGTTTCTGTCCTACATGCAGTTTGTCATCATGGCACTCTTGTCCTTTGGTGCAATAAAAATAAAAGTAATAACCATATTTCTGCTCTTTAAAAGCATTAAAAAAAGTTTTCTTCTTTCTAGCAGCCAGTTGCTCAGATAACTGAAGAGCCTTTGTAATTCAAGTAACAACATAACTGTAACTGTATTGTAATTAGTGAGTAACGCATTAAATTACTAAAATAAGATATAATGTGATTATATTATTACTTTGCAACACGTTAGACCCAACACTGATAGTAAAACTGTGACATTTAAAATCCAAGCAGGAAGTGAACAGGATGCAAACCTTATCTGGACAGATACAACAGAAATTCACTGTACATACAGGGTTCACAGGGTTTGATCACTTACTCTCCACGTTCGTTCCACTCCAAACAGTTCACACAGCCTGTGTGGCCCTGTTGAAATAAATGACATTGAGGGTCAGACGAAGAGAACAAAAGAAAAAAAAGTGTCCCAATGTGTTTACAGAAAAATATGTCATGTTATTAGTGACCTGAAGCTCAGCCTCCAGTCCAAGTCTCTTGATGAAGGGGTCAGTCACATGGTAGAACCTTTGGAAGCTTGCAGCTCTCTTGTCCTAAAGACAAAAGAGCACATCTCCATCAGACTCTCCATCAGACGGGGATGATCACACTGGCTCTGGACTGTTCTTACATACCCTGATCTGCCTGTGCAGGATATCTCTGGAGATGTTGGCAGTAGTCATGGCCTCACCGCAAAACATAAATTAGGTTTCGAGGCTGGAGGTTTCCAAGGGTCAGAGATCAGGTTTCATTTACTCTTTTTTTCCTTGTGACCAAGCTGTAAAAACGCAGAATGGATTAAGGCAGAGCAGAGACTTGTTAGAAGACAGAGACTTTACACCGGTATAGCGTCAATATCAGCTTTAAACAGAAAAAGGAAAACGTCGACATTAAACTCAGGCATGTGATTTATTCAGAGATTTTTTGTTGCTCATCTGACATAGGCACAAAACATACCGCTAGCTGGTCTACAGATAGTATTTGCTCCCGTTACCTACAAAGCGACTTCATTAGCTAACCAGGCTAATGTTAGCAACGTAGCTCTGGGAATACAACAACTGACAGTTTTGCAAAAAACTAACAATTATTTAAAATCTAAAGCCCCATTAGCCTACGAGAATGGTTAACGATCCGTGCACAGGGCCTTTGAGAGACCTGTCGTTCATCAAGAAGCTGGCGTTAGCGTACTGGCGTTACCTTGCTAGCTAAACAAAACATCCACTTTATATAACGTTAACATTTGCAGCGCTTTGGTGATAATTTACAACTGTTAAACAAAACTCACCGTTTCCCTCGAGCTAAGCAAGCCTCTGTCAAGAAATGTCCATTTAGTAAAAGTCACAAATTGCACTCCGTGTGACTTTGTTGACAGGATACTCGCTAATACCTTCGCAGACCTGAACACAACCCTCCTCCACTGCACATAAGCACGCAACTTTGTTCCGCCAGCTGAAAATACACCAAACTCTTCCGGTCTGTTTGGACATCACAATAAAAGCATTCCAGAATAAAAGCATTTTCAAGTAACGTTTAATAAAGGAGCACTACAACAAAGAATGTAACATATATTTACCAAATGTTTAAGCAATACATAGTATTATTTTGTAATTTGATGGTAATCTTGAAGGAAGAATTTGTGAATAGTGTTGTGCGGGTGAATCATGTGTAAGTAAGGATCCTGACTTTGAAAATAGGGATGGTGTACACGAGGTAGTGAGACCTGCTATGATGCTGTGATGTGTGATTTGGAGATGGTGACACTAACATAAAGACAGAAGGTGGCGCTGGAGGTGGCAGAGTTAAGGATGTTAACGTTTTCATTGGTAGAGACCAGGATGGGCAGGATTAAAAAACACGTATATCAGTGGAACAGCTCGGGGTGGAGGCAAAGTTAGAGAGGCAAGGCTCAGATGGTTAGCAGAAGAGGGATAGTGGGATAGTGAATATAAATCTGCCAGGAAGGAGAAAAATAGAAAATCCCCAGAGGAGGTTATAGATGTAGTGAAGGAGGTCACGCAGAAGGTCAGGCTAACAGAGGAGGATGCTGGGGGTAGGGTGAGATGGAGCCAGATGGTCTGCTGTGACGACCCTTAAAGGCAGCATCAAAAAAGAAGATTTTGTAAATGAATGAGTGAAAACAATAAGAGTAATTTTATGTACTTCACACAGTGAATGAGGAAGGAGAGTTTCCTTATGTAAAAAAGCAGTCAAATTAAGAGGGCGGGCAGAGTTTGTAAGTGACCAAGCAGACCTATGTGTTTATGAGTGGAACAGTCTGAGTTCAATTAAAACAACCTGGGATATTTACAACCCACTGAGTGATAAAGTATCTGACTTTGTGAATTATGGTATGAATACAAACAATACAAACTCTCTCATATATATATATATATATATATATATATATATATATATATATATATATATATATATATATATATATATATATATATATATAATAATGATAATAATAATATTTTATTATTATTATTATTATTATTATTTGGCTTTATTTTATTTTTAGGTCTGTCTTTTCTGAACTACTTTTAAAAAAAGATAATAGTTTCAACTTTTAGTTTTTCTTTAACAGTAAGATTATTAAACCTGAATCTCATTGCATGTGTTTTTACAACCCTTAAATAAAGATGCAGCAAAGTAGTAAGTTTAATATTCAGATATTAGAGTTCTTCAGAAACTTTAGAAACTCTAAAAGAACATAAAAGTTGTCCGCTGTAATAATAGTGTCTTTAAAGTTTGTAATGATTACTTGTACTTTTTCAGGGGTCAGTAATACTCGATTCTGCTCTACTCTACAATTCTATGGTTCTTTTTTCAGTTCTTACCAAACTTGGCTCAAAAAATGGAAGTGAAAGTGTGACATATGCTGAGTTTGTTTGTTGCTTTATTGCAGGAAGTTGAGAAACTGACATTTGTAATACTCAACATCTGCCATCATAGGGTAACATGTGCAGCAAATTAGGATTTTCTTTTTGAAATTTGACACTTGAGAAATCAGAGTTTTGGCACGATTGTCAGCTGACAATTTCACGTGCTAGCAGTATGTGGTATAGTATATTATTCTTACTTTTGTATCTATAGTACTGTGCAATTGTTTTAGCCAGGTGAGGAAAAATGCTGGAAACAAAGAATGCTTTCAAAAATGGAAGTGTTAATCATTTATTTTCCTTCTGTCTCTTAATGTAATCCCAGACACATTTGATGATGTTGAGATCAGGGCTCTGTTGGGGCTATACCATCACTTCCAGTACGTCTTGCTCTTCTTCACGCTGAAGATAGTTCTTAATGACTTTGGTTGTATGTTTGGGGTCATTGTCTTGCTGCAGAATACATTTGGGGCCAATAAATAATCATTTATATTTCTGAAAGCATTTTTTGTTTACAGCAATTTTCACATCTGCCTAAAACCTTTGTACAGTAGTGTATATAAAAAAGAAACAATAACAACAATAATATCAATAAGGTCACCAGAACTGCTTTCAACTACTGAAAAATTAAATAAATAAATAAAATAAAACATAAGAACATTTTTATATCAAACTGACTCTGACAGATTGCTCTATGCATTTATGTCAAGCAGGTTAATCATTAACACTCTGTTAACCAGATTATCCAAAGGATCATTGGATTGAGCCACTACCAGAGTCCTTAACCGCACATGGAAACTTGAACATCTATTGAAATAACTTAATTGGCTCTCAGTTCAACACTGAATTATCTTTAACTTCCTTCTATTTAACCCAGCGAGACCTCTCATGTCATCAGGCGCAGATCTTTTAACTACTCCTAACCACACTGCAAAGTGTGCTTTCAGAAACTGTGGTTCTGTTCTTTGGAACGATTTGTCCGCTGACCTGAGGTCAATTATAAGTGTGTTTACATTCAAAAGCAGACTCAAAACCCTTTTTACTTTCATAGACTTACACTGTATGTGTTTGTGTGTGCGTGTTCGCTTGAATTTAATGTTTTTGTAACGTTTTCTTTTGTTGTTTTTATTGCCCTACGTACAGATCCGTGTAATTTTGATGTCTATCTTTTATAGGAAGAACATTGAGTTTACGTGTACTAAAATGTGCTCTACAAATACAATTCCTTGACAATTCATTGACATTGACCTCTTGTGTTTAAGTTTACAGTGTTCACATCAGTGCCAATCAACATTTTGTAGTCCAATTTAAGGTATTTTAAATATGGCTTCAACACATTTTAACCCTTGCGAAAGTCTTCTTCTAGGTTATTCTTGCCTTCTCTGTGCAACTTGGTTAGATGCGTTCGTTGTGTGTTGCTGTAGTGGTTTTTTGGCCACATGACAAGATAAAAATTCTGTGAATTAATCTGGCTCAGAGGTTAATATTTCACGATATTACACCAGCACCCATAGTTTTGAAGTCGGTGTGTACCATCAGTGGAGGTGTAACAAGGTGTATGCAGAAAACTCCGCAGCGGTTTGTGAAGCAGCACCCACTCCCCGAATTTAGCGGGCGGCGCTGTAATATTAAACAAGCTTCCACCGTGTCTTTGCGGGGTTGTCTGCCATCAGAGGAGATCAGTTGGCTAGCGGAACAACAGCAGCAGCAGCGAAGGGTTCAGATTCAGAGCCCGAGACCGAGATTTATCACTGTATTCAGTCCTTATCTGAAACCGAAGGTAAAGTAGCCGTTCTTTCAGCGTGAAGAACCGGCTTATCTACGATAATGTGCACGGTAGGCTGAAGTCAGATATGTATCGTGGATGTGAACTCAGGAGTCTAAGAAAACCGTAGCGGTGTTAGCTGTTAGCTAGCTTGTTCGGCGGAAACGGATTTGTCGTGGATTAGCTAAAATGCTTAACGGTGTAGGGCATCGCTGCTCAAATCTTAAACGAGTTGTTTGTGTGTGTGTTTTTCTTTGTAACAAAATAGGTAGATTGGGATAGCAGTAATTGGCTCATTCGGCTGACTAACAAAAATACTTTTAGTACATTCAGTTAAGCGTGTACTCGTGTTTAGCTTAAAGCGTTCCCTGGCATCAGTAGTTTCCTTTAAGAATTAGCTACAGAAAATGATTAGTTTGAACAACAGTGGGGGGTGTCTTAGCCTTTTGGTGCCCACCATCATTACATTCTTTTCTCACCATTGATTTGGAAGTTCCTATAGGGTTCCCGTAGGGATAGAGATGTTTGTGTAAGACATTATGTAACGAGAAGACATGTGCTCGTGTTGTTATTTTTGTTGCTACCCAGAAAAGTGTGTGTGGTGGTTGTTGATGGGCAGATGAATTTGATAGGCGAGCAGATCAGTCAGTAGCTAACAGCTGCTGTGTCCTAGCCCGTGACCGTCCAGTTCATAATTACTATGTGCAGACAGGCTTTCTACGGTGGGCACAAAAGTCTGCCAGCCTCTGTCAAATTATTGTTTAAAATAGATCGTTAGTTGTTCAGCTGTTTGTTTAAGTGAGGCAAAGTAAACAAATTTACACATGTTCCAATTTAAAGCTATTCCATGAGTTTGATCACCTGTTCAGTGTCCCGTACCATACAATAATGCTAATTCCTTGTCTCCACAGGTAACTGGTCTTTTATGGAATGACCACCTCGCAGAGATATATTGAATCCAAACCAGCGGGTAAGTTGACACGCTGCTGTCACCATGCATAAGCCCTGCATCATTTCCACATGTGTTGATGTTCTGCTCTGCTGTCGTTGTCCCTTTTCACAAATGTGCATTAGCCCGGTTTGCTGACATGGAGTGGCAGACGCCAGCTGTGTCAGAGAAGTTCCAAAGCCGTTTTGGCCGCCGGCCCGGAACATCAGACAGCGGGGACACTGGTCTTGGCACATCAGCATCTGACAGTGCAGAAGGTGATGACTTTTGCTTGTTCTTCCTCTGCCTGTAGTGCCTGTTGTGTAACATTGTTTTGAAGACTGTCTCACTGCAGTGACCTGAACACATCCATTAAACAGTGTTGGGTTTGTTTTTCTAATGGTTGTGCACCCTTAAACCTCTGTTCTTTAAAATTGCTCACTAGAAAGTTGAGCGCAGTCATGAAATATTTAAATTAGGTAATGCTTGGCACTTAACAATTTTGGGGAGATGAAGCTGGAACACACTGTGTTGTCCATGGTGTTGTTTCTAGGTCTATTTATAGGGTGATAAAATGTTCATGATTCACCGCTGATGCCTGGGACATTTACAGAGATACTCCCCAGCCAAAACTGACCCAAGGTGCAGCTTGTACTGCTCCAGAGTTGAGGTTAAGTGAGAGGAGATGTTTGAATGCCAAGGCTGTACCTTGCCTGTGGCGGGAATATCACTGCTTTCACATTGTTCTGTTTAAAATGGGAATCTCCCAATGGTTTGATAGCTTGTGTGTGCATGCACTAGTGGAAAAAATAATGGACTGAAAGGCTGTGTTTAATGGATGGCCAGCTGGGATGGGTGGTCCCTGTTTCCAAAGGAAACATTACAAAATAATAGGCTGCAGAGTAGCAGCACTGTAGGCTTTGGGCTGGTATTTATGGGTGGATTGCCAGGCAATTGTCAAGGACAAGGAAAAATATTAGTGAGGTGATGGTGTCCCAGCACACTGAGTAAACTGATGGTTATTTTGGTGCTCTCCCTGTCACTATGGTGAATTAAACAATCTCTGCTCCTGGCTTTTTATCAGTTAGCTTTAAGAGAACCTGTGGAGTTCTTTTTTTTTTCTTTTTTTTTTTTATAAATTATTTAACCAGGAAAAAATGTCTTCAGAGTGTCCTGGCCAAGAAAGACAACAGTACAGTCAGTGGAGCATAAAACAAATAACACACAAGCAGAGATACAATAAGAAACAACCAAAACTTTCAAACTTCCAGTAAATACCAGTTATTAGTGTTAGTAGATGCATGCGTTCTGTCTTTGAAATAAATGAAAGCAGATGCCATTGAGGTGGCCAGGGTTATCTTACACCTCCTGAACATGTTAATCGCTGAGCTCGGCGCTTGTAAGACAATATTCCTATAACGGTCAGAGCTGTATTCAAGCGAATGGTTGGCAGGCTTGTTATTAGATACACTAATTGCTAGTTTCGCATTATTTTGTCCAACCCTCCACATGTTCATGTATTGAGTTGTGTTCCCTGAGCAAATTTCGTTTATAGCAATAGTTGTAAGCTATTACAGAGCTAAACTAGCAGCACTGACCCACTGTACAATCCTGAGTAGTTTGAGTGCTTTTCTGGATTTTTCTCTGGAAGTTTTGGTTTCCTGCCTTGGCTCATATCATATTCTCAAGATGTCAGTTTGATACGTTGAATAAAGGTGAAATTAAAATACAAAACAGAAGTCTCCAGACATTGTCTACAGTTTTGTGCTCTCCTTCAACAGACAGTTGTCCACTCTGTTCTCACATAGGCAAACTTGGAGCTGAGAGACTTTTCATTGGATGATATCTAGAAACGTTTCAGGCTATAGTGCATGTGGGAAACTGGCTTTAATATATCCAGTAATGCAGCTATTAGGCTTTTTTCCAACCACCTAGACTGATGGCAGTGCCTATAAATATAGCAGATAATTAGGGTTTGGAATTAAACTGCTTCCAGTTTAGCACCAGTATCAAATTGTCCAGTCCATTGCATTCTTGTGGCTCCAAGCTGATCAGTGCCTTTTAATCGGGGCCTTCATGATTTCCTGACTTTTGCATATTTTATAGAGGGACATCAAACTCATGGAAAAAGGTTTTTGCACATCATAGTCACACACAGGCCTTCTAAAAAAACAAAACTCTGTTTCTAAACTGTGTTCAGATTCAGGTATAGTAACCTCTGTGTCTAAGCTGAAAAACTATGTACTTGGATGATTGATCATGAATCAATGAGGGTATTGATAAAGAATCAGACCAGCAGGCAGAAGAGATAATGACATTGTTAACAATGATATCTTATCAGTGTCTTTCACTAAAAGCTACGATAATGAGTTTTTAGAGTCACCGTGAAGTGGGAAATACACTCGATTTGGTATACAAATGAACAAGTTTTGGGTTTTTATGTCTTTGGGTAGGAATGTGTGTTGAGCAAACATCTAACAAAGGTTGTTCTTGCTGAGGAGTTCAGACATGTTCTAGCCAGTCGTGATTCAGTGGAGCCTTGAGGCGTCTTTTATATCAGATGTGTTATGTTTTTAAAAAAAAAAAAAAAAAAAGTTCTTTTTTTTCCCCCCACCCTATTTTGCCATGTTTGCTGTTTATTTTTGTGTGCAGTGATTATTCAGGGTGTCTTAATTTAAATCAGTTCTGGTTTAAGCTGGTAAGAGGTAGAAGTATCCCATTCAGTATTTGACTTTGGAGGTACACGTGTGATGTGTGGTTCAGTGGGAGGAGGCAAGGTGCTTAAATAAGCGGCACCCACAGATTGCTCTGTAACTTGAGAGGTGGGCTATAAATACCCCCTAACCTTTCCTGCGTGTGCCTGTTTGTATGCGTTCGTTCAGGGCTCGGTAAAGGCGAGGTCTTCTGTTGGAGGACAATACGGCTTTGGGCTTGCTCGTCGGGCGGCTGTCAGTCTTGGCTTCACAGGTTGTTCTGTTGCTCTCAGGAAATGCAGAAGACTGTTCTGTGTTTTGATTTAAAGCGTTCTGCCGCTCTGCTCACTTCCGCTCGTTGTTAGAAAACATGCCACAGCCTCTAACACGTTTGCTGTGTTCGAGTGACTGCCCAATTTTCAGACTTCAACACTTCTCTGAGGTTTGTAGTGCTGGTAAAACAGTTGTGTAACGTGTGTTGAGGATTGTGGAGATGGCTGGTGTTGGGTTTTCCTGTGTTCCTAAAGTCATTTATCATCTCTGAAGCTTCCAGATTAACATTGCTGTATCTGCTTGCTTAGTAAAGTGGACTCTGTGTTTACTGAAGCTGTAGTACCCCATGTGTGTTGTCAAAATTTTGCTAATTATAGGGCTGAACTTTTTGTCTGCCCTTCTGCAGTAACATATTTTTATAGTGGGTTATAATTGTACATGTTTCAGGCAGGTATCAGCAGGTTTATTAACACAGTGAACACAGGAAATGTTTGTCATGTAACACGGAGCTCTAATTCTGTGCAGTGCTTTAAGTCTATTATAAGCCTATTCCCTGAGTTGAGTCAGTCAAAGCCATTTAATTCTTTCAGCGGTGACACCTCATCATCAAAGTAGGCCACCAGTAAACCCTGCTGCATCTACTTTACACTGCTGACTGAAAATAGAGAAAATGGCCTGCGGTAGCGCTCCAGATATTCTGCACTGGTTTAACAGGGAACATTTGTAGTGTGAGAGAAATCCTCTTAATGTTGTTTCTAATGTTTGTCTTCTTTTATTTTTTTTTTAAGATTTCTGCAGTTCCAGCAGCAGCCCCTCTTTCCAGCCCATCCGCAGTCAGATCCCCATACCCACTGCACATGTCATGCCATCCACGGCCGGAGCCCCGGCCTCAAAGCCCCAGTCATGTGTCCAGGAGGACTGCCTGTCCTCAGCTGCAGGTCACAGATCTTCCTCTGGCTCCAGAACCCCAAGCGGCACCACGTCAAAGTCCTCCTCTCTCTCCAAATCAGCATCTTCGCCCAACTTGGATGCTGAAGTTGGCGTGGGAGGAGATCCCGTCGGGGTAAAGCCCGACTGCCTGAGTCGATACCGTAGTCTGGTGAATGGGCTGGACCACTCGCTTTTCCCAACAGACCATACGCGATTGGACGAGGGCCACAGGTTTGATACTCCTGCGGTGGAACCTACACTGAATCAGTCAGCCATTCTGGGTGGGTTATGCCCTGACATGAGACTCCGGTTACAGACCGGGATTAGAGACACTCCAGACTACGTGTCTGAGGCCTACAGAGGAAGTTTGGAGCACAGCTATAAAGTTCTGCCTGAAGCTAGGCCTGGCGTTCCTGGTACTGCAGAAGCCTCTAATCAAAGGGGCGGACAGCCTGGTGTGGCCGGATCTGCTGGAGTTTATACGAGTCCTCTTAGCCTTCAGACGCAGGCTCTGTTGAGAGAGCACGCAGGCTCCAAAGGTTATGAGCCGCTGCGGCAGGACAGATGCAGTGAACTTCCAAGCTGGCAGCAGCAACAGCAGCATAAACAACTGGAAAGCTTACGCTTGCAAATGGAACAAATGCAGGTATGTATCTCAATATAAAACATCTACTGCTGCAAGATTGTTGGTAAAGAAAGTGAGACCAACAAGTTTGGATTTCAAGTGTATCTTGTGACACTTTTTCCACACAATATATTTTGCTAGGTGGCAAAACAAAAAAGGCAGCTTTAAATGGGTTCAGATGTATCTGGGAAAATGTAAAAAACTGAAGATTTGTGGAGTAGCTGTTTGTTTGTAAAGATTAAAACTTGGCAAAAGAATAGCTTCTATACACAATGTATAGATTTTCCCATTTCTTTATTAATTACATATAAAATGTGGTCTAATACACATTTAAGTTTATTTTAAAACAGGATTTTAAACAGATCAATAACCAAAATTTAAATTTCAACTACTTCAACCAATTATATGCTGTCTGCAGATATATTTAATTATTCGATCTTTTGTTAACACTGACTTATGTTATGTTTGGGAGCAGATGCTGACCGAGTGCCACTTTGAAGTGTGACTTTTAGCAGTTTATCAAATTTTTGCTTACAAATGAACACTTAAGTACACTAATGCAGTTTTTCTGGAACTAACACTGAACAAAAACAAGCTAAACCTGATCGTATTGAGAGGTAATTATACTATATGAACAGGCTGTACAACCTCTTGCTGATTCAAAGCCGAGATCGATGAGCTGCATTCACTCATTTCTAATACATAACGTTATTTATTGTATTTTAAATGCTTAGATATAATTTTTGTGTCCTTTCCCAATAAGCGTTTTTGTCCTCAACATACATAGCCTATTTGACATTAATCAGAATCAGAATCAGAATCAGAATACTTTATTGATCCCTGGGGGAAATTATTTAACAAAAGAAGTAGATGACAGGCTCGTGTTCATGTTTCTTGGGAATATATTTGTTATGCCAGTTTATTTGTTCTGTCACTGTCAGGTGGCTAGCTGTGTGCAGATTTAAACCTGTTATGTTGTCAGCATAAATGTGGCGTGTGTGGCTCTAAAATTATAAGTATTTAATGTAAAGATGTTGGCACTAAAGCAGAAATCAAACAGGTACCAGAGCTTATTTATTGATCATAAGAATACTGATCAGCTCCAATGTTACCAGTTGTACTATTGGCAGTGAACAAATAAAGAAACTTGGTGTCCTTTACTATTGTTTTATTAATAATATATTGTCCAGTTTGTATTTCAAACTTTATAATTTGGGGTTTAGAATCAGAAGTTCATCTTCCCTGTTTCTATATGTGCGTGAAGGCCATTGGCAGCTGCAGCACAGTGTAGCACGTACAAAGCTACACAATGAATTATGGTTCCTAAAGTCATAAGTACAAGTCTTTTGCATATAAAGGCAGAAACTCCAGCAGTCTGCCGGTAGCTTGAAGGGTTAATGATTAAAAGTAACCGTTTTGTCCTGAGTGCACACATGCATGACGAGCATCACTATCATTGTCTTTGTCCTGAATCCTGTTAATTTGTTTCTTATACAACATCAACAGTGAAAGCACAAATCACCAAGTAGTGTTGATAAGACTAGTAGTACCATTACAACCTTAACATTAGTCATCTAAAGTTTTACTGGAAAACAAACACTGCTGGCACTGCTAATTATTTCATAGCACAGTGACCCATGACCATGTGATTTGACAAAAAAGTAGTTGTTACTTTCGTGCTGCATATGAATAATTGGAGGTTATTCATGAGGCGTTTGCAGTACTCAGTACTTTAAAGCACTAGATCTGTTGTTGCTAACCCCTGAATTGTGTGAAAAAGTGGAAAGTATGCAGGTGTGTCTCATCACTTGTCCGCCACTGTCAGTTAACACTGACACGTAATACATTTCTCCCTCTCTTGTTACAGCTAATGGGTGGAGGAATGGGTCAGTACCCACCTCTATACTCAACACCGGTTCACTCTGAGTCGGGCAAGTGGGACGCGCTGGTCAAAGCCAGCGAGAGCCTGCTAAAGGAGAAGGAGCTTATCATTGAGAGGTAAGTGTTTGTAATGGGTTCACTGCTTTTATTAAATTACCAAAACAAAGCTTTGTGAATGTTTGTGTTGTTGTTGATGGTTGGACTTGGTTGTGATCGCAGACAAAAGCAGCACATGGCCCAGCTGGAGCAGCGTCTGAGGGAAAGCGAGCTGCAGGTTCACGGAGCCCTCCTGGGCAGAGGAGCTTCTTATGGAGATATGTATATGCTGCGTCTACAGGTTAGTAAAAACATGCTCAGCCTCCAGAAAGCAACGCTTAGGACTACTATACTGCTGTCATGTTGACTAACTGCACCCATATCTTACTCAGCTGAGTCTTTGATGTTGACTTGCAGGAGGCTCAGAGGGAGAACGCGTTCTTGAGGGCGCAGTTTGCAGAGCGCACAGACTCTGTTGTTCTGGAGAAAGCAGAGGCAGAGCGTAGACTCGCGGCAGTTGAGGCTGAGATGCGGCGACTGACCGAGAATCTGAAGGAAGCCTGCGAGAGGCACACGGAGGAGATGAAGAAACAGGAAGAAAGGGTTTGTGCTTACCCAACACGTCCTTATTAAGAGTCATGCACACGAGAACCACAATATCGAGACTGAAAACCTTTAAACCCTAATGATGGCCAATGCAATGGTTGTTTTTTTTTATATATAAATAAAAACCCTGCCCAATACTTTGCTCTAGCATGTCCCAGTATTTGATATTAGCTAACAGCAGAGCAAAACACTTGACGTCCTTGAGCCCAAGGACATCAAGTGGGAAGTTGTTGTCTCCCACACAAGAAACAATATGGTGTAGATAAAAATCGGTCAGGGTTAATCACTCGAAGCCTGAAGCACGCTTCCTCTTTTCATTAAACAAACTTCTTTGAAACTAAAAAGTAACAATGGGTTTGTCATTTTCCTTTATTCATCATCAGATGATTGAGAAGGGCTGTATTGAGCGGCACATTTGGGTACCGTAATGTTATCAGATTAACGTGTGTTTATGTTTGCAGATCCGCAGTCGAGACAAGCACATCAGCAACCTGAAGAAAAAGTGTCAGAAGGAGTCGGAACTGAAGAGGGAGAACCAGCAGCGTATTGAGACTCTTGAGCGCTACCTCGCTGACCTGCCCACCTTGGAGGACTACCAGAACCAGAACAAACAGGTTAGGACACTAAACTTTAACTCCTTTTCGTTTGCTCAGGTGCACATGTGTTAATCATTAAACCTGCTCATGTTTGTTTGCTTTTTTAAAATAAGCTGTTGGAAGCTGAACATCAGGTAGCAGAGCTAGAAAGGAAAGTAAAAGAACTGGACGACTGTCTGGCGACGACAAACTCGCAGCTGAAGGAGAAAGACTCATACCTGGAGGAGCAGAAACGCAGGGAGAGGGACCTGCTGACCACCATTACTGAGTATGTGTACTCCTCTCTGTAGGCATGTTATTTCTCCTCGCTCTCAGTGTAAAAAGAAAACCTAATAACTGTGCATAATGAGTGTTCTGCGTTATTTTTGTCTTCATCAGTATGCAGCAGCGGGTACAGCAGGGCCTGGAGGATGGAGCCAGACTCCCTTCTCTGGATTTTGAGAAGCTTAGAGGAGAGAACAACAGTTTGAAAGAGGAGCAGCAGAGACTCAAAAAGGTCTGCTTGGTGTGGTCTTACATGTGCAAAGAAGGTTCACCTTTTCAGATCAGGGCAGAACACAAAGACAGGATTCAGAGTGTAAATATCACTGGATAAACTAGAATAACTAAGGACTATTTGTATGTAGGTTTATTAAAAAGTAATTTCTATCCCAAAGTAAAGATGCAGAAAGAACCCACTTTGTGCATTGACCTCAGATGACTCCTGAGCTTAGAGGAAGTTCATGTTCAGATGAGTTAGATTTACAGAGAAGTGAGTATTTCTCTGGGAAATGACTGTATTATGTGGTTTACAGCATGTTCTCTGCAGTGTGTACTGAATTTGCTGTGCTCATGTGTGCAAGTTAGATCAATAACATGGAAAATATCCAGCACACGCTGGTCGGTAACGCCTCATTGGTGCTTAAGTTGGTGTTGTTTTAATGCTCATTTCTTCTCTTTGCAGGTTATTGAGAAGCAACACAGGATGATGGAACAGCTTGGATCACAGATCCAGGTATTTATCTCTTCACAGGGAATCTGAATGAGTGCGTGTTTGCTGTTTCTGTAGCGCGCAACATTTTTAAATCTTTTTTTTTTTCTTTTGCAGGCTTTGGAGGAGCAGATATCTCAGGAAGAAAGCAGCTCTCAGGCTCTCAGAGAGGAGGTGCTGGCCAAAGAGCAGAACGTGTTAGAGCTCCACACAGCCATGAAGGAGGTGAGCTATATTAACCACCATCTCCAAAAAAGCACCAACTTTCTCAGTTTCTGTTTAATTTAGAAATCAGACCTCTGAGTCCTCAATAAAGCTCGACAGCTCCTAACACCGATGCCGATCATTGTGTTGTAGCTGTCGACCCAGAACCAGGAACTAATGGAGCAGAATTTGACGCTGCAGGAGCAGATGAGCGATCCAGAGCAAAAGTGCACTAACCAGGCTTCCTCTGTCCTGCAGCCAGCTGGGGCTAATCTCACAAAGAGACTGCATGCTGAGATTGCTTCCTGCCTCAGTGACCTGCGCTCACTGTGCAGCATCCTAACCCAGCGAGCCCAGGGACAAGACCCCAACCTGTCCCTGCTCCTTGGCCTCACTTGTAAGCACTACTCGAGTTTTTATTTCTGACCTTCATCTTTTTCACTGTAGTGTTGAATTTGATGTTTAAATTAAATGTAATCGAATGAGAACCAATTATGCATTGTTTTTCCAGCACCCCCATCCGTGGCGGAGCACGGCGAGGACTGGATGAATCCTGAGGTGCTGCAGAAGAAGCTGGTCGAAGTCCAGCAGCTCCGGCGCGATGTCGAGGAGCTGCGTAACGTAATACTGGACCGTTACGCTCAGGACATGGGAGAAAACTGCATAACTCAGTAACCTCGACAACCAGCCACGATGGAGGAAACTTGCGGGAACCTCTTCATCTCGGAGGACTCTTAACAGGCTTTTCTTCCACGCTTTGTTCCTGAATGTCAGAGGACTGGACTATAATTTCCTTGAAACGAGGACAAAGGAAAGCCCATATGGTTTAGCTTCTACTTCTCGACTGACTGCATGTCGAGTCTCAAGCCTGCCTGTAGCTCAGAGCCCCCACCTCCCCGCCCCCATCCCATTGAGTTCATCTATTTCAGTCCAAGGGCTAACAGAATATAACTTACCTCTAATACTTGATCCTTAAGCATTGTGTGTCTGTGTGTTTGTGTGCGCACGTGTGGGTTTTTTTGTTTTTATAATGATGACGACATGATGCTGTCAGTTACCAAAACAGTCTTATACTTTTTATTCCACTTTGGTGGAAAACTCTTTGTGTAGAGGTCCTGCAAATATTAACTTATTTAAAATTTAATTTCCCTCCAAAGGGGAATTATCTGAGAAGTAGTTGACAATCAACTGAAAATATTTAACCTTTGCTTTTTACTTTTGCTTTTTTTTTTTCTTCCTTTTTTTAACGACTTTGCAAGGAAATGTTACTAATGCGCCATTTGAAATGGTGAACACTGTAATACTGGACTCTGCTGTGAGGTATGAGGCATAATAACTAAAAGAGGTTTAATACCAAATCAGCTTCTCACACCAACAGGCCTACCGTATACCAAAGAAACACCGGTCGAAGCAGTCGTGCAGGTGTGCGAGCACTCCTCGCTGCTGCAGGCTTCCTCCTGAATGAATTACCAACATGTGCCTTTCTGTCGCGTTTGCAACTTCAATGCTAATTTCATCCCAGACCAACCACAAAGGGCTGATTGCAGCTGACTCTTCCAGTATAACCGTTCACTCAGTGTGTCAACCAGTAGGACAGTCAATACATTCCCTCTGACACTGAATGTAGTAGGAAAAAAAAAAACGTGTTGCAAAGCTCGAGTTGGCCCTGGTAGATGATTAAAACACGGTGAAAGTCTGAGCGTAGATATAGCGTAGATTTCATGTCGATGACAGCAGACTCGCATTCAAGCCGAGCGGTGAACTGTTTGAGTAAATGTATGAATGAGAAACAGTATTAATCTTCACTATTATTTATTGTTATTTTAGGGGTTTTTTTGTTTGCATTGAAAACTCGGTGTGAAAGTTTTCTGGGTCTTCCTAACGTGTTGTTGCTGTAATAATGTGCTAACGTGTCTCAGCAAGCATCCACAGTGTGCAAAGGTCCCATGAAGTGTCTGTTAGATTGTATTATTTCTTTGTGGTTTGAGGTGTGATGAGATGGGATGTTCCTTCAGGCGTTTTGACTGTGGAGGTGACTGTGGAGGGGTTGGCTGGATCACCCCATAATCACGGGTCACATCGAAGTGAATGGAGTTTTTGTATTTGTCCTGACGGTGAGATAAGCCATTTAAAAGGGGAAAACAAAAACGATAAAGCATGACACTTTATGGGAAGAGAAAGGGATTTTAACATAAAAATATGCAACAATGACTTTTATTATTCTGAACACCACCCAGGGACAAACAAGCCATTTTTCATTTCATGGGACCTTTAAACTTGAGTAGCACAAGATTTCTCTTTGAAAAGTCGGGCTCCGCATGCCTTAACATCTCAAATGTTTTGCAAAAGGGAAAAAATATGTTTATATTTTCATACTTTTGTCCTTGTTTGTATTTGCATATTTTAGAAATAAAGATTTTCGACACTTGGTTTTGTTTTAATTGGTCTCAGATTGCTTTTATTTGTTTAACTTTGCAGAGAAAGGATGAAAAGACCAGACTGTTCCTGCAGGTGTGTCAGCTGCACATTCATAATGAGTCCAGGGAAGAGATTGTCCTTTAAAAGACACAAATTAGGAGATTATGTCCTACCACCAGCAGCCTGAACCTTACTTTTATGTTTACTCAGAATTCTGAACGTATCATCCAAGTATTGCAGCAGAAACAGACTCATCAGACCATGCAACATTCTTCCAGTCTTAATCGTAACTTCAGCGTCCTGGTCTCAACTGACAGCAGCCGGTGTGGTCCTCACCTGCTGTAGCCCACCTGCTTAAAGGTTCTGTGTGTTGTGTGTTAAGAGATGCTCTTCTGCATATTGTGGATGTAACAAGTTACTGCTCCTTTCCCATAAGCTCTAAGCAGTCATTCTGTTTCTCCTATTTCACCCAGAGAACTGCTGCTCACTGAACGTTGTCTCTGAACTTTAGAGATGGTTGCGTGGAAAATCCCAGCAGACCAGCCCATCTGGCACTAACCGTTCTGATGATCTGTTTGAACTTTAGCAGGTCAGCTTGAGCATGTCTACATGCACTGAATTGCTGCCATGTGATTATCTGATTAGATATTGGTGTTAATGATCTGTGTCCCTGTTAAGATAAGAGCAAAGGTATAAGAAACAAAAGGAATAATGGCTCATTGGGATTTTATTTCAGTGTCATGGGTTTGTGAATGCTTTTAGCCTCACTGTCACAGAACACAGTCGTCATTAATAACATCAGCAACACCTTTACTTCTGCTCACGCTCCGCTCTGCTGTGAACAGCACTGATGTAACAAGATAAAAGTAATTCTTTAATCTTTAACAGCTTTGTTGACGTCGGCCAGTGAAGGATCGGGCTTCCTCTGTCGCAGCAGTAGAGTGGCGTTTGTCACGATTCCACGCGACTGGAGCGTCTGACCATCATCATCATAGTTGCGCTGTGGGAATGCGCTGATGATGTCATAACTGGGCACACCGCCCCTTCTGTAGTGCAGCGACAAACAAACAGCAGGCTGGGTCACGTGATTGTAAAAGCAGCGGTGCGGTCAGTGCATTGAGATGTGTCCTCACCTGTGTTTGTCCAGGAACCTCCGCAGGTCACCGACTGTTTCCGACGGGGACATTTTCACTATGTAAATGTGGCTCCCGTCTTCTGACTTCACCTTGAGAGTGATGACATTACAGGCAGGCTGGTAGGCGCTGAAAGCCTGCAGTCTGGTGGCAGCCATGACGCATTATGGTTGTTAGAAAAATGTGGGTGAAAACTGGAGCGTTGCATCACAAACACGGTCACCAGCTGATGGCTGCCCTCATTTTCAGATCAGCACATACAGTAATCTCTACAATCTGGACGATCAGTGGCCAAATCGGGATTTAAGCAGGTCTTACATCAAGTGTGGTGTTCTTAAATTCCTTTAACCCACTTTGTACTTGTCATTTTTTTCATGTGGTATTCATTTGGTATGGCAAATGTTTTTAAGCCATGCTTATTTGCACAGCATGAGTTTGTGATGACTGACACCCTCTGGTAAGTCTGTTAACTGGCAGAGACAAATATTTATGCTATACACATAAAAAATAAAAGAGAACATTTGGTTTACCTCTCAGTACTCGCTTGCAGTGACGGTGTATCTATCAGTATCACTGAACTGCTGCTGTCCACATCAGATGTACCCTGGTAGAAGCACACTGATTATCAGTGCTGTCTTATATATACATGAGGACTTAACCATTAGGCCCTCTATAAAGATTTTCCCAAGTGTTGCTAAACAGAGAAACAGTGGAACTGAAATCAGAGATTTGTGCAGGCCTTTAATGACACTAATGACAATTAATGTTGATTTTGGCCTTCTGGAGCCTGGTCTTCACCAGGGGTGACTATGTTTTGGGGCACTGTCGTGATTAAAGACAAAGCAACAACCCAGACACAGGTTTACTGGTGACTGCTTGAGATTTTGCTCCCAAATCTTCACATATCCTTTTATTTTGATTTCTTCCACCTTGAAGAGATTCCCAGTTCCAGACACAACATAATACTGCCACCACTGTGTTTCAATGTGGGGACGTTGTTCTTTGCTTTATATGTCTCTCACTTCTTTCTCCAAACATAAAAAGCATCTCTTTGGCCAAAGAGCTCTAGTTTTGTCTCATCTGATCAAAGCATGTGCTACTAGTATCTAAAATCTTTCTCCAGGTTGTCCTTCAGTGAGTTTGGCATGAAGTTATCTGTTCTGCAGAAGTGGAGTTTTTCTTGTTCTGCAGCTTTGCAGTCCATTCCTGTGCTGGATTCTAGTGATTATCTTCTTTGAGACTATAATTCACGACTCGAGTAAGTCTGAACGGATTTCTTTTGTTTTTGGTAGCATGCTTTCTCAGGTGGCAGCTTGAAGTTTTTATAATGTGAGAAAATTGGAAGCTAACTCTCAGTTTCAACTTAGCTTCGAGCATTACAATGTTAAAGCTCATCATTGCACAGCAGTAGTGCCTGCTATGGTTTTTCAGGGAACTAATAATACTGATCCTGGTAATTTTTGCTTTTTTCTGAAATGGTAATAATAGTTGATGCTTTATAAAGAAAACTACAATGTTTACAAATGTTATGTTAAAAAGTCCTTGGTCTGTTTAAAAAAGCACTCGGAAAAATGTTGACGAAGCTTTTAAACTTTGTAGGGTGGCTGGTAATTTTGTCCTCATCTGTATATTTGTACAAACAGATAATTGCTGCTTCTCTACGACTCACCTGCAGCTTTGCCCTCAGCGAGTTCCTGATATCAATCACTCGGCCGGCCTTCACCACCAACTTCGGCAACTTGTTCAGGAACTGATCTGTGGTCAGCTTCTTGCCTTTGAATCAGAAGAAAACATGAGAATGACAGCAAAGTCTCTGAGGATCTGCACCACGGCTTTGATCAGGGTGACGTTTGCAGAACAGACCGGGGAAGTGAGAACTCAGCGAGCTTGCTGATTCATCTTTGTCCCCACAAACAGCCTGTCCTTTACCAGGAAACGTTTCCCACGGGAGCCTAGAGTTGAATTCCTCGTATCGCCTGTCATGAAGCTGCAAAGAGAATTTTTGTGAAGACAGTCGATTGTTCCCAAAAACAAAATAAGAAAAGGAAACTGAGACTCACCTCAAAAGGTACACCATCCGGAAATCTTTCTTGAAGCTCAGATGGAAAATAGCCATCCATTAGATCTTGCATGCACTGCTGCAGGGACCAAGAGTTTACTTTTAACCAAGGAAAGATTCCAGTTTAATATAGACTTTGATTTTCCTTTTTTAGTGTAGCTAACCTGCGTGCTGTGCTCCTGATATGAGCGGAAAGGACCATCAAACATTACAATGCCATTCCTGTAGAGCCTCAGTGGAATGGGATCCTTTTTTGCCAGCTGTGCTCCTGTCGCTGTCATTTGCACAAAAGACTCTCCTTCCCCTAGGAGGACGTTCAGTTCTCTGATCCTCTGCAGCACGAGATCAAAGTTTATGTGGACGCCTCTGCCACCAGAAGTCTCTGCAGAAGACAACAAAACAAAACAAAAACAGCACAGCTTTAACATACAAAAGACACGGAGGGATTGCAGGTCTGCAGGACTGGTGGATCTACCTCGCTCTGCAGGATCACCAGAGTCTGTATCTCCCACCCAGATCAAACCATAATCATTCAGAAAGTCCTGCAACAACGACAGCAGCTCAGTGAAACCTCCACACTGATAAAATCACGATCTCATACTTTATGAACACACCTTACTCACCTCCATCTCATGCACTTGATTTTGCAGTTGTTGGCACCGGCTTTCGAGATCATCTCTGCTCCTCGGGTCATGCATGCTTCCTAAATCCACACAATCATGAAAACGCTTTGATCGACTTAACATAAATCAAACTCAAGTCTGTGCCTGCTGTAGGTAATTACCTGACTTCTCCTGAACCCTCAGCTTCTCCTCTAAATCTGAAATCTGTTTATCCTTGGGAGGAATGATGAAACCATAAAGTGAGGTTTAAATATGTTTAAAGGATGGCTGGCAGTTTTGGTATTCGTTGAAGGGGTTGCATGCTCACTTTGCGCTCTATCTCCTTTGCATGGCTCCTCACTGTTTTCTCCAGGAGGGTCACTCGCTGCATCATGGCAGACATGAGGTCAAAGTTGGTCGGAGGACACCCTGGAAACCAGCAATTAAGTATTGGAAAAATAAAACGTATAATCATTTTGTATGTGATAAATAAAAGAAGATATATTGACACTGGAATATGAAGCATTGTGTTAAAGCCTACCTTTCTTTAATGGAGCTCCCGTATTTGAGGTGGAGGCTTCGTTGGTTGTAGTGTGAGAGTAATCAGAAGACTCATCGGCCAATTCAGCCTCAAATTCTAAAAACAAAAAGTATCATGGTTATAAAAGATGTTTTGCTATTTTTTCAACTGGAAAAGTTACCTGATAAACTTATGATCAGTTTCTCCAGTAAGATATAATTGTTATTATTCGTCAAATGTGAGGATTTGCTGCATTTTGCTCATCACAGTTTAAGTTATTTATGTTGTGGACACATGAATACTGTTAGATCTCCACACACTTTAAATCAAACAATCACAGTGTGTCTAAAGTGCAGACTTTGAGCTTTAATTTGAAGGGTTTAAAAGGAAAGTAGTTCTAGTTCTAGCTGGGATGTATTTATTTATTCTGTACTTGTACTTTACTGAATTTGCAGCGCTGCTGGTGATCTGTGAGTGCATCGTTACCTTTCAGCAGATTCCTCCTGAAAGGAACTTTTGATTTGCTCCTGCAGGTCGAAGAAAATTAAGTGTGGCGACATGATTGATACGTTTATTCTGCACAATAAAACTACAGTCCAGTTTCTACCTGTGTGGAGTTAATCACCTACCCTTGGTCTTTGTGAGCGCCCTGCAGAGGAGTGCGTTTGGTTTTCTTTAGCATCGACAAAGGAGAGCTCATTTTAAATCCAAAGCCTGAATATCCCACACTTATTTCTTCTTTGGACTTCTTTCTGTTCAGAGAATGAACTATAACAGAGGTTCAGAGGGATTTCCGGTGTTTTCTCAGTTTGTGTGGAGTCCGTTTCCAATAGCAACAATGTAACGTATTAAGTGAAGTCTGCAGAAGTGCCTGTTTCATCCAGAGGAGGTCGCTCTTTCTGTCCTCACTTTAAAATTATTAATTCATTTCCAAACTAAGTGATTGTAGTTTTTTTTAATGTGAGAAGTCATAAATATTTAATGTTTTATTCATCATAATAAGATGTATTATGAAATGTAAGCACTGGTGATGTCATGTTGGGAGACAGAAAAACAAAACAAAAAAGCCTTTTTTTTCATGAAAGATAAACAAACATTGATGAGTGGTGTTTCCTAAATTTGCCTTTACTATTTAGATGCCGTTAACCATGGATACTCAGAAATTATGACGGCAGCAACTAATCTTTGCCATAACATTTTTTCTTCCCAACTTTGACATACAGACATACCGCTCAGGCGGTAGAGCAGGTCATCTACTGATTGGAAGGTTGGTGGTTCGATTCCTGGCTTCCCCTAGTCTGCATGCCAAATATCCTTGGGCAAGATATTAACCCCAAATTGCTCTCCGATGCATCCATCGGAGTGTGAATGTGTGTGAAAGTTACTTAGAAAGCACTTAGAACAATAAGCTTGTGCGAATGGGTGTGAATGGGTGAATGCACAAGTTGTGTAAAGCGCTTTGAGTGCTCAGAAGAGTAGAAAAGCGCTATATAAGAACCAGTCCATTTACCATTTATGGTAGAGGTGGGCAGATTGATCAAAATATCGATACCAAAGCTTGTATTGGTATCAGATCAACACTAGCGCATTAGATTGATACTTTTTTGCCCTATCCTCTAAGTTCAGTATGGAGCCCACTGAATTGTATTCAATTTTTTGGGAGAAAATAAAAAATAAAAACACATTTTCTGTTGACTGTCACATTTATTGTATTTATAACCGATAGTACAGAAGTTGGTCCAAAGCCCTTTAGAGACAGGCACATTTACGTCACAGATCTCCAAAATAAAAGGTTTTGTTGTGCAAACAAATTACTGTGGAAAGTAATTAGTGGTTTAGTGATCATCTGTGCGTTTAATACACATTATTAGTCATATTTAAAGCACATATTCAACTGGATACACAATAAAATAGTACCTTCAGAAGCAATCTAATTACTTGTATAACCTAAGAATAATTCAGTGTCTAAGAATAATTCAGAATTAATAACCACAGTTTTCAGTTTAATACACCAGTTTACGCTTTAATTATGAAACCTGAGCCAAAGGCTTAATCATGTTGACCAGAATCCTCCAAAGTAAGTTTGTTTCAGTATTGTTTACACCATTGTTTCAGTCTCTTAACTACATAAATGCTGTCCATGTTATATTAAGCAATTAAAAACAGGATAGATAATACAGAATACAGATTTCATGCTGTAGCGCCTCAGCAGCAGCAGGGTAATATGCTTCCATAATTACATATTTCCAAGACGAATTTGCATGACATACAGCCCACGTGTAACACACGAGGGCTGTGTGCTTGATAGGTTGCTGAAGTATAACACTGATTTCATGGAATTTATTGACATTGACAGTGAGGTAGTGTTACGACATTAAGACATTAAGGACTTTGATAGATTCCATATCTTCCTGTCAGCCAGAGGACCACAGATGGAAACCTCTCTTGGGGAGACTAGTCAAAATCAGGTACACTTCGCATTTGCTAAGTCATAAAATGTGTTTCAACAGTTATTAACAATTAGTCAGGATCAGATTTATTTGCCAAGTAGCAACTACAAGGATGAAATCAATTGAATTATTATTCAGAATTTATTTTAGTCTCTCTAAAAATCTATCTTTATCTTCCCTGTCTCCAAGACTGGAACAAGTATTGCATCACTTTGCAGTGATCCTGAAGCATCATCCAACAACACACCAACCGCAGGGGATATGCATCGGTGATCTAAAGAGTGCAACCAGGCAGTATCACTTTATTGCCTTTCTATCTATCTATCTATCTATCTATCTATCTATCTATCTATCTATCTATCTATCTATCTATCTATCTATCTATCTATCTATCTATCTATCTATCTATCTATCTATCTATCTATCTATCTATCTATCTATCTATCTATTAGGGGTGCAACGATACTCGTATCGATATTGAACCGTTCGATACAGTGCTTTCGGTTCGGTACGCATATGTATCGAACAATACAAAATTTGTAATTTATTTTATCAACTTTCCTTCTGACGATGCTGTCTGTGTTGAGCGCTCAGTGAATCTGCGTTCGACTACTCCGCCTAGGCTGCACTGTCGAGCCTAGGCGGAGTAGTCGAACAAATATATATATATATTCTTCCTCAGTTCAGCAATCTGTATGTAAGGATCTGGTTCTGTTGATACAGAAAGAGAAAAAAGGGTGTATAATCATGTGCTACCAGCAAAAACCTCAGCCAACTTATTTACAGTTTTTCTCAGTCGCTTTGGTGCGTTCCTCAGAACACCATTAACATTTGCACAGCAGTTAGTGCATTTCCCAAAACAATTAGTGCAAACTGCAAAACCTAGTGGATAGCCTGCAAAAGCACGTCACATGCACAGAATTGATTATCCATACCTCAAAAGCAAGTATCCATGTCAATGAAACTGTCAGTGCCATCAAAATGAAAAGTCTTGACACCATCTTTATGAACAAGATAGTCAAATGGCATTGTCATGTTTCCACTATGACAGTTTATAATCTCAGTGTTTCCCATTGCAAAAACAATTGGTGACACCTGAAAATGCTGACGACAGCACTATGGCCTACCTGTACAGCCATCTGAAATGTGCAGTAAAGTCACTGTAGATGTTATGGGAGTCTTGGGAGTAACTGAGACACTGAATACGTACGTTTCACATTTCCATTGTGTAGAAATGTTTGTAATCCTACAGAATTGTGCAAAAGAAAAATATGCTACAGTCACTTGTTCACTGTAGAATACATGTAAACATAAAATCACCCATTTGGTAGAGCTGTGCACTAATGTGAACAATAAACATCACATGTAACAGTACAGTAAATCATTCTGGCACATCCAGACGTTCCTGTCTGTCTGGCCACATATTTTCATCTACATCACAACAGATGTTATCCCTCGCAATGCAGCGAGGAAAGTATCTCCTGGAGTGGCGAATCCATCCTCTGCAGGACCCTGCTGTGATGTCGTCACATGCTGCATCCATGGCTGCTAGCAGGGCCATTTGCTCATGTGGATGCCGGTCATAAACTTTCCACCTCCAGGCAGAGAAAAACTCCTCTATTGGATTAAGGAATAGGGAATATGGAGGGAGATATTCAACCAGAATTCTGTCATGTGCTGCAAACCACTCTCTGACCAGATGGGAGTGGTGAAAACGGACATTATCCCAGACAACAACATACTTGCTGAGTTGGCCTCCACCTCTCTCATTCTCAGGGACTAGGTCCCTGTAAAGATTGTCTAAAAATGTCAGGAGATGTTGGGTATTGTATGGACCAAGAAGGGGGATATGGGTGAGGACGCCGTTGTCTGAGATGGCTGCACACATGGTAATATTCCCTCCGCGCTGACCAGGGACTTCAGTGGTTGCCCTCTGTCCAATGCGATTTCTTCCACGCCTTCTGCCTTTGGCCAGATTGAAACCTGCCTCATCAACATACAGTTTTTCTCAGTTGCTTTGGTGCATTTCTCACAACAGAATTAAACTTTGCACAATAGTTAGTTCAACCTCCACAACATGTAGTTGTTTTGGCACAACCTTGTGCAAATGCCTTTGGACATGAAGCAGTTGAGTAAGTACAAATATCTAAAGAATGGTCACTTTTGACTTGCTATTCATCACTATCTCCTTGCTTTTATCATGAATGTCACAATTATTTATACTTGTACCAGCTTAATAGTCATTGTCCTCACAACTAATAGTCTTCATTTCATTGCTTGTGTCAGTGCACTCAAAATTGTTGAACATCTTGTCAAACAATTTGTACACCCATTTTGAAAACCCTATTTTTAAGGAGTTTCCATGAAAATCTCCATAAATTACTTTTCTCAGGTGAACCTTATCTCACACTAATGAAAATTGGTGTGTGTTACTCTTACTTGCAACCAATGAAAAGCCTCTTCTACCCAGTCACAGGTGACGAGTGAAGGAGCTCCATCACCAGTATGTACAGGTAAAACATGTTTGCATATGTACCTCTGTTTACTGTAAAAGTTTAGGCCATGTCCTGCACTTACATTTATGCATGTTACTGTAATCCTATTACAGTTTTTCACAATCGCTAACAAGCGCCTACCCATACTTCAGATACTTTTTCTAAACTCTTAACACAGACTCACACCTACAAAACACAATTGGCCAAATGGATAATTTTCTTCTCAAAAATACATTTTGTTAAATATATACTAACTCCTCATTTCAAAATAGAACACATCCTTCTCTGCACACACTAACTGTACAAAAACACTATAAATCTGACTCAAAATGAAATCAGTCTGTCAAAGAATAACACTTGTTTTCACTGCACAAGGTACATGCAGTCAATCAAAGTACACCAGGTTTCAAAATACTGGCTATTATTGACATTACAAAAACTGCATAGACTTTTATGTTTCAGTTTTACAGGTATTTGCATGCGAAACATGCAATCCACCATTTTGACACCAGAAATGTCTTGGTTGGTAACTGTATGTCCACATGTACAGTAATGTTCACATTCAAAAGCATTCCAGTAAAAAGCAAACAAGTTATTGTTCCTTTACTGTTTACTACAGGAGGTACAGTAGAAACACGGTATGATAGGCCAGAGAAAGTTTTACAGTATTGCTTACAGTGAACAAAAATATCCATGAAACACACAAGAGCATTCTGAACAAAAAAACAACAGCAAAAAGCCAAGATAAAAAGGGGGGGAGGGGGAGGGGGGCTAAAAAAAGGCAAAAAATTTGTATCTAATCTCTGCGATCTTCAGGGTTAGGCCACATGTTTTCATCAACATCACATCTGATGTTATCCAAGTCGATGCACCTGGGATAAAACCGCCTGGTATGTCGGATCCACCCTTGGCAGTCGTCAACTGTGATGTCCCTGGAGCCAGCATCCATGGCTTCAAGGAGGGACATCTGGTCATGTGGCTGATGGTCATAAACCTTCCACCTCCATGCAGAAAAGAACTCCTCTATGGGGTTGAGGAAAGGTGAATAGGGTGGAAGGAAGAGACTTACCAGTCTTGGGTGGACTTCAAACCATGTTGTTATTGCTTGCGAGTGATGGAAAGCCACATTGTCCCAGGTAATTACAAAGGTCCTCATGTTTTCACCCTCCTGACCCTGCTCTGGAACCAGGCGCTGGTGGAGATCATTGAGAAAGGCAAGCAAGCGCTCTGTATTATAGGGTCCAACCTGACATCTGTGAAGGAGTAATCCTGCATTTGCAATTGCTGCACACATGGTAATGTTTGCCCCTCTCTGTCCTGGCACATCAACTGTGGCCCTTTTTCCAATTACATTTCGTCCACGTCGACGCCTTTTGGCCAGATTGAATCCTGCCTCATCGATGTATATGAATTCATGAGGGGCCTGGTTGGCCTCCAATTCCATAACTCCCTGAAACAAAGTTTATGTAAGTCATGTTAGTACTGTATACCATACTGTACTGTAACCTAGTATTGTGTAGGTTACCTACTTGCAAAGTGCAAAGCTTATAGAACTGGACATTGGATTGAATATACACTGTACCTGGACATATTGTCGTCGTAGCTCCTTGACCCTCTCACTGTTCCTCTCAAAGGGAACAGTGTAGAGCTGCTTCATCCGCACTCTATGTTTGGACAATGTCCGCGAAATGGTTGTGAGGCTGATTCTATCGATATTGTCGAATATCTCATGGTCCGCCACAATTCTGGTTTGTATTTCACGCAGTTTTATTGCATTATTTGCAGTAACCATTTCCACAATGGCAAGCTCCTGATCATTACTGAGGAGCTTTCCTCTTCCCCCAGAGGGTGGAAGACGTTGCATTCTTTAGAAAGACAGACAATTCAACATATGCATTACTGTATGACCATATTGACATGTCAAGTGAGAATAGAAACAATCCATGTAAAATGCAATACTTACCTGTTGGTTTGTTGAAAGGTGCGTATAATGGAGGCAACCGTTGACCGCCTCAAATTGGGCTGCACTCTTTCACCAGCCTCTCTTAGTGAAAGACCATGGTTGATTACATGGTCAATGATAGTGGCACGGATTTCATCACTGACTACTGTTCTTGCAGCCCTTGGAATGCCACCACCACGCATTCTTACACCTATACCTTGCCCTCTCCTTGGGCCTGCTCTTCTCTCTGGGCCCCTTGCTCTTACTCCTCCTCGACCAGACATTACAGTGTTTGTCTTTTTTTTGTTTCCAAAAACATCACTCCTCACGGTCTTGCCTTATAAACCCCACTGAGTCTAAGCCAGAATGGAAGAAGGTGTGGTTGGCCCAATTTACCCAACATAAATCAGCTGTGTGTCAATTATTCAATTGTTTGTTTGTTTACAGCTGAGATATATTTTTGATATTGATATTGTTTTTGTACTGATATCATTGCAGGGGCAGAGGTTTTTATACTGTATCTACGGTTTGGAATATTGTTTTTGCTATTGTGGGATGTTGTGTGTTAACATTCGTAGATACTACAAAAACAGTCCATAATTTTGTTGGGAGGTATAGCTTGTCTGTTAAGGAAATGTAAGCATTGTGGAAATGTGTTCACTGACTGCATATTGGGTGAACACGACATGAAATGTGTGAATGGTATGGCCACAACAGACCGATGCTGTGCTACTTGTGTTTAGAGTTTTGCAAATGTGACAACTGTTTGGACAAACGCTTGTTAGCGACTGAAAAAAACTGTAACAATTCAAACTGTACAATCTGTTGTGCGAAATGCACCATTACAGACTTTTTCATTCTCATCCTTTGTATAGCGTATCCTGGAATTGGAAGCCAGGGAACCCCTGCACACGTTTGTATATCTTGACGAAGCGGGATTCAATCTCGCAAAAGGCAGATGGCGTGGACGAAATCACATTGGAGAAAGAGCCACCATTGAGGTCCCAGGCCAACGAGGAGGAAATATTACAATGTGTGCAGCAATCTCAGAAAATGGCATTCACACCCATATTCCTCGTATTGGTGCATACAATACACAACACCTGTTGGCTTTTCTGGACGCTCTTTATAGGGACCTAATCCCACAAAATGAAAGGGATGATCCTGGTGACAATCGGACAATGTATGTAGTGGTTTGGGATAATGTTAGCTTCCATCACTCTGCTGTAGTCAGGCAGTGGTTTGCAGCACACGACAGGATGCTTATGGAGTTTCTTCCTCCTTACACTCCATTCCTAAATCCAATTGAGGAGTTTTTCTCTTCCTGGAGGTGGAAGGTATATGACAGGCATCCACATACCCAAATGACCCTGCTAGCAGCTATGGATGCAGCTTGTGATGACATCACAGCAGCGTCCTGCAGAGGGTGGATTCGACACTCCAGAAGATACTTTCCCTGATGCATCGATAGAGCTGACATTCGCTGTGATGTTGATGCAAATATGTGGGCAGACAGACGGGAGTGTCTAGATATCAATGATTGATATGCAGCAGTGTCTGTTTTTCAGGGTTTTGTTTCATAACTACTGCAGTAAGGTTTACTGTCTAAGTGAGTTTATGTTTGCTGTAAAATGTTTGATTTGCTGTATTTCCCCAGTTGCACAATGCTGTGAACAGTTTCAATTAAATATTATCAAGAGTGCATATGAAGTGTCTTGATTTTCCTTTACAATTTATGGTTTTCAACATGCCATGGATGCTGTCCAGACTTGACATGTCATTGGGGAGCACCTACAAAGAAATCCGTCACAATGAGAACATGTTCAAACCATTTGATTTTGTGACCAAAGGTGCTGGTGTAATGACTTGTAATTGTGACAGCCCTGACACTTTGATATAAGTACTTGCTTTTGATGAATATATTATCTGTTTTGATTAAGGGACTTGCTTTTGAAGCATTGACTACTTATTTTGAACAACTGACTTTTCTTTTTGATGAAGTGACTCACTTTTGCAAGTTATCCACCATGTTTTGCAGTTTGCACTAATTGTTTTGAGAAGAGCCTTAGTAGTGGTGCAGAGATCAATTCTGTTGTGAGAAATGCACCAAAGCAACTGAGAAAAACTGTATATGAATGTGTGCAGTGTTTCCCTGGCTTCCAGCTCCAGTACACGCTTTAGAGAGAGACAGAAATGCAATGTCACAATATGCCTGTGTACAGTAACAAACAGTAATGCATGCATTTGGTAAAACACATTGTAGAGTATGTGCTGTGGAATTGCAAGTGTACTGCATGAAACTACGAAGTACTGTAAAACAGTTTGCAGTGCAGAACATAGAAGACCAGCTTTACCTGCACATACTGGTGACGGATCTCCTTCACCCTGTCACTGTTTCGTTCAAATGGCACTTTATACAATTGCTTCATGTGGATTTCATTTTTCTTGAGTACTCTGTCAATTGTTGAAATTGAAACAGATTCAATATTGCCAAATACCGTGTAATTCTCTATGACAGCGCTTTGTATTTCTCTCAGCTTTATTGCATTGTTTGCAATGACCATTGCACAAATGGCTTCTTCTTGCTGTGGGGTAAAAAGGGACCCTCTTCCGCCTCCACGAGGTTGTCTTACAATCCTATGTGGTGCAGAGTGAACTTTTTGTGAAATTGCAAATACAGTACAGTAACATGTGATGTGTCTGAGATGGCACAGTACAGTACAGTGTATTACTGTTTGCATACCTGTTTTCCCTACGGAATGTTTGAATGATTGAACTGACAGTAGTTCTTCCAATATTGGGTTGCACCCTTCGACCAGCCTCCTCCATGGTGAGGCCGTGATTGACAACATGGTCCACAATTGTAGCCCTTATTTCATTAGGAATCTGCCTATATCTGCCTCTTCTCCCTCTTCCCCTTCCCCTTCCTCCCCGCATCCTCACCCCTCTTCCACGGTGCTGACCTTCCATTTTGTGTCACAGAAGTGTAGAAATGGTACACACTAGCTCCTGCGCAGTTTATATATGCTTGCCAATTGGGGATTCACAGGATTCATCCATAATTGACAGTGAACAAGTTGTTTGTCATTGGTTACAACTAAACTTTCACACGCCTCCTCATGAGTGACAGCTGTAATTCACCTGAGATCAACTGTTCAATTTCGGAGACATTTCCAGGAACAATGATACAGAAAGGTATAGGATTTGCTTGACAGATGGCCAATATTTGGCATGTGATAACTAGTTCAACAATTTTGTGTGTGATGACTCAAGCAATGGATGTATGGCTATTAGTTTTATTGGGAACGACTATTCAGCATCCATAGGTATGATTACTTTTGACTGACATGACATAAGCAAATGGAAATGTCAGAAAGCAGCAGGGAAATGTATGGAAGCAACTGATTCATGTCCAAAATCATTTGCAGTTTGTTCAGAGAGAGGAGAAATTGCTACTATGATGTGCACAAATGACTGAGTGTTGTGGAGGTTGAACTAATAGTTATGAGAATTTCAATTCTGATCTGAGAAACGCACCAAAGCGACTGAGAAAAACTGTATTATAAATGTTACAATCATTCCACTGGTGTCATTTCAATTGCAATGTAAAAAAAAATGGGTGTAATATTGTTGCACAAATAGAAATTTGTCTCATTTGAATGTCGTGCTTTGTATCTGTTCACCTCCTTGTTTGTGTGGTCCTCACACTTGTAACTAGGGCTGCCACAAACGATTATTTTCATAGTCGACTAGTCACCGATTATTTTTGCAATTAGTCGACTAATCAGATCATGCATCCGTACAGCTTATTGCACCAGCACGCATCTGCTCTTATATAACTATCTTTAGCTTACAGCTTTAAGTGTTTAAGGTATGTGCTAACTAAAGATAAAGACAAGATGATAGTTTATTAAATTTTAATGAAATCTGCAGATTGTTTCGGTGAGGTTTAATAAACTCCTTGCTATCTATAATATAACGGGAAACCGGAGTATATTCTTGAGCATCTCACACTTCTCATAATCAGCTGTCTGCTTGACGTTTATTCAGCTGTGTAAAAACTATAACTTTAATCTCAGCCAAACCGATTTACTCAGGAACCAAGAAAATACTGAAAAAGGCCAAACAATAACATTTTAAGTTATCTAAGTGACTTATATATGTTTAACCTGAGTAGCGAAAGACGGCGGTGGGTTTGAAAACGATTTGCCGGGAGTCCGGTGTTCTCACGGACTCTAGTGAGCCTTGAACCCCAGTTAGCTATCGAGCTGGTGGGTAACAGACACCGCCGAAAACATCAGAGTGCTTTTGAATATGTGGTGTCTTGATAAACTGTGCAAATATTTAAGGTTTACACTAGAGATGGACCGATCCGATATTACGTATCGGTATCGGTCCAATACTGACGTAAATTACTGGATCGGAGAGAAATAAAAAATGTAATCCGATCCATTAAATATCAAAAAAGCACCTCACAAACATGGCGACATGGCGTAACTCAGCTCATAACCATAGCACATTGGCGCAATATGCGTCACGTGATAGAGCGGCTGTGTGTATTTGTCGCCTCGCTACCAATCCGGCATTTCATCTCCGAGGAAGTGATCCCAGAGAGAAGTAAAGCAAGTGTGTAAGTTCATCTCTGAATGTTTGTAAAGCATTTCCACGTTAAGCTTAACAACCGATATATGGAGCGACTGCCTCTCCCTCTCCTGCTGCTACTTCAATCGTGATACTGATCAATGATCAGCTGATCGGCTTTTGTTTATCGCCCACTTCGCGCCAGAAAGAGGAAACCAGCAGCTGAACAACAGCAGCACGTTTAAGCTTGATAAGCTGTTGTTACAATTTATTTAATATTACTTTCTAGACCAGGATCTTTTTCTATGTAGCTGACTGCTGGTAACTGTGCAGGGGCGGATCTAGCAAAATTTAGCCAGGGGGGCCGATAAGGCATGAACAGGGAAAAGGGGGCACAAAGACATACTTTCCTTTCTTATTCTCATTTAAATTCATATCAGTATCGGCAGATATCTAAATTTATGATATTGGTATCGGTATCGGACATAAAAAAGTGGTATCGTGCCATCTCTAGTTTACACAGCTACATTCTCGCCTGAAAATATGTTAAACGTTTATTTTGTGACCCAGAAAGAATAATAAGAGTAATATTAAAACTAACTAGCTGCCGCCATTGTTGGAAACTGAGCAGGGCTGCGCTGGGCTGCACCACGAATTCTGGGACACAGTTCCTTCTTCTTCTTCAGGGTTTAACGGCAGCTGGCATCCTTGTACATGCAGTGCTGCCATCTCCTGTTTCAGTCCGTTATTACACTCTTAAATCCTACTACTTATTCCTGCGTCTTTTGGGATGTTACAAAGTTTCAAACGATGCGTCGACTATTAAATTAGTTGTCGACGATTTTGATAGTCGACGTAATCGTGACTAGTCGACTAATCGTGGCAGCCCTAGTTGTAACCTACTTCTTTAGAGTGAGATGAGCTTCGAACAGGACTGCCTGATGAAAGGAGGCTGTCTGGGTCAAATGCACAATGGCATACGCTACAAAGAGGTCCGACAGTTTCAGTCCAGAATGACAAAGTAACCATTCCTCTGAATGATGGACTGACATGTGCTGTGGATCAGGTTCAACATGTGTATCACTTTATATATATATATATATATATATATATATATATATATATATATATATATATATATATATATATATAATTATATATAATGACAAGCTTTGATACCATTAAGCTGTATTTGAACCCAAGGTACACCGTTGTATACCTTGGATGCTATATTCGGCGAAATGTAAATGTTTTTTTGTTTGCACACAACTGCATATTTGTTAAATGTTGACAATTTGTTGAAGATTACAACTGTTACCTTTAAAAAAAACTGCATTCATGTATTGTCTGGACATGATTATTTCAGAATATATATGATAATTGCATTATTTCAAAGGTTTATTTTTGACATTTTAATAATCTAGAGAGCTAGAACGTTAGCCACATATTAATGAGTCTGTCGAATAGAAATTGTTTTGATATATAAATTTAGTAATATAGGCTTGGTTAAAATTGACTTTAATAGATTTTAACTTAAAAGATTCTGAAAACTGTCGTTTATTCTGTTTGTAATAAATAATAATGTGCCAAGTATAAAATGGATCAATAAATGTATACTATATATACACATCTTTTTCTCATTTCTTAAAAAAAATGAAATTTACATGTTTTACTATGTTTTATCTTTGTGTCAAAATAACACGTCTTTGTGTTGACTTACTTGACACAGAAGATGTGTTAAAGGAGCAGACACATTATTTTGTGTTAAAATTGACACGTGTTGTCCCTGAGCAGATACAGCACATGTGTTAAAATCTAACACGGTGTGAGATTTTTAACACACCCCAAAAAGGGTATAAACTCGCCATTGTATCGGGTCAGTAGTGATAAATGATCACGATGCGTTTTTATTGCTTTTAATAATCACGTTGTTGTTCAGACCCCACGTCACCGTGACCTGTTTATATTCCGCGTCTCGCCGCTAGGCGGCCCGGCGCAGGCTCGCTGTGGGCAGAGAGCGGGCAGACAGGGAGGATGCGGAGGCCTGCCAGTCCCACAACAACAACACATCTATCATCCACCCGGGGCGACTAGGCCGGTCCGGGCTATGGCTGCACCTATTGCACATTTCGACGACGACTGGCCGAACCTGGGTGATCCGAGCATGGTGTCACAGGAAGGGCTGCTGCCGCAGAAAGGCCGTGTCGCCGCCGCCGCCGCCGCGAGCGAAGCGGCGCCCGAGTCGCTCCTGTTTGGCGGTGATGATGATGATGATCTGCACGACAGCAGCTTCTCCCCTAGAGAGAACGCGGGGTTCCGGTCCATGGAGGATCTGGTGAACGATTTCGATGAGAAGTTAACCACGTGCTTCCAAAATTTTGACGCCAAGACGGAGAGCATCGCTCCCGTGGCCGTGATCGCCGAGGACACGCTGCTGGAGAAAGACGAGTGAGTCCACGGCCTGTCTACGGCAGGCTGCGTGTTTCCCATCCAGTGTGCATGTGGAGGCTCCAATACAGTTTAAAAAACACGGAAAGACATGTTGGGAACATTTAAAATAGGAAGTAAAGGCATCGACACATCACCTGTTATCAAGATATTCAAACTGAGTAAACTTTAGTTCAGATTAATCTTATGTGCCCTATATTAAAGATCGATATTGGCCGATACTCACAGTTGTTTTATTTTTAACCCATTTCTAAAATCAACATCTTTGTGATATTTTTAAGAGATACATTTGTTGCAAAATAACTGCGATATTATATTTAAAGCTGGTTAAAATAATTTTTTAAGTAGCCTATGTAATAATAATAATTTCATATCAGGGTAGGCTGCTGGTTGTTTAAAAAGTCACCTTGGGCATTTTTACCACATTTAGAAGTTGGGGATTGTTTTAAAGTGTTCATTCCAAAAACATTTACAGTTTCCCAACCTATTCACAAACTGAAAGGAAAAATCAACATTTTTAGTTTCACACTAGACTTAATCCATGTCTGGGAAACTGAGCCTTAAAGTGTTAAATTGAAAAGAAATGGGAGGTCAAGGGTGGAAAAATCCTCAACAAATCCTAAATAGGAAACATGAAACTTGGCTTAAGTGCTCCATCAGGAGGCATGATGCTTCAGCTCTGGGTGTAAGTGGCGCTTTTTAAACGTCATCATCTGTGGTATTTTCAACCTGATAAGCTGTGTAGGGGATTATACTTTTAACCTAAGCATCAGACCTGCTTAATCTGATTGTTATGTTTTTAGATGCAGCATTAAAAAAAAGTATTTCTGTGGTGCACACAGTCAGTACCAACATCCTTGCTGATAACGTAGGTTTGGTTTTTAGTAAAAAAATGTATCGCTAAAGGGGAATTCCAGGAATGCTGTGATTATCTCAAGTGCTGCAAACAGGAGAACTGTTGCTTTTGTTGGTAAAGATTAAAAATGAGAAAATAATCTTTAAAAATGCAAAGAAAAGATGAAGTCCATCCTGATATGTACCTCAAGAAGATATAGTTTCAGTCTCAAACTATAAATAGCCTCATTCTTTTTGCAGTTCATTTGTTTATTTTGATTGATCTCAACCTTGACATAGTTTGTAACACAGATGCTAAGATATTTACAGTCATCAGATCCCATTGGAAACATGTTCAGGCAAATGAAATCTGCAGGACAGCCTTTTAAAGACTATGTGGTTGAAAGTCTCGTGTCCCCTCAGAATCTGGAACACTCTGACGGCTAACTACGGACATGTGATGCCGGTGGACTGGAAACGTTCTCGAACGTGCTCCCTCCACGTTCCCACAATCAACCTGGAGGAGAAACCTGTGAGTGATCCCACTTCTTCCGGCCCATCCTATCTCTGTCTCATTTTTCCCTTCATCCCACCACCCGGCTCCCCTCCCTCCAATGCCAAATCCCTCCTCCGGTCATCTCGCAAATCTCAAATATTCATTGTGCCAGGGTTTAGTGCTTTGATTAAATTCCCTCCTCCTGCTCTGTTCCTGGTTAGAGAAAGGCAGATGTCGCGTTGGAGCTGTCTGACGATGAGGAGCTCAGGGATCAGCTAGACATGCACTCCATCATTGTTTCCTGCATCGCAGAGGAGCCCCTTTTCACAGCAGAGCAGGTACGTTACACAGCCCTGTCAGAATCCAGCATAGTTCACCCCAGAAGCAGCCACACTGGGTCAAGCCTGTATAGGCAGAGCTTAACATGGCTGAAATCTTTTCCACAGATGTTTAATAACTCGTGCTCGATGGGTTATTTTAAGAGCTGGCTCTTTGATGCAGGTTATTGAGGAGATAGAGGAAATGATGCAGGACTCTCCTGACATGGAGGCAGAGCATAATCCGTCACAGTCGGACCTGTCGATGCTCTCTGTGGACGTTCAGCAGCCCAACAGCTGCCCTGACTACGAGGAGAGTGAGTGTCTGCTGATCAGAACAGTGTGTTATGATGAGTTATTTTGTTGCATATTATATTAGTAATTTATGGGAATATGCTTTGGTGGTCCAGGGATGAAAGCCTTGAGCATTGCAGAGCTGAATGAGCGTCTGGAGGAGACTGAAATGAAGATCAGGAGGTTTTCAGAGGAGCTGGTTCAGCAGCTGGCTCTCAGGGATGAGCTGGACTTTGAGAAAGAGGTGAAGAACAGTTTCATCTCAGCCCTCATCGACGTGCAGAACCGGCAGAAGGAGTACCGCGAGGCGCTCAAGAAGAAGAAGAAGCTTAAAGGTGGAGCTGGGACATCGCAAGGTCTTCCGGAGAAAACATCTGTGAGTACTTTAACTTTACAGCCAGGTTTTAAGGAATTCTCACCAGGCCTGAGGTGTTGCTAGAGTGAAAGAGATCTTTCTTTTCTAGTGTCTGCTACATTTACTGTATCTTTTTTCCCCTTTGTTTTTCTTCCTTTCTTGTCAGCGCTTCAGCATGGAGGGGATCTCCTCTGTTATCCAAAACAGTTTCCGTCAAACTTTTGGGAGCGGGTGCAGTGAGAGACAGGTTACTGTGCTTTTCCTTTTCTCTGTGCTTTCCATCTGCTCTCGAATGGTGATGCCAAACCTAGGTTCCCACCTGCAGTTTATCTTTGGGTGTACCTACGTTGGGTATAAAGTATGTGGACAGAATAGCTCTAGTGAAAGTAGTTCAAATCCAGTTTGAAATGAGCTCAAAGGAACGTGTTTGAATAAGAGAGGTGTTGTTGAACAAGGGTTCTTGAGTTTATCTGACAAGTGCTACGTCAGAAAAATAAGCGTTGGGAACCACCCTAAAACACAAACGTCCATTCTACTCCGCAATCTCAAAACTATTAGTAAGATCAGACACTTCAGTTTAGGCTTAACGTGTTGTTTTCTTTAATATCAGTGTGTTTTCTCAATTGTTTTACAGTATTTGACCACAGTCATCCCTTACGAGAAGAAGGGACATCCTCCTTCGATTGAAGACCTCCAGATATTGACCAAGAGTAAGTTGCTTCACCTGCACTGTGCAGTTTGTTGCAGTTGACTTACTAACTCTGATTCATTCAATTCCCAGTTCTGCAAGCTATGAGAGATGATAGTGACAAGGTGCCCAGCCTCCTAACAGACTACATTCTCAAAGGTGAGCTTTTCTCTTGTGTTGTTACACAGGGTGCTTTGCATTTGAAGTAAAATAACATCACAGAGAGACTCCCAACAATCCCGTGTTGGCAGTATGTCTGCATATGTCATCCTTGCTCCACATAACCCAAAAGATCAATAGCAGTCAATTATTACTGTGCTGATGATGTAAGCTCAAAGGGACGCGGCAGCAGTTATATATGCTGCAACCATATGTTGTAAATCATTGATGCTCAAATTCGTTTGATTTCAGTTCATTACAAAATCCTCTGAAAGCTTCAACGTGAGTTTTTAACTCCAAGCTAGACTGTGAGAGTTTTCCTGCATCTAAACAAGCCTTTAGGGGGTGACTTTGGCCTGTGTACAGTGATGAAAACGGGTCTTCTCTATTACCCCATTAAAGCATCGTCCCCTTATGTGTCACCTTTTGATATGCCTGTTGTGGAGTTGGCTTAAAGTTTTTCGGAGACGTAATAAAACCTGATTGTGTAAAAGTCCAAATTTAACATCTGGTTTCTTGCTGGTAAATCTTCATTAAGTATTTTGAACACACCAGCAGATCCTTCAAAATCACTTTCAGACTGTAATGAAATCAGCAATAAATTTGGAAAATTACTTTTGGTACCACTTTATAATAGGGTCTGAACTAAGGGTGTAATTCAACCGGAATTTACTGGAATTAATATAATTTAGTCTGAAATTACAGTGTGATTATGTTAATCTACACATACTTATGGGTGAATGAACTACAATAAGGAGTGTATCAACAGAGTATAAGTAGTCAAGTTTTTACTGGAAAAATGTTTTACTGCAAGTAATTTCATTGTAATTTTACAGGAGAAAACACATTATATAGGAAGTAAGAAAAATTATATAGTAAGTACATAGTAACTCATTTTAAGTAGTGCGTGAATTACTTGAAGTAGTGCAAAATTCATTGTAAGAGGTGTGTTACTTCCAGGTAAGTTTGCGGAAGAGTGTAGTGTAGTGGCTTTTGTGTAGAAAACACAAAATAAACCAAAGATATGACTGAAATGTACAAATGAAAAACAAACCTAAAAGTATTCATAGCTAAAAACCCCAGTTTATTCTTGTTGTGGATATGCATTAAAATGATTCTATTAGTCTTTTTTCACTCATATTAATCAGGTTTTTTACCCCTCAGTCATAAAAGGCTAATGGGGTTAAATGCTGATGTCATCCACCCACAGTAGTTATTTCTTGCTTCACCCTGCCCGGTGGATGGGTGGGTGGCATGAAGTCTGTAAATGCAATAATCACTGACTCATCACTATACGACTTCACGGGCCTTGATGGACGTCCTGCGATGTTTGGTGGAGTTTGTTTTTTCTTGTAATGTTATATAACAGGGCAGGTGAATAGTGGAACATCCATAAAGCAAAAAGACGAGTTCAGTGCACCACTGCTTACAGTTACTTACACACTATTTAAAATTGCTCTCAGTATAATTTGAGTCTCCTTTCCTGTAAAAACCTGAACTGTTACCCTTTTATTCTGCACTGTGTACTGGATAAGGATTCGTAGGTAAATATAATTACATTGTAATTTCAAATAAAATACACTGAAATCCCATTTAATTTTTGGTGAATTACACCCTTAGCAATGGGTCATATTTTAAAAATGCTACTTAAATTGTGATGTTTACCGAGTACAGAACTTTAGTATCTTTAAATATTTGCAGTCTGTCCTTTTGACTGTGTCGTCCACATTTCACTTTCTGTTTCATGTCTTTATTTTTTCTTCCTGTATTTCTTTTGTGCTATTCTTCAAAACAAATCGCTGCCCCACACTCGTAGCTCTGGTGTGAGCCCTGGATGGAGAGGTTTGTGACAGTTCGATTATGAATGTTGTGGTGGTGTTACTCATAATGAGAGAGCGCCTCCTCTTGACCACTGAACTGTAGTGCAGAATGACCCCGATGCTTTCCCTCGCACTTCCCCTCTCTCCTGCACGGTTGTTAGTGTCCAGACCTGCAGACTGTGACTCACAACCACTCACATAGAGATCTGTTTACCTAGCACTTAATATATGAGACACTGCTATAAGGATTAATAGTTATTAATCACAGCTAAGGCTGTATTTGAATCACTCGACCTGCACCAGAAATAGGTTTAGTTGCTCTTGTACATCCTTTTGTTTTTCCTCATCTTTATCTCCTGGATTGTAATTAATGCCTTATACTGAGGCTGTGTCAGCGGCTCCATCGCAGCTTTGTTAATATTGATCTCTGCTGTTGTTCCAGTGGTTTGCCCGACATAGACGAGAGGGAGGCTCTGCAAAGATTGTTAAGCGTGATGAAAAGAAGAAGAGGACTCATTGTTTTGTTTTTTTGCAAACATGAAGCACACTTAATTTATTCCTGGATGTTTTTACCTTTGTGTGTCCAATTTTTTTCCCCTGGATTTTCATTAAGTTGTATTTATTTTGTACAAGCACTATGATTTCAAAGCGTGTGTATTCTTGTGAATTTTTGTTTTTAATTGTCTCGCAGGGTGATAGTGTATCCTAAGTTAGTAAATTATATAAGAAATGTAGACTGGCCGTGCACTGAGCTTTGCTTATTGATTAGAGCAAAGCTGCACCGCGGTCGGCTTTGTGTTTATCGGAAGTGCTGAGCTGTACACGGAGCGGAGAACGCGATGCACAAAGCGCTCTGATACAGATGTTGCAGTGATAGAGGATCGTAATAGTGAATGTTAGCAAGCTTCTAAACTGATAAGCTTACACAGAAAATAACTTAAGAATTTTAAAAAAGAGGAGAGTGAACCACAAGATAGTATTTATTACAGTAGCACCTGAAACAGATGAGAGAGCTCTAAGGGAACAAGATACAAATAATTAAATACAAAATGATGAAGATTACTCAGATTATCTGAAACCTGTGTTTATAAACACAAAACTATCATATAGTTCAGTTTTCCATGTAGCCGCAGACAGAGGGGAGCCATCTGCTTTCATCTTAGCACACTGCAAACATGATTGTTATAATTTCATAGAAGATGACGTACTGTATTGATGGCTGAGGTGATTTAGTCTGGACTGATATTTACTGATTAACTTACTAACTATGCATTTGAGTGAATTGTGACCCACGCACTGTCTGTACTCTTGCCTCTGTGCATGGGGCGGCGTACACTACCAATGGGCATTGCTGTTCTCTATGTATTACTTTATACAAGCTGCCTTTGCCTTTGGCTGAACTTTTGTACATTATAAATGACTTATTTTCATTGAATGTCATGTTACTAAACCACAGAACCCGCTTCCATGTTTATTTATTTTGTAAATATTTTCTTGATAAAATATTGATGATATTGATAAAATCGCATCGTGTCGTTTCTTAATTTCAAACAATGCTCGCTATATCTTGATGCATGCTCAATTATCCAGGTAAGGAAATCCCACTGAAACGCTACGTTCATAAGGACAGGATCAACTTTTTGGGAATGCTCACTATAGTGACAATAAGCACCAGCACTTCTACCTCAAACAGCATCACCGAGAAATATATGCGCCTTGATTTTCAGTCAGTGGTTTGCAACAAAAATACAAAATGCAAGTAAAATGTACAAAATACTATAGATAGATGGCCTAAACACCCATATCCCCTTTATTTAATATCTTGCTATGCTTAAGGGGTCTGTGTCTGACAATTTTGTCAAAAATATGCACATAAATAACCTGCAGTGCTCATCCTGTTCCACCTCACACAAATGAACACATACCCATCCTGCTACTGAATTGATGCCATCCTGGAGAAGCTGCAGCTGTGCAGCTTGAATTGGCTGGAGGAGAACAAACAAACTGCAACTGTAGAGAAAAATCAGTCAGCCGGGATACGGAGGGAGGAATGGGCTGCATTTCTCTCTCCACTGCCTGCAAACTGTTCCCTTTTTGGGGGAGGACTACTTGTTGCCTCTCCAGCATATGTGCTGCCATTTTCAACAACGGGGGATTTAGGTTTGTTTTGTGGCTACAGGACCTGGGCACCTTCCAGTCATTGAGTCAACCATGAATTTGTCGGTATGCCAAAGAACTTGTCAAATATGAGCTTAAGCTGTCTGTCTGACACCTAAAGCTTGGATAGAACAGTCATACAACAGGACAATGATCGCAGCACATCAGCAAATCTACAACAGATTATCTGAACGAGAAATGAATCAGCATGTTGCAGTGGTCCAGCCAATTCCAGACCTCAGCCTGAATAATGAGCTTGTGAACCTGAATGAACTGAAGCAACACTGTAAAGAAGAATGGACAAAAAATCCTCCACAACTTGAGAGTCTGATTAAGTCATACAGAGTACAATTACTTCAAGTTAGTGTTGCCAGAGGTGGTTAAATCGTGGGATTTTTCCACACTGCCTCTGGTGTAATATGTCATGTGTTGCTGTTCATCCGAGTTTGCATTTTCATTATTTTTAAGGACTGTACACGTGAGAATGATAATTCTGTTTGCTTGCGTTTGCCAGGCTCTGTGAAATGTGGCTCTGTGGATAGTGACTGGTTGGAGTCTTGGCCAGTCTTCCCTTTCATTGCTGGCTGATGGTCAGTAAAACTCTATGGGCTTCCAGAAACATTTTAAAGTCAATTTCACAATAGTGAAATTACTTATTACACAAGTCTCTGCCACATGTCAGCTACACACCCTCCAGCTCATTTAGGCGATCCAGATGTAAGCTGTGGACCCCCCCCCCAAAAAAAAAAAAATCCAACCTTTGGCCCTTAAAAGAAATACAGCTGGCTCTGTGACAGGAAAACAAGAGATTAGATCGACAGTTCAAAAAACTAAGATAAAAGCCTTTTCATGTGTTCGTCATTTTAATAGTTGTTGCCGTTAAACAAAAACCGATGCAGGTAATTGACAAAATAGCTTCATCAACATGCCGATCCTGTTAAATTCTATTAATGTAATAAATGACTGCACACTCAAAAAGACAAAAGGATATCTGTAATTTATTGGTGTCTTACAAACATATGGAAAAACCAGCCATGCTTGTCTGAACACTGTTAAATACAAAAAGCTGCTCCCCATCCATCTCGCCTCAGCCTTTCAAAAGCAACACAAACCTCTGTCAAACATCTGTAAAACATTTGTTCTCTCTCAGATAAGATTTCCTCACTCCGCTCTGTGCCTCCAGCCCGAGTGTGTAAAACGCCACAGTCTGGCCAGCGCTCAGAAGCTGTGCTGCACCAAAACAGGCTCCCTGCATTGGATTTAAGGTATTTTTTCCAGGTATGATGGATGCTAGAGGACTTTGGATGGTGCTCTGCCTTCTCTTGTTGGCACACTGCTCACCCCAGCAGAACTCGAAGAAAAGAAATGGCAAAAAAGGTAGGACTTCATATTCACCAGCTGAATATAAAATCAGTGGCTTCTACAGGACAGTATTGTTAGAGTTCACCTTGTTTTTTTGTTTGTTTGTTTCGGTAATTTTGTGCAGAATCTGCCATCAACTCTACAATCGAGAATCTGCAGAGGCAAATTGATGACATTACTCGGGATCTGACCGTGCTGAAAGAGCAGCAAGCTTTACAAACAGGTGTAGACTTCTTCACAAACACCATGCAGTTAGATTTTTTGTAAAGAATGCCCCAAAGTTGCACAATCCACTCAAGTATTTGCTTCAGTTTGCAGGCTGCATGTCATTTTCTAGTTAAACAGCTTTCTAGAGATGGAGAGCTGAAACAGATCCAGGGCTTTTGAACCACTTCCTCATAATTCCCTCTCTATCAGTTTGTCTAAAGGGCACAAAGATCCACAGAAAGTGTTTTCTGGCCAATCTGGTGAAACAATCCTTCCATGTCGCCAGTGAAGACTGCATCGCCAAAGGAGGCAGCCTAAGCACTCCTCTAACAGGAGACGAAAACGACCATCTCTACAGCTACGTACGCCAGAGCATCGGCCCCGATGAGCACATCTGGCTGGGCATTAATGACATGGTTACCGATGGCCACTGGGTTGACCAATCAGGCTCTAATGTGCGCTTCAAAAACTGGGAGACTGAAATCACCCAGCAGCCAGATGGGGGATCCAGCCAGAACTGCGCCGTCCTCTCCATCACGGCCAACGGGAAGTGGTTCGATGAGAACTGCAGGGCTGAGAAGGCGTCTGTGTGCGAGTTCAACATCGTCTGAGAGACCATCTGTTGCTCCGTTTTTCAGTCTCTGACATTGCTTTGTAAGCATGAAGTGCAACATTATGAAATGCGCTGAAAAATAATGCGCTGCATCTTTAATCAGCCTGCATTTTCTCGGCCAAGCCTTCCAGATGTCAGTCCAGAACAGAGATTTCACTTGGTGCTCTTTGTATAAGCTACACCCACTTGTACATACACTCCATAAACAATGCTTTAAATATTCATTGAGGTAAACACTGGAGGGTTTGTCTTTATTTTTCTCTTATTAGATGCCAGTTAACATAACAAAATCTTTTCTTACTGAGTTACTAAGTTCTTTTTACAAAGTGCCTTTTCTGTGCCACCTTCTTTATTTCTAAATGTTAAGTTATGCTTCTCATGTTTTATTACAGGATATTAATGAACATGTTTACCATTTTATTCTTCTCTCTGATGTAAAACAAACAAACAAACAAACAAACAAACAAACAGCAGCAGATATAATGTGAATGTACTACTCCTCATACAGAAAAAAGCTTTTGTAACAAATCTATTACAACCAAAGGTAATAAATAAAACCTGGGTTATGATTGTTGTCATTTTCACGGTCACATCATAAGATCATACATTCATTTCCTCCATGAATAAACTAAACAAAAACAAAGCATGAGCATAGGGTAGTTTCTCGTTTAGTTTTGGTTTTTAAATAGGTGTGCCAAGTTGACTGATTCATTGTATTGTGCAACTGATTCAGTATGAACGTAAGACTCCCGCCTGTCCAATTTATACTGGAACTAAATCCAGCCTATTCACTAAGAGAGAATGATGAGAGTATGATGAGTACAGTCACGTAACACACACACACACACACACACACACACACACACACACACACACACACACACACACACACACACACACACACTACATTTTGTGTTTGCATTCAAAGTACTTTACTCACCCAAATGAAGGCGACAGATCAACAAGTCTGAACACTTCCAAACTTCCGGATTTTAAAGGCTCCTCTAAAGTTTCTTTACTCACTGTGAGCCACTGAGACTGTAAAACATTTATGGCCACACTCCGTGGGGAAGAGGAATTTTCAAGACCAAAGTCCTTCTGAAGCACTTTTCCTCAAAGAGGACAGATGCATGCCTTGAAAGAAAACTTTTCTCTTTCATGTTTAGGCTCATGCTAGAATAAGGGACATTTAAACAGCAACATATTACAGCTCACTACTAAATAAATACATTTTATGGCAGATGCAGCTGCTGATATAATGCAAATAAATGTATATTTTTCCTCATTGTAATCCAAACAAAGCTGTGTCTGTCCTCATAACAAATGGTGAAACAGGTTTTTTTAACTACTGATCAGTGCTGATCATGATATACAGTCTCAGTATGAACTAGTAGCACTTTAGGCTCGAGCTTCTCAAATGCTCGGTTTCAGTTTGGCACCGTCCCAGTAACACAAATGACTGAAAACAACTATAAGATCCTTACTAATTTCTAAAGGGAGCCTGACCTATATGTAAGGCTCATTTATGGTGTAATGACACTACAGCTAGAAAACAAAAAGCAACAATGAACAACAGAAGGACATGCTGCTGCAACATACGGCTGCTGCAGTCCAGACCGTTGTGTTCTGATAACGATATAATGTATTTACAAAATATCACAAATGGAAAACGTTCATTTCCTGAAAGCAACAGAAGACCTCTTTATAAAAACTAAAAACCTGTGTAGAAGGAATGATTAAGTGCTGCTTTTGAAAAAGAAGAACCTTAACCTGAGACAAAACGCTGTAACAGCTGCAGACAGGTTTGGAAGCTGTTTGTGTGTGCCTCACTTTAGTGCAAAAGCTGCACTCAACACAAAAAAAGTGTCTTTTGGGGGTCTGAACAGTGAGCAAACACACGGGGAATAAATATCCCAAAGTTCAAGTGGGTCAAGAGAAAAATCAAAAAGTCGAGTCCAATCTTCTGCTCAGTTGCCGCCCTCTGGCTCCAGTCGAGGCCCCAGATTTGAAGACTGTTCGTCCTCACTTTGGTCCATCAGGGTTTGGTCTTGGCTCGGAGACCTGTTGGGAAGTGGAGGACCCTTCTGTGACGAGAGCAGTGGCTTTTGAGAGTCTGTGTGTCCCGTGAAATGTTGGTATGTTTCTCCATAGATGCCAATATCTGCACCCTTTTTCAGCAGGTGTGTGTAGACGAGTGTGTCGTCGATGGAGGTGTACACGTGAGCGTCATCGTCTTCGTGTGTTTTCGGGGGTCCGTTGTATCCTGGCAGGAAGTTGATGCCATTTGGATTATAGACAGAGACTTCGTGATTGAGCTTCTTCTTCTTCTTCTTCTTCTTCCTATTTGGCAGAAAAGAAGATCGGAGCTTTTTTAAATTAAATTTACTGATAAATTATGCTCGCTATGATTTTCGATGAAGGACAAAAATTTCTAGCAGGTTGAGGAGAGCAGATAAGTAAACAATGTGAAAATACCCATGTTAACTGTAAAGAAAAATAATAAAACTCAAAGAACAAAGGATAAAAGAGTAATACTCACCTAATCACCACACAGACCACAACCAGCACCATTACAAAAATGACCAGCAGAGCAGCCACCACACTCAGGATGTTGATTAGTAAAAGGCCTAGAAAGAAAAAAATGGCAACAAACACCATAGTCAGCTTTTTCTATCACATTTTTCCCTGACATTGACAGACGGATGGTGGACGCTCCTGCAGTGATGCAGACACTGCATCAATCCGTTGTGGTAATGAGAGCTGAGTATGACAGCAAGGCTCTCGATTTACCGGTTGATCTACCATCCAACCCTCACCTATAGTCACAAACTCTGGGCAGTGATTAAAAGAAATGAGTTTTCTCTGAAGGGTGGGAGGTCTCTCCCTTAGAGAGAGGTAGGTGGTTCGGGAATCTGACTAGGATGGCTTCTGGGAACCTCTTGGCTGAAGTGTTTCCGGAATTTCCCACCGGAATGATGCCCTAGGACACACCCAGGACATGCTTGGGAGATTACATCTCTCAGCTGGCCTGGAAATGCAGCAGTATTCCTCCAGATAAGCTGGAGGGGGTAGTTGGGAAGAGGGAGGTTCTGGGTGTCCTTGCTTAGGCTGCTGCCTCCTGAAGCTGAAGAATTAATAAAAATATAGATAAATACAATCCTGGTACTGGAGCTTTCTTCTTGCACAAGAGAGAAAGAAGGAAAGTAACTGCGTAAGTAACTTTTCCCCCAAACAGAACATTGATTAAAAATCAGCAAAGCAGAATAAAACTTTGCACTAAGGTTAAAAAAAGAAAACAGTTTCAGTATCCATGACCTCCACGCTCCCAACTTTGAAGCCATACTACAGCTTCATACTCCTGTATGCTACAGCTGCAGCAGTTCTTTAGGCGAAATACTAAAGCCAATCAGTCAGTGATGATACTTTATGTAAATACATCTGGCGAGCAGAGCACCAACAAATTAAATTCCTCAACAAGCTGCGTATGACATTTTACCAGCCCATCACACCTCCAGCTGTACGGCAAGTCTGTGTATGAATCTCATTTCTTAATGAGAAACCAAAAGCACAGAACAGAGCAAAGTCTTCACTTCACACAACTGGGAACCAGTGCTCAGTCTGGGCAAGCAAGTCATGTTTCTGTGACACATCACCGATGACACATACTGTCATTCTTTCAGAGCCGTTAAAACAACCTGCCCTGACTGAACTGACTGTGCACTGGTAGGATCACATGGAGGAGGCTTTTGAAAGCAAGCTGGCCAAGTTTTAAGGACTTGTTTCGGGAGGACTGCCAGAAAAAGGTCATCTTCCTGTTGAAGTAGGCTGCAGAGTCCTCACCCTGCCAGGCGTGAAGAGACCACACAGAAACACAGCTATCAGGACTGCAAAAGAAGCAGCTGATGGAGCCTCCAGGTGGATTAAGTGGGGAAATCTGAGGCTTAATGTCAGGACCTGATCAATCCCTGGCTGGGTCGCCAATCCGAATCACCCAAGGAATCTAGGAAAGATCACTGATGATGCTCGCCAGGATGTATCTTTCATCTACATATGCACAACAGTGTATTGACCGAAATGTTCAGCTGGCTAACATCCTTATCAAGGCAACAGAAACAAGCTGATGCATGCTGAAAATTAAAGTTTGTCACATTCGTCTTCAAAAGCCAGAGGACCTTGAGTGTCTGGACAAATTTTCATGGAAATTCATTGAAATATTCTTGAGAATTATATATCTATTTTTTAAAAATCAGAAAATTATGATATAGATTAAGTAACTGTAAAGTTTCCTCTTACCATTGCTCTTCTGCAGGGAGATCTTGGTAATTACGCTGAAGTTTCCTCTTTCAGGCAAACAGTTGGACATGTTGAGGTAGAAGCTCTCAGAGACCGTGAGCTCGCTATTGGCCACCTCATCCTCCCTGTGGCTGTAGTCCTCCTTGGGGCTGCCCATTCTTTGCACCCGGATGTTGGTGTGGCGGTTGATGCACTTGGGCTGGCTGAGCTTGGTAAAAATCAGCTGCGCCTCCATCTTCGGAGGAACTGAGACAATCCAGGAGACGGTGGAGTAGGCCTTCATTCCCGCTGGCCAAGCTGGAGTAGCCACAAGTTCTGGGGTGTCTCTCTTTGGAGAAACGGTGAATATGTATCTTTCTGAAGGTTATTGCAAAAAGAAAACAATGTGAAATATTAATGGTTATTTAATGTTCTTATTTTATTCAGCTTATCCCCTTCAAGTGTGCTTGTTTTTACCTGTAATCTCTTTTTCAAAACTGGCATTCAACACAGCCGATCTTGGTGCTTTAGCATTCATGCTGGACCACCATGTGACAGACACACTTGTGTGAATGTGGACGGTCTGTATGGCTCCGTTGGGGCAGAAGGTCCCAATAGTTGCTCCATTCTCTTCTGCCACGTTAATAGTGACGCTGTCATCACATAGCTGTCCAGGTAGGGACTGCTTAAGGGGCCCGGTGGGAGAAATCAGCTTTACCGTGCCGTGCTGACCGGGACGCAGTATCCACGTCACACGGCTCAGAGGTGCAGGGAGGCATGATGGCAGCAGAGGCACCGACAGACTGACTGGATCAGGACATTTACCAGAACTACAATCTGAACGGAAAGAGGTTCTCAAATGAAACTGATAAAGTTCTTTACAGTACAATGAGAAGCACTTTTAGTAGAAGGTAGTACAGATGTTTTTAAACACATGGTCTGAACTAACTTTAATGAACCTGTAAGCACATGTGAGTACTAATGTATTTGCCAACAGCTGTAACATCTCCTTTGAGCACCCAAATTAGGAGGCGTGTATATAAACTGAAAAATAAAATATAATAAAATATAACTTAGTAACAAATCTAAAACAGCAGTGAATATTTATCCTTAAATTACACTATATTACAATGCATTTTAAACGCCTTCATTAGTATTATTATTATTATTCCGTCTTAAAATCAAAATTTTGAATATTTTCAGCTGAACCAACTCTGATTTGCCTGAAAATTATATGGATTAAAAGTAAATAATGAACTTCGCCTTGGTATAAGAAACACTTTATATTTATTTATTTTTTTAAAAAGATCCCACCATTCACTTTCCAGAATTATGATAAGAAAAAACAGTAAAAATTTCTTTTGAGATATTCAAATATTGCCTCCGATTTTAAAATGAGAAACACGGTGGAAGTCAGACTATTTCTCAAAAATTATATTTTTAAAATTATTTAATATATTATGTAAAAAATTCACAGCAATCATTTTAAATATATGTTCAAACTTTGGACCATAGAATTTTTAGCCAAATCTAAGATGATTTAGATTAAATGACAAAAGTATTATAATGAATTATTGATGATACATCTGTGGATTTTACACAGTGAGGCTTAAACAGCTGATGAAACGAGAGTTTAAGTAAATCTTGAGTTACCTATGACTTGCGTGGCTCTGACTTCCATGTTGCCAGGAAAGCAGTCCTCAAAAGACAGATCAGCACTTGATGTGACTGTGATGTTGTCTTTTTTCGCCGAGTTTATTTTCATCACGCAGTCAGGGGTCGATGTCACCGTGGAAATGTTGAGAGAAAGGCCCTCAGTTTTGCTGAGATCTACTCTACATGGCACTGGAAGGGTTGGGGGCAACAAAACAAAGCACGTACAACAAATGTGATTCCTCAAACTTTCCTGGAAATTTATCAGTGCTGTCATACATGACTAAGAGATTAGGCAATTTAAGAGTTTGCCTGGGCTCAGAAACAGGCCATAACACACACTTTCCAAGTCCCTCCTATTCACAAATATTACAAGAAAGGGAACATTGTCATACCACTGACTAATCAAACTGCACCTTTGTTGTAACCTTTAAGACGATAGAAAAAGAAAAAAGAAAGAAACTATTTATACAAGTACATGCTGCCACATGCAGAGCAGGCAGCACACATCTCCCCAACAGCAAAACCACTGTACAAAAGAAACTGCAGTACTAAATTTAGCCATGTGGGACCCACACATTATTAATCGGTTTTGGAAATGGAGCTACACTTAGTAACTACGTGTTTGAAACACTTGGAGTCAGACGAAGCATCAGCATCACCCAACACCTTACAGTGGGAGAAACCACAGACCAGACTATCTGAGCTCACCCTCTTTAATAATACTATAGCTAAAGACATAATGTGATGGAGCTTTTAACCCCTGTGACTAACATGCTTCTGGTGCTTGTTGCTTACTTGTGGGTCAGACTGCACTCATCAGCTACACACCTGTAAAGTCTGGTATGTATTTACACAGTTGTGCTGCTCTAACATAGAAAAAGTTTGACATATAGACATGTCACTGCACATAATAACACACCTTCAAAACATGAAGACATCCTCAGTATTCACTTGTAGTCTTGTTAGGGCCTTTTGATTAATTACAAGTCCAATACGCAATCTTCTTTCAGCTCCATTTTTGGTCTCTACCAACTCACACTTTTGTTACCAAATGCTCCACAAAGTGCTTATATGATACAGACCTGTTGAAGCTGGGCTGGAAGCAGACACCTTGAGGGTGAAGGTGAGTCCAGGAGAATCAGCAGGTGCTCTCTCCATCTCGCAGTTCCTCAGCGTGAGCAAAAAGTCTCCCTGGTTCTGGAGCGGCTGTGTGTCATTTAGCCCCAGAACCGATGTCACCCTGCCTTTCTGGTGGTACTCCACTGCTACTTCCTTCTTCACACAATCTGGCTGTGTGAGGTTTAGAAACTGAAGATCAACCCTGTGTTTGTCTGGGACCTGAAAGTACCACTCCATGATGTCATCATCAGGAAAACTCTCTGGGTAGTCCGGCGAGAGCAGCTCTGAGGAAGAGGTCCCTTTTGGTAAAGTCAGAGAAATTCGGGCAAGAGCTATAACACACACACACACACAACACACCAAATAAATTGAAATTAAAACAAAAATTGTTAAATGACACTGTAATTTTGAAAGAAACACAAAACAATGAATGTAAACTCACACTTGATTTTTTCCCGCACAGTCACATCAAACTTGTCATTTTGCAGCTTCTGCTCTGCTGGGACGTCCACAGAAAAGCTGCCGCTTTTCAAAATCTGAGCACTGCTGATGGTGCCACTTCTGCAGTACTTCCCCACAGCCACATTGCCTGTAGACTGGAAGGCCTGGAGGGTGTAGGTGTGTCTGTCTGGACATTTCTCAGATGGATTGATCTGTTTAAGACCCGTGTTAGTGAAATCTATTTGGAAAGCTTTTGGCGCTGCGGCTGCTAGATTCCAGGTAAACGTGCGGTTAAAATGCAGCACATCAGTCGAGCTGAAGTCAGTCTGGATGATGTGACCACTGCATGACTTCGTGGTGCAATCTGAAAAGAGAAAATGAATCCACTCATACTGCGTTAGTCCACTAAGGACATTCAGTCTCACTGATAAAATAATCAGATATCACACAGACACTTACTTATACGCCGTACAATTTCTATACTGAATACATCTTGAGGTCTGGAGCATTCAAGCGCCACTGACACAGTACTTCCACTGAATGAGTTCAGAGATTCAATACTGCAACGTTGTGTGTTCCCTGATCCTGTACACACTTGGCAACCTTTGACCTGATTATTATTTCTGATGTTTATAGTGGCTCCTGGTTCAGCAGTGAGAGTCAACTTCTGGGCCCCTGGAAGCAAACAGAGAGTTATAGTGAGCAAAGGGATAAACATGTGTGACTTGTGTCATATCTGGAAATAACACAGTGAAATTCCATTCACAAATAAAACTGACTGCTGTGATGGATGAAGCTTGTCTTAAGTGTTCCTGTGACTAAGCAGGGGCCCATTCTTCGTACCTCGCTAAGTAGGTTAGCCGGATTAGATTGTTGACGATTTCGCGTGATCCTGGATCAGTCGGTTCCCCGAAGCTCATCCGGGACTTGCTGTCATAGCAACAGAGCCGTAAGCGTAAACCTGCTGGGGAGCAGGTTTACTTTATGTAAACAGGATTAGATCGCGGCCACGCAGGTATGTCCGCGTCATCATACGAAAGCAACAGCGATATTCCACCACTGTTTCACCATAAATAAATAACATCAATGTAACTAAAGACAATGCAGCACCTGATCCATTTATTGATTTCACACAGGTCATTCCCTAAAAAAGGGAAATGTACTATTAACATTCTATTACATGTATGTGATTATTACAGATTTAATTCATATTTCAGAGTAGCAATTGTAAATTACTTCGTGTAATCAAGATGAGAGACCACGGCTATAAAAGCGAAGGTGGATTTGGGAAGCCTGTCGCAGCCATGTCCTGTCCGTATACGCGAGCAACCCATTGCGGAAGGTGCAAGATTGATAAGGAGAGTCCTCAGAATTCAGCGTATATTGCGGGACAGACAGGATCCTTTAGCTCAGCGCGACAGTGTGCTCATTGAGAGATATCGATTTTCCCGTGAGGGTATTATTCACTTAACCAACTTGTTGACGAGGGGGTGCAGGACCACCACCTGTCTTTTTTTTTTGCTCTGCCCTTTTCTTGGTTGCTGTTATAAACAAACAGATTATTCCAGGGTCTCTTTCCAAGAGACTAAAAGCAATATAAGTGATAAATATTACCATTCTGTAGGATATTCTTATATTTCACTTTTACCTGTTCCCATGTTCTAGTGGGTCCTGTCGTGGCTCTAATGTGAAAGAGGATAAAATATAACATATTATAATATAATGTAATATAATATTGGATAATATAGTGTAATATAATAAATCTACCCTACCGCCTACTGGTGTTGGCCAGAGGGGCCGATGGCGCAATATGGCAGCCTGGCTTCTGTCAGTCTGCCCCAGGGCAGCTGTGGCTACAACTGTAGCTGCCTCCACCAGTGTGTGAATGTGAGAGTGACTGAATAGTGGCATTGTAAAGCGCTTTGGGTGCCTTGAAAAGCGCTATATCAATCCACTCCATTATTATTGTTATTATTAAATTACTTACGAGTTTAATTTGTCAGCAACTTCCTGCCAGCCCTCGCTCCTTGCTTTTGCAGCCTTTGCAGTGTTCCCTTGCGTTCTGATTAAACTCTGAAACTCCTGAAATCCCTCACTCAGGAGTTCTTGCTCTGCTGCCGAAAAATACCGAGCCGAGCGCGCTCCGTCGACATTTTCGCCGACCAATCAGAGGGTTGCCGATCAATGTTTCTACTATCGATGCGTGGCCCCTTTTACGACACCCAGTGATGTCACATTACTGCGTCCAGCTGTACTAATCGTCAACAGCAGGTGTGTTCGGGGAACCGGATTAGCGAGCTCACGGTTAGCGCGATGATTTGATCTTGGATGTGTCATTTGATCTTGGATGTAGTAAGCGACGTACGAAGAACGGGCCCCAGGTCTGTACTGAGTAAACCTGAGCAAGCTCAGCACATAATATGATGCTTCAGTCAGGTCTCTGGGTCGGCCATAACCTAGTTTACACTGAAATGTTTGTTATTCAAATTTACACAGGGGCAAAACCGGCACAGCCCATATCAAATGACACACTCTGGGAGCTTCTTGAAAGGGATTTTCTTGCTTCAGCTGTTTTCAGCTTCTGAGTGAAGACAGTGTCAATATTTAACGGACAGATCCACCAACCCACCAATATTTCACACTAAATCTCTCCCCCTGGTTCATATTTAAGGTTCGGATTACCTGACACGGTGGACACGATGAACGTAAGAAGTAAAATCCACAGAAGGGCCGCGCCTGTTGATACGGACATGCTGCCCTACAGTGAAGCTCTGAAACTTTCAATCCTGAGAGAAAAAACAAAATTAAAATCAGCGGACACATTTCATCGCTTCTTGTCTGGAGCTGGGACGCCACATTTTCCTCTGCGTTACATCAAGCTCACGGAGCAGTTGTTGACACAACGAGTCCACTCCCTATGTGAACGTGTGCCAGCAAGGAGGGAGTGTTGAGGCCAGGTGATGTTTAAAGGCGTGGCTAGAATCGCCATCTTGGCAGGTAGGCGTGCTGACGCGTTACGACACGTGATGTAGAACAAAAGTGCTAAAATAAAGTGAAATTTCTGGAAAATATGCAGAGTTTGATATATGATATTACCGGAAACGATAAAACAGGCTCAGTCCTCTCATGACAATAACATCTAGATTTAGCCTGCACTGCTTTTAGACTTAAGGAATGCGATTAGTAACAACTGTGCTTGTCTTCTGTTTCATGTGAAAATCTTTATGATCGAGTGTAAAATAGCAGAACAGATCGAGGGAGTTGTGCCACACCCTGTTTCTAGGGAAGAAATTGATCATGTGACCGCACATTTATGGAGAGTCCGACATTTTTCTCATCCTGCAAAGAAGCGCCTCGTTGCATGAGAATTAAGCACATTTAAGTTCAAGTGATTTTTGCCTTTCCAGGTAAAATTTCTGTGATCAAGGTATTTTGATTATTTTGTCTGTTTTAAACAAGTTTGAAAACATTTCACAAATGTGTTAGTCCTTTTGTAAGCCACACTATGAGTCTATACGCCTGTAGTTATGCCACAGAGTTATAATGTGGAGGACAGGCAGAGCTTCCACTCCGTTAGAGGACGTAAACAGAGCTGTGAACTATAGTGAGCAAGGTGGAGAAGGGGAAGTCCATTCAGGTGGCGAAGAAGATGCACATATGCAGGATGACATTAAAACGATCTATGGAGAAGAAAAAGATAGATGGAAAAGAAACAAGGCCATTAAAGGATATAAAGGAACTGCACTTGCCTGTCCAGTCTTTGACGACCATATAGAGAAAGAACTGGCAGAACATATAAAGGCACAAGCAGCTTGATGTGTTCATTTCTTTGTGCATACTCAAAAGCCAGTTCACGGTATTTGAGTATGAACAAAGAAATGGATCAAAGAGGCAAACGCAGGTTGTGTTGTATTTATTTATTAAGATGAAGTAATTGGGAACATTAATCATAATAATTTTCCCCTCTGGATTACAAACGTCCTTCTGTGACAAACTAAGTTAAAGAAAAATTCATTTTTGTCCTCACGATAAACTGGTCAGTCCGGCCAGCAGATCACGTGCTGCGTGGTCTCATTTGTAGTAATTTCTTCTTTGTCTTCTTCTGGCAACCCATTTAATTGGAGCAAGGAGTTGTACTGCCCTCTAGTGGAAAAGAATGTAATTGTTCTGCCCGTTACTCACCGCTCGCTTAGAGTAGCTTCTTGGATGGGAAGCTTGAAGCTGTAATATTTACTTAACCAAAAAAAAAAAAAAAAAAAAAAAAAGAAAAGAAAAGAAAAAAGAGGGCGGATCGTATTGAAATTGGCACAGGAAAGAGAAACAAGTTTGTTTAAGACCACTGAAAACTTTTATCTGCACTTGTTGTCTGCTGGACGTTGCTCTGGAAGGAGAAAGCTTTGGTGTTCTATCCTATTCAGAGGAGACAACGCTGTGAAAATATATTGAAAGCTTGAATAAATATATTGAAAAGTAGAAAAGGAAGAACAGTTTAAATTACTACATAATGTTTATATAAATAAATATGAAAGAATAGTTTCACAGTGGACTCTCCATCATTCACACTAAAACAATAAATATCATGTAAGACAAGGTCAAGTGACTCCATAATATGGTCCATACACCCAAAATCCAGTCCATTTATGAGGTAAAATGGGAAAATATTGTTTATTCAGCAAAATTACAATGAAATTGAATACTTAAAATGACTCATCTTGCAGGAGCTTTCCGGTCTTCAGGAACTCTCTCTGCAGGAGGGGGAGATACAGGAGAGGTGGAGGAAGATCTCAGCCTGGGCGTCTATTGTCTTATGTAGTCTGGAAGATGAGTGGATGGTGGGGTGGGTGCAGTTTTCTCTGTGGTGGGGTTGGGTGGACTGTCCCGGGCTCTGTGGGGCCGGGAGGCGCTGCTGCACTGGGCCCCGGTCTGGATGGGCCTGGGCCCCCTTTCCCTGGCGGGTCGCGGAGTATGGGGGTGCCTACTGGGGTCAGCGGGGGAGCTGGCCCCAGGGAGGGGTCACTTGCCCCTCCCTTCCTTCCCTCCCCATCTCCAGCTGCCTCCCTCTTCCCGCTCCACCACAACCACCCACACATGCAGGGCCTTGGAGTAGGGGTATGTCACCAGGGTGCAGAGGAGGCTACCCCCCCCCCCCCCCTCTGTCCCCTTCTGGCTGCCTCTGCCTCAATTTTATCCCACAACTTAGACATTCACATTACTCACACTCTCATTACACATACATATAGGATCTTGGGGGTGGGCACGATACACGGAGTCCAAATTACCATCAGGGTGTACACCTCACCCCTGACGTCGTTGCCCACCTCTCAATTTTAAATACACGTAGACATTGAGGGCTAGCAGGAGGGACTATGCGCTTACCTGCTGCTCTCTGGCAGGTAGCTCCATGCCCTCCTGGGTTTTAAATGCACCTTAGAACACACATGCATCAACACTACAAGGAGCGGGTGGAGGGAGGTTTGGAGTCTTCTCTCACCCCCATTCTCTGCGGCCTGCTGGAGCGGGGGGGCTAGGAGGAGGAGTTGGCCGTCCGACTGCGGTCTGGGGTGTGGGGCCTCCCTGCTGCTGCGGAGTCGGGGCGGTCTGCCTCTCCCCACCGCAGGGAAAAGGGTAACACCTCCTGGGTCTGGGTGCAGTTCCCCCCTCCAGGGTCAAGGGTACCTAGACCCGGTTTGTAGAGTACGCTTGGGGAGTGTGATCGTGTGTACAGCGTCTCTTTATGTCTGTCTCCACGTTGGTTGAGTGTGGAGTAAGTGCATATGAGAGCATGAGGGTGGGAATGGATGTTTGTGTCTGTGTGTGCCTGTATGTCTGTGTCTATATGTCAGGTTGGGTGTCAGGCGCCACCTCTCTGGGGACATCTCAGGCCCTCCAAGGTTTGGAGGCCTATCTCCCCCCACCACCACTTCCCCTGCCAGTGGCGGACTCCCTCAGACATCGGTGCGTTGGTGGTTCTTTGTGTCCGGGGATGGGCGTCCAGGTACACACCGGCTCACTCCTTGGCGGCCGCTTATCGGGGCCTGGAGCCTGGGGCTCGCTCCGGCCATTTCGGAGGTGGGGTGCCCCCGGCCTCTCGGCCTGGGGCTCGGTCACTCAGGCGCAGCTGGCTGCCGGCGGAGCTCACGGGCGCGTCACTGCAACCCCCCCTGGCTTCTGCTCCGCGGCTGCTGAGTGAGCCCAAGCGCGTCCATGCTCACAGGTGTACACACGGGTGATCACACCCACAAACTACACCCTTTTTGGCTCCTACCTCAAAGCACACTGTGTTCTGTTGATCTTATGTGCTGCACAATAATGTTTAACATTTAGTATTTACTGCCATATTCCCATATATCATTGTGATGTTGTTTATTCTATTACTCTTGTTCTCTTCTGCTTGTTTTCTTTTTTCTTTCTCAACAGGTGATCCAGGTGATTGATATATGCATTTTTTTTCTTTTTTTTTCCTGCCCGTTCTGTTGGTTTTTGTTTTTTGCCCTTCTCCCCCGTCCCTCTTCTCAGCTGTTTCTCTTTCACTCTTTCTTTCTCCCCTTCTTTCCCCCAGTCAAGTCTGTCCCGTATTCAGCAAGTGAAAATAAAATAAACAATAAAGGGTGAATCAAATGGACCATTATGGCAAGGCTGGGATGGTCAATTTGGTAAAGTAAATCTGTTGGGCATCTTTCTTTGCCTTTAGACAATAATTCTGATGCAAAAGAGCCAAACGGGACAGGCAAAAAAGGAAAAAAAAGACTTTTGGATTTTTATGCACTACTTAAATGTACTTAATTTCTCCCCTTTCCTTTAAAATACCTGATATTCTGTAATACTAATAAATAAGTCATGAACTTTATAAAATTACTTGTGCACTACTTAAAATTAAATAAAATAATTTCTGTTTTCTGTAAAAACCTGACTTCTCACCCCATTATTCCAGTGTACCTGCTTTAAGTTATTGCAGTCAAATAACTACACTGAAATTAAAAATAAAATACACTGAAATGCAGTTTAATTGCAGGGGAATTATGCCACTAGTCTCCGATGAGGACAAAGGACTCATCCCATCGTGACACATTAAAAAAGCAATATATTTGACCTTACTATGAAATAAATGTTTTATGTCAGATGCAGCTACAGGGGATGATTGAGAGCAACTTTTGCAATCGAAGAGCCTTTAATCTGGGACAAAACGTTGTAACAGCTGCAGACAGGTTGTTTGTGTGTGCCTCACTTTAGTGCAAAAGCTGCACTCAGAAAAGGTGCTTTGTGAGGCAATCACACAGGGAATGAATATCCCAAAGTTCAAGTGAGTCAAGAGAAAAATCAAAAAGCTGAGTCCAGTCTTCTGCTCAGTTGCCGCCCTCTAGCTCCAGTCGAGGCCCCAGATTCGGGAGCTGTTCGTCCTCACTTTGATCCTTAGGCTGGTAAATCATATTCTGGTAAATTGTATTGTCCACCGGGGTTAGGATTTTGCTTGGTGGCTTGTTGGGGCGTGGAGGGCCCTGCTGTGATGAGAGCAGTGGCTTTTGAGAGTCTCTGTGTCCTGAAACAGGTTTATATGTTTCTTCATAGTTGCCAGTCTCTGCACCCCTTTTCAGCAGGTGTGTGTAGACGAGAGTGTCATCAATCTCTTCGTACACATGGGACTCATCATCTTTACAAGTCCCCAGCACGTCTGGGGATTCGTATCCTGGTAAGAAGTTGATGCCATTAGGATTATAGACAGCAACTTCATAATTGCCTTTCTTCTTCTTCTTCTTCTCCTTCTTCTTCTTCTTGTTCTTCCTGTTTGGCGGGAAAAAAGAGAAGATTGGGATTATTTTCTGTTTTATTCAGCTATTGATGGGTCATCCCCTTTGAAAACACACTAAATAATAGAAATACTCACCTAATCATTACAACTAGCACTATGACAGAAATGACCAGCAGAGTAGCCACTACACCCAGGATGATGGTTAAAGGTGCTATAGAGGAGAAACAATTAACTTGGTTAACATTTGGATCACATTTTCGACTGTGCAGTGGTTGTAAAAAAGAATTCAACAATAAACAGAATTGCTGAAGCTGAAAAATCGTTCAATTATCGTTTATCCTCCCGAGTGTGAAGCTACACTACAGCCTCATATTCCTGTGGTGCCTTACACCAAATGCTAAAGTTATCAAGCTGATGTGATCTGGTCACAGTGCTGCAGTTCTTTTTGTCATAAACCAAAGTCTTGGAAAAATCTGGACCTAGTGATGACGAGGTTTTACCCAGACTATCGAGCCTCCAGCTGTTGGGCAAGTTTGAAATACCTTCCTAACCTGTTTGCTCTGGGGAGTCATGCTCAAACACAGTGTTGTGACCTCCCCAGGGTGTACCCTGAACTGCATAAGTGGAAGAAAACGTAACATTTGGGGCCTTGTTTTCGCTCTCTGTGGTCATCACTTCAAACATCTTCTACATTATGCAATGACAGAGCTTTATGCAAAAATCGATTAAAGCAGTTTTAGATTTCCAAAAGCAAATATTTTCCCCGGGAGTAACTCGGAATAACATCTCATGTATTTATTGTTAATGAAAGTACAAACTATGAATGAGTGAGTGCTTAATCTCGGATTGACACAATATATATATATTTTTTGTCATTGAAGTCAGTGCCGTTTTATTTTTTCAGACCTTTTGAACGGGGTGGGTAAGCAGACACCTTGAGGGTGAAGGTGAGTCCAGGAGAATCAGCAGGTGCTCTCTCCATCTCGCAGTTCCTCAGCGTGAGCAAAAAGTCTCCCTGGTTCTGGAGCGGCTGTGTGTCATTTAGCCCCAGAACCGATGTCACCCTGCCTTTCTGGTGGTACTCCACTGCTACTTCCTTCTTCACACAATCTGGCTGTGTGAGGTTTAGAAACTGAACATCAACCCCGTGTTTGTCTGGGACCTGAAAGTACCACTCCATGGTGTCGTCATCAGGAAAGCTCTCTGGGTAGTCTGGCGAGAGCAGCTCTGAGGAAGAGGTCCCTTTTGGTAAAGTCAGAGAAATTCGGGCAAGAGCTACAACACACACACACACAACACACCAAATAAATTGAAATTAAAACAAAAATTGTTAAATGACACTGTAATTTTGAAAGAAACACAAAACAATGAATGTAAACTCACACTTGATTTTTTCCCGCACAGTCACATCAAACTTGTCATTTTGCAGCTTCTGCTCTGCTGGGACGTCCACAGAAAAGCTGCCGCTTTTCAAAACCTGAGCACTGCTGATGGTGCCACTTCTGCAGTACTTCCCCACAGCCACATTGCCTGTAGACTGGAAGGCCTGGAGGGTGTAGGTGTGTCTGTCTGGACATTTCTCAGATGGATTGATCTGTTTAAGACCCGTGTTAGTGAAATCTATTTGGAAAGCTTTTGGCGCTGCGGCCGCTAGATTCCAGGTAAACGTGCGGTTAAAACGCAGCACATCAGTCGAGCTGAAGTCAGTCTGGATGATGTGGCCACTGCATGACTCCGTGGTGCAAGCTGAAAAGAGACAATGAATCCACCCATGCTGTGTTAGTCCACTCAGGACTTTCAGTCTCACTGATAAAATAATCAGATATCACACAGACACTTACTTATACGCCGTACAATTTCTATACTGAATACATCTTGAGGTCTGGAGCATTCAAGCTCCACTGACACAGTACTTCCACTGAATGAGTTCAGAGATTCAATACTGCATTTTTTAATAATTGATCCTGTACACACTTGGCAACCTTTGACTTTATTATTATTTCTGATGTTTATAGTGGCTCCTGGTTCAGCAGTGAGAGTCAACTTCTGGGCCCCTGGAAGCAAACAGAGAGTTATAGTGAGCAAAGGGATAAACATGTTGGGTCCTGTATTATATCTGGAAATAACAGAGTGAAATTACCATTTAGATGAGATTAAATTCACAAATACAACTAACTGCAGTGACAGATGAAGCCTACGGCTTGTCTCCTCCTATAACTAAGCAGCTCTGTATTGTGGAACAAGTTAGAATCCAGATTAGCGATCAAGAGGTATAAAATCACTGCGTACTAGCTAATCAGTACTCCAGTGAATAGCTTCACCATTCAATGAAGATTCGTTGGAATCTAAAATCTAAAGTCTTTGTGTTTCCCTGATGAGCATCAGTAATGAATACAAATTATTACATGCAGCTTTACTCTTTAGATTTTTTTATGCCAGCAAACATTTTTTCAAAATTGATTATATGATCATAAAACAGGACACCTACACTGTATTAGCTGACCTCTCACCAAATTTCTATGTATACACAGAGTCTGCACCTGATAGAATAAAAAATCTATTATGGGGCTGATTGTCACAAGGTATAAAACAAACACACACACACACACACACACACACACACACACACACACACACACACACACACACACACACACAAAACACAAAACATTTAATTAAAATGAAAACAAAAATTGTTACATTTTAAAAGAAACACAAAAAAGTGACTGTAACTAAACTCACACTTGATTTTTTCCCGCACAGTCACATCAAACTTGTCATTTTGCAGCTTCTGCTCTGCTGGGACGTCCACAGAAAAGCTGCCGCTTTTCAAAATCTGAGCACTGCTGATGGTGCCACTTCTGCAGTACTGCTCCACAGCTGCACTGCCCGTAGACTGGAAGGCCTGGAGGGTGTAGGTGTGTCTGTCTGGACATTTCTCAGATGGATGAATCAGTTTAAGACCCGTGTTAGTGAAATCTATTTGGAAAGCTTTTGGCGCTGCGGCTGCTAGATTCCAGGTAAACGTGCGGTTAAAACGCAGCGCATCAATTGAGCTGAAGTCAGCCTGGATGATGTGGCCACTGCATGACTCCGTGGTGCAAGCTGAAAAGAGAAATTGAATCCACCCATGCTGTGTTAGTCCACTCAGGACATTCAGTCTCACTGATAAAATAATCAGATATCACACAGACACTTACTTATACGCCGTACAATTTCTATACTGAATACATCTTGAGGTGTGGAGCATTTCAATTCCACAGTACTTCCTTTTAAATAATTCAGAGATTCAGCGTTGCATTTTTTAATAATTGATCCTGTACACACTTGGCAACCTTTGACTTTATTATTATTTCTGATGTTTATGGTGGCTCCTGGTTCAGCAGTGAGAGTCAACTTCTGGGCCCCTGGAAGCAAACAGAGTTATAGTGAGCAAAGGGATAAACATGTTGGGTCCTGTATTATATCTGGAAATAACAGAGTGAAATTACCATTTCGATGAGATAAAATTCACAAATATGACTAACTGCAGTGACAGATGATTTCTCCTATAACCAAGCAGCTCTGTATTGTGGAACAAGTTAGATTCCAGATTAGAGATCAAGAGGTAGAAAATCGCTGCAGTACTTCGGTAAATAGCTTCACCATTCCTGGAAGATCATTTGGATCTACGTGGGAAGAATGGATGGCATCTAAAGTATTTGTATTTCCCTAATGAGGATCAGTAATTTGTTATTGCAGCAAATTGTTATTGTTCTATAGTCATCATTATATGATCATAAAACAGGACACCTACACTTTATTTGCTGACCTCTTACCAAATTTCTGTGTATGCACCGAGTCTGCACCTGAGAGAATAAAATAAATCTATTACGGGGCTGATTGTCACAAGGTATGGAGTAGGTTGTCCCTGACAGATTCCACATCCATGATTTTGAATTGATGTCATTTTGAAAAAGCAGGTTGTTCTGTATATTTGTTTAAACAGACTTTTGGTGCAAGATTTTCCAACTGATAAACTGAATTCAATACCAGGAATTCAATTTGAATAGGGATCCACAGGACATGTGGAACAGCTTAAGTCTACCTTACTACTAAAAGAAGTGCAAACTGTGCATTGCATTGTCATAGGAATGCCTGTATGTATTATGCCATGTATTATTTTGGTTAATTAGAATGTGTATAAAATGTTGTTAGACTTGATTGTAATCTCTTTTATACTGCTCTTTAACATGAACCAAGAATGCCTGTTCAATCAGCTTCATGAGAATAATTGGCAGCTATTCGTTATTCTGGTTAATAAAACTCTCTTATCAAGGAGTGCTCTCTTAGTGCTGCTGTTTATACCTAAGGTGATGGCTGCACATTGGAGCTCCGAAACTTTAAACTGGATACATTTAAGCATTCACATCTCGTTCCCCACAGCCTAATAAAGGAGATGTGAAAATTGCTTCAGTTTCTCAGCAGATCAAGGTGAAATTAAATTGATTGATTGAACAGGTATTCTCTGTGTCCTCTGTTCTAATAATTACAACAAAAAGTTTCATTAGTGCTGCTATCATCTTAAATATATTAATAAAAGTTTCTGGAGGTCATCCAAGGTCCACCAGCCCCTTTCTTTACTGTGAAAAGGTTGTGAAACATAAACCAGTATTGTATACATATATATATATATAAAACAATCGCGACCTTAACACATGTTGTAGATGAGAGAAGCAGTGAAAACACGTCGCTTCCAGCCAGAGAAACTCGGGGCATAACCGGCTGTGTTTTAGTTTTTAATCTGTCAGCTGCGGACTCTGTGAGAGTAAAGATTAACTATAAAAACACAATGATTTAGGATCATACTTTAATGCGTATAAAACAATAACAATAAAATTTTTCATTATTAAGTTGCGTTTTAGAATCTGTATATTTCTGCTGTTCATCAGGGAAACACAAAGACTTTGGAAGCCATTAAAAACAAAAGTCTCATGTCCACACTCAGAGGTCTCAGAGATCTTCCGGGAAATGCTGCGCTATTTTCTCGAAAACTAATCAGTCAGTGGTCAAGGTCAAGGTCAAGGTCAGATTTATTTATATAGCACATTTCCAACAGCCGATGCTGCACAAAGTGCTTAACAATAACAATAAAATTAAAAACTACAGTGTAATACAATAATAACAATAGAAACAATAAAATAGAAGAATTGAAACAATACTAACTAATTCAGATAAATCCAAAATGCTTGGGTCATAATGTGTTAAAAGCCAGAGCGTAAAAGTGTGTCTTTAGTAAAGATTTAAATTGCTCAAGAGTTTGAGCAGATCTAATATTAAAGGGGAGACTATTCCAAAGTCTGGGACCTGCCACAGAGAAGGATCTATCACCACGAGATTTGAGGTTAGTCCGTGGAATGGACAACAATAGTTTTGAACTAGATCTCGTGGGTTTTCCTGGAGCATAGGCAGAGAGGAGCTCTGACAAGTAGGGGGGCTCGGGCGTTGAGTGACTTAAAAACAAAAAGTAAGAGTTTAAATTGGATCCTGTAGGGGACAGGGAGCCAGTGTAAAGAGGCTAAAATTGGGGTTATATGCTCTCTCCGTTTGGTACCGGTTAGCAGGCGAGCAGCAGCATTTTGAACCATCTGAAGGCGATGGATGGTGGCATGATCTAGGCCATAATACAATGAATTGCAGTAGTCCAATCTGCAAGTAAGAAAAAGGTGGATGATACGCTCGAAGACGTCAGCCGGAAGGTATGGCTTTATCCTGGCTAGCTGTCTTAGCTGAAAAAAACAGGACTGAACTACTGCACTCACCTGCTTATTCAATTTAAAAGAACCATCAATGTAAACTCCGAGGTTTTTTACATGTGTTTTACAATACGAGGAGAGGGTACCCAACGTGCTGTCGATATGATTGAAATTGCCAAAAATGACAACCTCAGTTTTGTTTTCGTTTAGCTGTAAGTATGGTGATTCATACCCACTGATCTCCCGTTGACCACTTCCGCTGTGGACTCGTTATATGGCGTGGCGATTTACCGAAAACAGCCGTACTCAGTATCACCTGACACCTACGCTCTGAGAGCTTCTTGAAAGGGATTTTCTTGCTTCAGCTGTTTTCAGCTTCTGAGTGACATTAGTGTCAGTATTTAACGGACAGATCCACCACCACACCAAATCTCTCCCACTGGTTCATATTTAAGTTTCAGGTTACCTGACACGGTGGAGACAGTGAATGTAAGAAGTAAAATCCACAGAAGGGCCGCGCCTGTTGATACGGACATGCTGCCCTACAGTGACGCTCTGAAACCTTCAATCCTGGGGTGTTAACTGAAGCTCAGCTAGTTGTTGTTGACTCCTAATTGTGAAAGTGTGCCAGCAAGGAGGGAGTGTTTACGCAAGGTAAAGATTAAAGGCGCGGTCAGGAGGACCATATTGGCAGGTATAGGACACAGATGCGTTAGGACAGCCCTGTAGCCCAGTAAAAAATAAAATCCTGAAAAGTATCATGGAGAATTTTTTAAAAAAGAAGCTAATATACGAGAACTGTTGCCTGAAACGGCAACTCACCCTTAATCACGTCATTTCAATAAAGATGTCACGATTTAAGATCGCATTGTTATAGAGCCTTAGTTAATGTGAGCAGGACGCCTAACACCTGTGACTGTCTTCTGTTTCTTGTGAAGTTTTTTAATCTTTTAATAGATCGTTGAGTGCAAAACAGTAACCCAAAGGATATATTGAGGTATTTGCTGAATAAGAAATTGATAACTATAAATATGGTTACTCCCAACTGGAAAGATTTACAATGTGGAAACATAAACGATCTTTGAGCTTTCTAAAATTATATTATGAAGAAATCCCCCCCCCAAACGATAAACAGCCTTGCGTGGTTGCTCAACTGTGAGGAAAAAACCCTGACTTTTAGTTTCTCTTCACAGGACAAACAGGTTAGTCAGGATGTGTTACAGTATCTCAGTAACCGTACATACGGTACATGCTGCTCAACCCATTTCCAAGTGGCACAGAGACAAATGGAAACCTTTGAGTGGCAAATGGCATTTTATTTGTAAGTTTGGTGTAAAACTTTCAGACTATTTCCCAGTATTGTTAATGTATCCCAGCTTGTCTAGATTCTAAAATGCAACTTAATAATGAATTATTTTATTGTTATTGTTATATACGCATTAAAGTATGCTCATAAAACATTATGTTTTAATAGTTAATCTTTACTCTCACAGAGTCCACAGCTGACAGATTATAAACTAAAACAGAGCCTGTTATGTTCTGAGTTTCTCCGGCTTGAAGTGCTGTGTTTTCACTGCTTCTCTCATCCACAACATGTTTTAAGCTCATTGTAGATTCATTACTGGGGTTATTCTAGGAAGCAGGTTTAGCTAAGTCCAAGTTTGTTAATCCCGAGATGAGGGAAACTCGGGTTTTCAGTTCCAGAAAGTTAAGTTAAACTTTAACTCTGAGTCAGTTACCAGGGTAACAGAGTCTGAACCTAACCTCCTCACTGGCGGGTTTTCTTCAGCCAACTCCTCGTTCAACAAGAGAGAGAAAGCAAAGAGAAACTGGTAAGAATCGACATGTCAGAGTCAACCATAGCTTCTGCTTTGTCCACATTCATTGACGATATTTTTGTGAAAGCTGTAAGTTTATGTTTTTCGTGATTTTCTAGTTGAATACAATGTGTTTGTGTGTGACTGTCAGTGTTAGGTAGGTGAAGAGAGCTGCACTTACAGTATCTACACCTGTGTGGCAAATGTCTGGTAAAGATATAGATAATGAAATGTAATTATTACTAAAATATACATAATAAAAAATGAAAGCTGAAATTGATTCAGTTTAGTAATTTTGTCTGTTCTTATAAAGGCCCTGAATGCTGTGATATATGCCAACTGCCAGATGATCTCAACGTGTTTTACACCAGCTTTGAGACCCCCAGACCTCCCAGACCTTCCCGTCCTCCCATACCCACCAGACCTCCTAGATCTCCCAGACCTCCAAGACTTTCCAGAACCCCCAGATCACCTGACCCTCTCTCCTGCCAGCGGTCTCAATAGACCAAGTACACAAGGTCCTGAGGAAGATCAACCTCCGCAAGGCAGCAGGACCAGACAACATCCCTGGACGAGCCCTTAGAGCATGTGCTAACGAGCTGGCTGATGTTCTCACCTCCATCTTCAACCTTTCCCTCAGCCAGAGCATTGTTCCCACATGCTTCAAGACCACAACTATCATCCTTGTCCCCAAGAATAGCCCAGCCACCTGCCTAAACGACTACAGACCTGTTACACTCACTCCAATCATTGCAAAGTGATTTTGAGAGAGTGGTGATGGCCTACATTAAGAGCAATATTGCACACACTCTGGATCCCCTGCAGTATGCCTACCGGCCCTGTAGCAGCCCTTGGCATCAAGAACGACAGAAGAGTCTCTAACGGGTGCAGCCATTTATTTCCTCACCACACACGACTCATTCTCTGGACGTTGAGCACCGTGAAAACTATAAAATAAGAAAAAATTTATACCCGTACAGTCCTTTTGAACTATAACAATGAGCAATAACAACAATGAGCTTAAGTTAATTCAGGTAAGTTCAAACAAGTAATTCTGAGATATACAGTCACAGATTAAATAAAACAAAAGGGGTTTCAAACAGGGGTTACACAGTTCAGTTAAATAAAATATAACAACAGATCACCTCTCATCACATACCTCAGTCCGCTTGCCAAGGGTGCAAACTCCGGTGAACACTTAAACACTTCGGCCCTGCTTCGGGTGCTGCTAGTGTCGGATGGCATTGCTGCTGCCCTTCACTATTCCTTCTACCACCTGGAGAGTAATGACTCCTACATCAGGGTACTCTTTGTTGACTACAGCTCCACCTTCAACACACTCACAAACTCATCCACAAACTGTCTACACTCGACCTGCACCCCACCCTCTGTGACTGGCTACAGGACTTTTTGACTGGCAGGCCTCTGTCTGTCAGGATCGGCAACAGGACCTCAGTTATTATTATCACAAACACTGGCGTACCACAGGGTTGCATCCTCAGTCCCATCCTCTACACCCTGTTCACCCACGACTGTGTTGCCTCCAACAAAGACAACAGCATACTGAAGTTGGCGGATGACACTGCAGTGATTGGTCGCATCACTGGTGGGGACGCGGCGGCTTACAGGAGAGAGGTGGCCGGTCTGGTGTCATGGTGTGAGGACAACAACCTTACCCTTAAGCGTAATAAAACAAAGGAGATGATAGTGGACATGAGGAAGAAGAAGAGGCCTCACCAGCCGATGTGTATCCGGGAGAGTGAATTGGAGAGGGTGAGCAGGTTTAGGTACCTGGGCGTCCACATCAATGAGGACCTCACCTGGACACGGAACACCACACAGCTGGTCAAAAACGCTCAGCAGGGGCTGTATTTCCCGAGGAGGCTGAGGAAATTTGGTATGTTGGCCAAGATCCTCAGTAGCTTTTATAGCTGCACTGTGGAGAGCACATTAACCAGCTGCATCACTGCATGGTACACCAGTACTACTGCTATGGACCGCAAACGCCTGCAGAGAGTGATAACAACTGCGGAGATCATCAGGACTCCACTGCCCTCTCTGCAGAGCATCTACCATCACAGTCCAGAGGAGAGCTGCCTCCATCCTTAAAGACCCCACACACCCTCAACACGGATTGTTCACACGTATGCCCTCGAGACGAAGGTTTAGAAGTGTGAAATCCAGAACATCCAGACTCAACAACTCCTTCTTTGCCACTGCTATCAGACTCCTGAACAGCTGACCTACCTCAACTGCAATTTGCATATCAGGACACTTTGCACACTAAGTTCATTTTGCACATTAAGCTACTTTGTACATCCATCTACATCGACATCTGCATACCTCACTTGTCTTCACTTACTTATTTTTGTACTTATTCATTTATCTTTCATTATTTTTTATCCTTATTTTTTTTACATTTGTATTTATCTTAATATCTTATCTTATTTTTATCCTTATTTATTTTGTTCCTTTAACCCTTACTTAACTGGCATTTGTGTATTGACAGCAAAGCAAGAATTTCATTGCACAGAAATATGCTATTTCTTCTGTACCCATGACAACGAACACTTTGAATCTTGAATCTTGCGAAACAATCGATGAGTTCAAAAACCCTCAACCTGGAGGAAAAAGCGCACATAGCCAGATGATGGAAGCCATGATTGTTTGATGGAAAAGTGCCTGAAAAAGCAGAAAAAATGCTTCCGTTTCTTCCGGAGGAGGGACACTGCTGCTTCCTCTCTTGATGTAGCCTCTTCTTCCTCCACCTCTGTTCCATCTTAATTTTCAGCTCTCTCTGCCCTCTCTCCCTGCATCTTCTAACACCTCTCCCCTTCCTTCTTCATCCTTTTTCTTTTTTCACCTTCATCCCCAACCAGTCCTGACTGTTTCTTTAACCTTTTTTTTTTTCAACTTATGTGACAAAAGAATGAACTAACTTAATTTATCCTTTGAGAATTTTTCATCTAATCTTTACAGACTTTTTCAAAAACATTTTCAAACATTCAGATCTGTCTTTTCCTTTTTTGGGAAACCTCATAAATGGTGAACTAAGAATCCTGGAATATGGTTTGAAACATTGACATTTTAGACTAAAAAGGACCATGTTTTGCTTTCTGGCAGCTTTTATTTTGAAACTGGAACACTAATCAGTGCTGCGCTGCACAGTCCCCATCGGGAATCCGCTGTGCAACAACCCTTACTTACCAATGCAGAAATTTCGGACTCTTACATCAGCGGCGCTAAAGCTAATGCTAAAGCCACAGTGACTTTGACAGTGTTCATTTGGAGGGACGTGTTGTTTTATGTGAGACACTAAGTCATCAGAGTGTGCACGGACACTCTACGTTTGACTGATATTGACGCTTGGGTATGGTGTGTGAACGCTTTTTCCTCTGAACTGTAAGTTTTGTGGGAGAGAATAGTTTAGGCCACACACTTTTGAAATGGTGTCCCACCCAGACAAAGCCCCTCCCACTATGCCCCTGCTTTACCACATGAGTCAGATGTAGTGAACTTACTGCAAAACTCTACACACTAGTGATGGGATTTCCGGCTCTTTTTAGAGATCCGGCTCTTTCGGTTCGGCTCACTAAAAAGAGCCGGCTCTTTCGGCTCCGAACCGGCTCTTCAGGTTGTTTTGTTGCTTTAATTAATTTATTATTAACAATAATATAAAATTATGCACAAAAGGAATTACTAACGTAAAAACAAGTGGTTTTATTTATATATGTTTATATATAAATATATGCGGTGGCCCCTAGAGACAAAACACGTACAAACTCCAAAACACATTTCTAGCATTAACTGAACTTCCAAAGCAGAGCTACTAGATCACTTAAATTACACAATTGAAAGCATGTGTGTATTTGTGTATTTATACACAGGCACTCATATATATATTCAAATAATTTAAAAAAAAGTTCATTTACCTGTTATTACCACACACCAAATCCGGTCGTTGGTACTTGCTGGCTTGTGTAGCCACAAGATAACAAAGGCTCAACACTTCGCCCAGCATCCTGGAGCACTTCTGTTGTCTTTTGTATGTGTTTTGAGTTTGTATGTGCTTCTGAGTTTTTATATGCTTCTGAGTTTTTACGTGCTTCGGAGTTTGTACGTGTTTTTACGTGTTTTGGAGTTTTTACGTGTTTTGGAGTTTGTACGTGTTTCTTACGTGTTTTGGAGTTTGTACATGCTTCAGAGTTCGTACGTGATTTGAAGTTTGTATGTGCTTTGTCTCTAGGGGCCACCGTAAATATACTTTTATTTATTCACTCCACATAAAATGTAATAAATAAATCATATAATACAAAAATCAACTATTCACATTTCAACTTTTAACTATTTAAATTTTCAGCTTTTTCCTTTCACAAATTTAAAGTGAAAAGAACACAAAACACTGCAAACCACAACACAATTAAATATAAATTATAATATGAAAACTAAAAGAACATGCATATTCTCTGTCATATGGACCTGCATGAATAAACTTTCTCAATCCTTTATCATCTGCAACCGAAAATAGTTGTGGATGATTACTATACCTTTCTAATGTTGTTGTCCCTGCCTCTCTTTCTCTCTCTCTGGCTCTGTTCCTGTGCTACTGAGTGTAACTACCGCCCCTCCCCCCTCTGCCCAGCATAAAGCACAAGGCTCGCGTGCAGAGTGAAGCGGAAAAAAAGTGCGAGAGAGAGGCTGAGAGAAAGAAAAAAAAAAAAACCCACGTGACGGCTCGCCATAAGGAGCCGGCTCGCGTCGTTCACGTCAAAGAGTCGGCTCTAAGAGCCATTTCGTTCGCGAACGACCCATCACTACTACACACGAATTCCTACATTTATCAGTGCTGACACCATGTGGTCACTCAGAAAGCACTAACAGTCAATAAACTCACATCAGCTCAGCTTTAGCTCAATTACACACAATTAACAAAGTGGAAACACTAGGAGTCAAAATATATCACACACCAAATCAGAAACTTTGATGGATAGACAAAAAAGCCAAAGTCAGCTCATTCAGCTTTGAAACAATGGATCCAAAGACATGCAAAGGAAGAGGTCGAGGAGGAGGACCTTGTTAGTGGATCATCTCAAAGTGTTATGACTTCTAAAATTATGAATAATTTATTATAAATGACCGAGATGAACACGGTCAGATATCAGCCAAACATTTGACAATAAAATGTAAGAAAGTAAAGCCCAAATACCAAATACACTTATCAATTATCTTATAACTAACACTATTTGTCTAAATAATCTCCAACACCCTGGAGAACAACGAGGAGAGTTTAGAGACTCTCCAAGATTATATTGATCAGTGCTTTCAGGATCTCATGATGAAGAAGACCCAGTGTGCAGCTTCCCCGGCCAAACCTGAGACGCCGTCATCGAAAAGACAACGCCCGGCAGATTCACCCGGCTCAACATCGCCAGCCGGCAAAGATATTGCCGACATATTGGAGTCAATCGACAAGCGATTGTCCAGTTTCGACGCAAGGCTGTCCTTGGTGGAGATTCTTCACCGAGAATTTAAATGCTTGCGAGAATCCCTGGAGTACAGCCAGCAGCAGGTGGAAACGCTTGCTGCTGAAAATGCCACGCTAAGGGAGTCGGTGAAATGTCTCACAGATAATGTTACCCAGCTCAATAGAGAAAATAAAAAAATAAAAGAAACAGTTATCGATCTACAAGCTCGTAGCATGCGTGATAATCTGGTATTTTCTGGTATTCCAGAAGCCGCTGGAGAGGACGCGGAGACCACGGTAAAAAGCTTCATCAAAACCCACCTGAAGCTGCCGGAGGACACTGTGAAGAACATCGTCTTCGATCGGGTACATCGCCTCGGCCCCATTCGGGCTACGGCCGGGAGACCACGTCCTATCGTGGCCAAATTCGGCCACTTCAAACAAAAGCAACATGTGAAAAGCCGCGGCAGGGAATTAAAAGGAACGGACTTCAGCGTGAACGACCAGTTCCCCAAAGAGATCTTGGAACGACGCAGGGTCCTCTTCCCAATCCGACGCGGCTTCATCCAGAAGGGCTCCCGCGCTGTCATCGCTGTGGACCGGCTGTACGTGGACGGACAGCTCCACGGCGACCCCAACATCACTCCGTGGCTGTATTAACCTCACACCAGATAAGAATCAGCTGCACCCTTTCCCTATCCACTCACACTAACTTGCATTAACATCTGTTTAACTTACCAGTATCAAATCGCATCTTAAAGTGTGATTTCATAGCAGAATTAACACCGTCACTCTCCGTCAGTGATTTAATTGGAATGTTTACGTTTTGTTTTGTTTTTTTCTTCTCGTTTTTCCCCCCTCTCTTTTCCCCCTCTTGGTTTTATGCTGCTCACCCCTGTCCTTGGTTTCTTTCTTTATTCCTTTCACTGCCTCGATCACCTGCTTCGACACTCATCCGCAAACATCCTTTATTTCGACACATACGCACCATGCGCTCAACGGCAGCACATTTTACTTCAGTCAGACAGCGCACACAGTCGTTTAGGATACACACACTTAAGCCAAGCCTACTCATATTAGTAACTATGCAAACACATAGTCAGACTCAGGGAGCATCTCGCCACACATTTTTTCTCTCTCTCCTTCTCTTTATTTATGAACAAGTGACGTATTCTCTCCACCTGTCTAAGCGACGCACACAGCGTACATCCCTAGTTATACACAAACATCTATGGGTACACTGAGGTTCATTACATGGAATATAAATGGAGCTGGCTCCAGAGTAAAGAGGTTAAAAATATTTAACCAACTCAAACTACAGGCAGATGTTGTCCTTTTACAAGAGACCCACAGACCTCTTAGAGGTTCGAATGAACTTAAAACACCTGAGTTTCCCAATGTGTTCTCAGCTTGTTATAATTCTAGACAAAGGGGAGTAGCAATTTTAATACATAAAAATATTAATTTCACAGTACTCGATACAGTTATAGATCCAGAGGGCAGATTCTTAATCATTAAAGTATCTATACGTGATAAAAAGCTATGTATTGCAAGTGTATATGGTCCAAATGTTGATGATCCCTCATTCTTTCACGGTTTTTTCAGTGCACTCTCTGAACACTTAGATGGCACACTTGTTCTTGGAGGCGACCTCAACCTTGGACTAAATGAAGACATGGATAGGCTCAATACAGCGGGAACTCAGCGTAATTGGCAGTCCATAAATATAATCAAACAGTATATGAGCGACTTTGGTCTTTGCGATGCATGGCGCTCCCTTCACCCCACCAGTAAGGAATATACTTTTTTCTCACATGTCCATCACTCCTACTCTCGTCTGGATTATTTTTTGGTCAGCAGCTCACTGCTGAACGACATTTCAGACACTGAGATTCATCCTATAGCTGTCAGCGATCATGGTCCTGTATCTTTAACACTAATGCACAAGAATAATACTACGCCAAGAAAAAACTGGAGATTTAATATATCACTACTTAAAGATGAAGACTTTATTAAATATTTTAAAAAAGAGTGGACTTCATATTTGGACTATAATGACACTCCCGAAACATCAGCTTCTGTTCTATGGGAAGCAGGGAAAGCTGTGATGAGAGGTAAAATAATTTCTTTCTCATCACATAAAAAGAAAAAAGAAAACAAAAATATTCAGGAATTAGAAAAAAACATCAAATCACTAGAAGAAGCCTACGTGTCCCACCAAGATCAGGAAACATTGAACAAAATACGCAAAACAAAACTAGAATTAAATGAGATAATTGATAAAAAAACTAAATTCTTAGTACAAAGACTACGCCTACAAAATTATGAACATGGTAATAAATCCGGTCAATTTCTAGCAAACCAGCTAAAAATAAATAAAGAAAAAACAACTATATGTGCTGTTCAAGATTCATCTGGGAACACAATATACAAATAAACAACATTTTCAGGGATTTCTATAAAACGTTGTATTCACCACAAATAAACCCATCTAAAAAAGAAATTGATCAGTTTTTGGACAACATAACTCTTCCAAAATTATTAGACACTCAAGCAATGGCACTGGATTCACCACTGACACCAGGTGAACTCCAGGAAGCCCTGATAAGTATGCTCAATAATAAGGCTCCAGGTCCAGACGGCTTTCCTGCAGAATTCTACAAAGAATTCTGGTCGATTCTAGCACCAGTTTTCTACAGAACGTTGTTGGAAATTAAAGAAAAGGGCAGACTTCCATCAAATATGAATTCTGCAAACATTAATCTCCTGCTAAAACCAGGCAAAGACCCTGTATATCCCTCAAGCTATCGTCCAATATCCCTTATAAACGTAGACCTTAAAATAATCTGCAAAGCTCTCTCAAAGAGACTGGAGAAAATAACCCCCCTCTTAATTCATCCTGACCAAACTGGTTTCATAAAAGGTAGGCACTCATCAACAAATACACGTAGATTACTTAATTTGATAGACTACTCATACAGTAAAAACCTAGAAACTACAATATTCTCTTTAGACGCAGAAAAAGCATTCGACAGAGTTAACTGGAAATTTCTATTTGCAACTTTACACAAATTTGGTTTTGGATCCTCTTTCATAAACTGGTTAAAAATATTATATAATTCCCCAACAGCTTGTGTTAGAACAAATGACCAGACATCCTCCAGCTTCTGTCTCTTGAGGGGCACCAGGCAGGGATGCCCACTCTCCCCTTCACTGTTTGCAATTTTTATTGAACCACTAGCAGCAGCAATTAGACAGAATTCAGTAATTAAGGGCATAAAATGCAAGAACGTGGAACATAAAATCAGCCTTTATGCGGATAATGTGTTACTCTTTCTCCAAAATTCACAAACCAATATCTCTGGGGTGATTGAATTGATAAACTCTTTTGCAAGAATATCAGATTACTCAATTAACTGGTCAAAATCTACAGTTCTACCGATTAATTGCTCCCTCCATAATTCCTCTTCTACACCACTGCAATCGGGAAATATAAAATATTTAGGTATTAATGTTTCTCCCAAGCTTGCAGATCTAACTAAATTAAACCATATCCCACTTTTAAAGAAGGTAGAAGATGATCTGGCTAGATGGAAATGTCTACCCATATCACTCATGGGAAGGGTTGCCGCTATAAAAATGATGGTCTTACCAAAAATAAATTATTTATTCTCAATGATCCCAACTAAACCGCCACAAGATTGGTTCAGATCTCTAGATTCATGTATGTCCAAATTCCTTTGGAAAAATAAACCCCCACGTATAAGCTTAAAAACACTACAAAAGACCAAGGATAAAGGAGGACTAGAACTGCCTAACTTTCAGCACTACCTCTTAGCTAACAGGCTTCAGTTTATCTCAGGATGGCTAAAACACACCCTCTTAGATGAACCTTGGCTAGATGTAGAACAAGCACTCTGCAATAATCTAGAGATCTCAGACCTACCATTTATCAGCTCAAACATCCAACGACATGAATGCTTTAAAAGCATCAACATCAGCTCTTCTCTGACAGCATGGTGGGAGTTTCTAAAATTGACGGCATCTTCATTAATCCCATGCAAACGTACACCTATCTGGAACAACCCTGACATATTACAAAACAATAATATGATAAACTTTTCAGATTGGAGTGGTAAAGGAATCAAATATTTAGAACATATACTAGAAGGAACAGAATTTATTTCATTTGACAGACTAGTTACACAATATGGGATCAACAAGAAAAGATTTTTAGAATATCAACAAATTAAATCCATAGTAAAAAAGAAATTTAAACCGGGTCAAGTTGAACTACAAACACCACCAAGTGTGGTTCAATTTCTTACTCTTAAAACCCCCAAATTACTATCCAAAATATACAGAATGCTTTCTAAAACAGATGAATCAATATCACTTCCTATTGCAAAATGGGAAGCGGATTTATCAGTTAACTTAGACCTAAACTTCTGGTCTCAGATTTGCTTAAAAACCTTTCATCTAATTAGAAATCCCAGTCTTCAATTAATTCAATACAAAATATTACATAGAGTGCACTATACAGGTCATCGGATGTTCAAGATGGGCTTTACGTCTACCAACAACTGCTCACACTGCCAAACCAATTCACCGGACAATTATATCCACGCTCTTTGGTTCTGTCCACCAGTTCAGAAGTTTTGGCGCGAGATATGTGAAGACTTATCGAAGTGTCTGAAATGTAACATTCCAACTTCCCCCTTAGTGTGTTTGTTGGGCAGCTTAGATAATGTCACTTCAGAAAAGAATATAGCCCATATGGTTTTCACTGCCCTATGCATAGCCAAGAAAACAGTCCTCATGAACTGGAAAAATAAAAATAATCTTAATTCTAACCAATATAGAAATTATCTATTAGATTACATTAGTCTTGATACAGCCTCTGCCACCACATCAGATCAATTGCTCTGGTCTCCTTAGATCAGCTCCATCACCTAGTGGGGGTGGGGGGTCATAGTTTGGTCCCGCCTTCACTGTTGTGATTGGTGTGGGGGTAGGGACAGGCTTAGGGCGTCGGGGGGTTCCCTGGAGGCATCTTCCTTGGGGGGCTCAACCCGGGGTAGCGGTCATGTCCGGTTAGGGGCTCTGTTGGCTCTCAGGTGACTGTCGTGCAGCGGGGCTAGGGGAGGGTCTGTGCTGACGGACGTGGGTTACTGACCTGGTAGCCTGGCTGCCCCTGGGTGGGTCCGGGATGGGCGTGAGGTTCTGGGGGCGCTCCATCTCTGGGCTGGGGCCCGGGCCGGGCCTCGGGGGCTTGGGTCCTGGTTGGTGTGTTGCCGGGGTTGTGGGCGGGTGGGTGCATGGGGGCCCAGCCCTGGAGCAGGGTGCCGCCGGTGCATCGAGCCACCTGGGGGGCTCTTCAACTGGTGGGGGAGATTGTCACATCTTGCAGGAGCTTTCCTCTCCTCAGGGGCTCTCTCTGCAGGAGGGGGAGATACAGGAGAGGTGGAGGAAGATCTCAGCCTGGGTGTTTATTGTCTTATGTAGTCTGGAAGAAGAGTGGATGGTGGGGTGGGTGCAGTTTTCTCTGTGGTGGGGTTGGGTGGACTGTCCCGGGCTCTGTGGGGCCGGGAGGGGCTGCTGCGCTGGGCCCCGGTCTGGATGGGCCTGGGCCCCCTTTCCCTGGCGGGTCGCGGATTATGGGGGTGCCTACTGGGGTCAGCGGGGGAGCTGGCCCCAGGGAGGGGTCACTTGCCCCTCCCTTCCTTCCCTCCCCATCTCCAGCTGCCTCCCTCTTCCCGCTCCACCACAACCACCCACACATGCAGGACCTTGGAGTAGGGGTATGTCACCAGGGTGCAGAGGAGGCTACCCCCCTGTCCCCTTCTGGCTGCCTCTGCCTCAATTTTATCCCACAACTTAGACATTCACATTACTCACACTCTCATTACACATACATATAGGATCTTGGGGGTGGGCACGATACACGGAATCCAAATTACCATCAGGGTGTACACCTCACCCCTGGCGTCGTTGCCCACCTCTCAATTTTGAATACACGTAGACATTGAGGGCTAGCAGGAGGGACTATGCGCTTACCTGCTATTCTCTGGCAGGTAGCTCCATGCCCTCCTGGGTTTTAATTGCACCTTAGAACACACATGCATCAACACTACAATGAGCGGGTGGAGGGAGGTTTGGAGTCTTCTCTCACCCCCGTTCTCTGCAACCTGCTGGAGCGGGGGGGCTAGGAGGAGGAGTTGGCCGTCCGACTGCGGTCTGGAGTGTGGGGCCTTCCTGCTGCTGCGGAGTCGGGGCGGTCTGCCTCCCCCCACCGCAGGGAAAAGGGTAACACCACCTGGGTCTGGGTGCAGTTCCCCCCTCCAGGGGCAAGGGTACCTAGACCCGGTTTGTAGAGCACGCTTGGGGAGTGTGATCGTGTGTACAGCGTCTCTTTATGTCTGTCTCCACGTTGGTTGAGTGTGGAGTAAGTGCATATGAGAGCATGAGGGTGGGAATGGATGTTTGTGTCTGTGTGTGCCTGTATTTCTGTGTCTATATGTCAGGTTGGGTGTCAGGCGCCACCTCTCTGGGGACATCTCAGGCCCTCCAAGGTTTGGAGGCCTATCTCCACCCACCACCACTTCCCCTGCCAGTGGCGGACTCCCTCAGACATCGGTGCGTTGGTGGTTCTTTGTGTCTGGGGATGGGCGTCCAGGTACACACCGGCTCACTCCTTGGCGGCCGCTTATCGGGGCCTGGAGCCTGGGGCTCGCTCGGGCCACTTCGGAGGTGGGGTGCCCCCGGCCTCTCGGCCTGGGGCTCGGTCACTCAGGCGCGGCTGGCTGCCGGCGGAGCTCACGGGCGTGTCACTGCAACCCCCCCTGGCTTCTGCTCCGCGGCTGCTGAGTGAACCCTCATCTGGGACTCTCCTCAGCTCTTTCTGGGACAGTGGCGCGGCTGCCCCTCTGTTGGTCTTCCTTGGTCTCTTGTGTTCTGGGGGCCTCTGGATGTCTGGAGTTTTGATCTCCTCCATACCTGCTTCATGCCCTGGAGGACGGGGCTGTGGCCCCCCCACACCATCTAGCAGATCATTACATGAAGGAACCTTTTTAAAAAAACAAGCGCGTCCATGCTCACAGGTGTACACACGGGTGATCACACCCACAAACTACACCCTTTTTGGCTCCTACCTCAAAGCACACTGTGTTCTGTTGATCTTATGTGCTGCACAATAATGTTTAACATTTAGTATTTACTGTCATATTCGCATATATCATTGTGATGTTGTTTATTCTATTACTCTTGTTCTCTTCTGCTTGTTTTCTTTTTTCTTTCTCAGCAGGTGATCCAGGTGATTGATATATGCATTTTTTTTCTTTTTTTTTTTTTTCTGCTCATTCTGTTGGTTTATGTTTTTTGCCCTTCTCCCCCGTCCCTCTTCTCAGCTGTTTCTCTTTCACTCTTTCTTTCTCCCCTTCTTTCCCCCAGTCAAGTCTGTCCCGTATTCAGTAAGTGAAAATAAAATAAACAATAAAAGGTGAATCAAATGGACCATTACGGCAAGGCTGGGATGGTCAATTTGGTAAAGTAAATCCGTTGGGCATCTTTCTTTGCCTTTAGACAACAATTCTGATGGCAAAAGAGCCAAACGGGACAGGCAAAAAAAAAAAAAAAGAAGAAAGTAAAGCCCTAATATTTACTTAACAAAAATCTTTCTTGTTGTTTTATAGTTTGACAAACTTTTTGACATCAACCAAAAATAATGCCATTAATACCATTAATTCACAGTTATGAGAGGGTGGATCGTATTAAAACTGCTGTAGGAAAGAGAAACAAGTTTAAGACCACTGAAAACTTTTATCCGCATTTGTTGTCTGTACTGCTGGAAGGAGAAAGCTTTAGTGTTCTATCCTATTCAGAGGAGACAACGCTGTGAAAATATATTGAAAGCTTGAATAAATATATTGAAAAGTAGAAAAGGGAGAACAGTTTAAATTACTACATAATTTTTATATTAATAAATATGAAAGAATAGTTTCACAGTGGACTCTCCATCATGCACACTAAAACAATAAATATCATGTAAGACAAGGTCAAGTGACTCCATAATATGGTCCATAGCCCCAAAACCCAGTCCATTTATGAGGTAAAATGGGTAAAATATTGTTTATTCAGCAAAATTACAATGAAATTGAATACTTAAAATGACTTTTGGACTTTTATTCACTACTTAAATGTAGTTAATTTCTCCCCTTTCCTTTAAAATACCTGATATTCTGTAATACTTAAAATTACTCATGCACTTTTTAAAATTACTTGTGTAAAATAATTCCCATTTCCTGTAAAAACCTGACTTGTCACCCCATTATTCCAGTGTACCTGCTTTTAAGTTATTGTAGTTAAATAACTAAACTGCAATTTTAAATAAAATACACTGAAATACAGTTTAATTACAGGGGAATTATTCCTGGTCTCTAATGAGGATGAGGGACTCATCCCATCACGACACATTAAAACTGTCATGGTCCTGAGTCTGACGACTCAGTGTTTTGTGTTTCTTTATAATATTCTATGTGCTTGTTTAGTCTATTATATCTTTTGTTAAGGTTTGCCATTTGTTAGGGTTTTGTTCTATGCCTGCCTGCTCCCACTTCTCTTTGTTCCCTCTGTCTGTCTTTGGTGTCACGCTGTCTGCTTGTGAATCTGTCTGTTCAGTTCAGTGTCTGGTTCTCTGTGTCTGTGAGTTTCCTGTTTTATTCTGAAGGTCTCTGTCTCATGTGAGTGTGTTCAGGTTATGTTTCCTCTGTCCCGTCAGCTCTGATTTCTCCCAGGTGTGTTCGCCTCCTGTCTCTCATCCCTTGATTACAGCTGTGTGTATTTAAGCCCTGTGTGTTCTCCTGCTGTTGCTGGTTTGTCTGTGTTCATCTGTGCCGTCATCCTGAGTGGCTTCTCTGTGTATCTCTGTCCCTCTCCCCGTTTGGTTATTGTTTCAGGTTTGCTCTTTAGTTTTCCCAGTTTAGGTTACTCAGTTCTGTTTTTCGCCACTTTCGCATTGTGTATTTGTTCCACCTCCATTAATAAAGCTTCCTCACATCTGAAGTGCTTGCATTTTGGGTCCTTAAATAATTCCATACAGCTCATCCTACGAGCCGTGACAAAAAAAGCAATATATTTGACCTTACTAAGAAATAAATATGTTTTGTCAAATTCAGCTCCTGATATACGCAAGTCAATGTGTGCAGTTATTGTTGCACCTCGCTGTGATCAACACGGGCTGTTGTGATCCAAGGTAATGGGTTTTTTTGTCCTCACAACAAACGCTGAAATATGTCTGTATGAACACAGACAAAAATCTTTGACTACTAGCACATCAGTCAGATCAAATGCTTGATTTCAGTTTGCATCTGTTCCTGTAACACAAATGACTGAAAACAACTTTAAAAAGGCTATAAAATGCAGCATACTGCATGTGTAATAGCAGCCTCTATATATTTTAACTAAAAATCACAAAAATGAGACACCTACCAAAGCACACCGTAGCTTCTGTACTAACTAATCTATTTACAAAATATCACAAATGGAAAATGTTAATTGCCTGAAAGCAGCAGAAGACCTCTTTATAATAACTAAAACCTGTATGGAGGAAATGATTACCTGCAACTTTCGCAATAAAAGAGCCTTTAATCTGAGACAAAATGTTGTAACAGCTCCAGAGAGGTTTGGACGGGGCTGTTTGTGTGTGCCTCACTTTAGTGCAAAAGCTGCACTCAACAAAAAAGGTGCTTTGTGAGGCTGAACAGCGATCAATCACACAGGGAATGAATATCCCAAAGTTCAAATGGGTCAAGAGAAAAATCAAAAAGCTAAGTTCAGTCTTCTGCTCCGTTGCTTCCCTCTAGCTCCAGTCGAAGCCCCAGATTCAGGCGCCGTTCGTCCTCACTTTGATCCTTAGGCTGGTAAACCGTATTGTCCACTGGTGGTCGTATCTTGCTTGGTGGCCTGTTGGGAAGTGGATGACCCTTCTGTGATGACAGCAGTGGGATGTTGGGATTCTCTGTGTCCTGAAACAGGTTGATATGTTTCTTCATAGTTGCCAGTATCTGCACCTCTTTTCAGCAGGTGTGTGTAAGTAATAAGTGTATTTTTTTTAATGACAAACATTGTTTGAGCTTTTACAAATTACAAAATAACTCCTCCCCTCCAAGTTTTGTGTGCTTTTCTCAAATTGACCACTGCAAAATATAAAGATCGTCAGATCAAATGTGTGATACCAGAAATCTAAAAGAATAAGGTTCCACAGGGCCCCCTAATGTGATGATACTGGTCCACTCAACAGTGTAATTTAAGCATACGTTCTCTGCTGGGGGAATACTTCTTGTATGTGCAGCTTAAGTCTACCTTACTAAAACCACTAAATGAAGTCCAAACTGTGCATTGCATTAATGTATGTATTAATTTGGTTATTTAGAAAGTGCATAAAATGTTGTTAGACTTGATTGTAATCCCTTTTATATTGCTCTTTAACACGCACCAAGAATGCCTGTTCAATCAGCTTTAAAGTTTAAATGTATCCAGTTTTAAGAGTCTAATATGCAGCCTTCACTTAAGAAATAAACAAGAGCAGTGAGGAGGCACTCAGCATAAAACGATTAACTGGAATTAAAGTGGTTATTTAAAGCTCTGTGCACTAAATCGCAAGATTTGCAGCATTAATTATACCTTCCCATTTACAACAGTGTTGCATTTAAGTGCTATGTTTTCTATATTCTTTACAGATTTTTACTCGCCATAATATCTCTGGTGTAGGTGGCACTGTGTATGAAAAGCGTACTGTGAAGCACCCCTTTTTACATTAGTTGGATTCTGCCAAAACCACAGGCCCTCGCTAAAAAGCATGTTCACTAAACCCAGGGTATCGATCGATTTTCTGGCTTCACTTACCCTAACAATGGCGCTCAAGATAGTCAGTCACGGGAATCTGAATGAAAGAGATGGTAGAGTGTCATTCCACAGAAAATGATCCCTATGAGTGTCATCCACCCCAATCAGAGACTTTAAATGACAACATGATGGTGATCAGAGTTCACTAAAAACCCAAAATGTGACACTGTTATAAAAAGTGCACGAGACTAATTTGCAGATATTTGTTATTCTGGTTGATAAATTTTTTTCATCAATGAGTGCACTTTTAGTGCTGCTGTTTATATCTAAGGTGATGGCTGCACATTAGAGCTTTGTAACTTTAAACTGGATACATTTAAGTATAAAGTCTCCTGCCCCACAGCCTAACAAAGGAGATGTGAAAATTGCTTCAATTTGTCAGCAGATCAAAGTGAAATAAATTTGATTGATTGAACAGGTATTCTCTGTGTCCTCTGTTCTAATAACTACAACTCTAGCAGTGTAGAAGAGACTAAGCAGCAGAAGTATAATAACAAAATTTTATACATTTTTAAATCCCCAAATTAATATAAACACCGGTGACCTGAGTGAAGTTGCCCCCCCACGTTTTTCAGTTCAAACAAAATTGATGTCAAATGTTTGTGTTACGTTTGTGCTACTATCATGTTAAAGATGTTAATAAAGGTTTCTAGAGTCATCCAAGGTCAACCAGCCCCTTTCTTTACTGTGAAAAGGTTGTGAAACATAAACCAGTACTGGATTTTTTTTTTTTTTTATCATGATCACACCCTTTAAAAGTAAAAAAACATGTTAACTTATAATAATTAATAAGGAATATAAATTCTGTCAGAGAAAAAAAACTGTATTTGCAAAATAAAAAAACTATCAGAACAATGTAGGCATGTTTCCTGTTAGAAAAACCAATACATGGAACTGTCGAACCTCTCAAATTTAACTTCACTTCTCCAAATCGAAAGGAGCCAGTTGAGGTGGTTTGGGCATCTGACAAGGATGCCTCCTGGGAGTCTCCTGAGTGAGGTGTTTCGGGCATGTCCCACTGGGAGGCAGACCCATGGCATGCTGGAGAGATTATATCTCTTGGCTGGCCTGGGGACACCTTGGTGTTTCCCTGGATAAGTTGGAGGAGGTGGCCATGTGTTCTGTCTGCTTGCCTGTTTAGTTCAATGTATATTCTCAGTTTAGTTAGTTAGCTAGTTAGTTTTGTATTTCTGGTGTTCAGCAATAAAGCTGCCTTTTGAGTTATTTTGAGTTGATCTTATCACCTGACTAAATGTCTGTCGATGCATGTCTCCACAACCAAACAAAATTATTTAACAATGCAGATCATTAGTAAAGCAAATGCAGAGGTTATATGCATTTTTGAGTCACATTACTCCCAAGAGCATTTTGTGGAAGAATGTTGCCTTGCAACATTAAATTACCTGGGAACATCAAATCCCTGCCCATGTGTTTCCGCTGTTCACTGTCTGCGTATATTTCCTGTTTTACTTTATAGGTCCGTGTCTCTTGTCTCATCATTTCAATTAGGATCAGCTGTACCTCCCTCCTGTTTTGCCATTCCCCATTCCCCTCTGTGTGTATTTATAGTGCGTGCTCGATGTCAGGTCATCTGCGTTAGTTGGTGTTTCTCCGCTTCTCTCTGCCTTCAACCCATCTTTCTCCCTCTATATTGAGTGTTCTGGGTTTATAAGTTTTCTCCAGTTTAGGTCGTTGTCTTAGTGCTGTCCTTACCACCACGTTTCTGTTTGTACATCACTCAATGTAAATAAAATGCTCACTCGCATCAAGCCAGTGCCTGCATTTTGGGTCCTTTTCTTCCACACACAACACGACTGCTGCTGCAGCCATGACACTATGTCTGTCATGGAAACAGAAAGGAAGATTGTGTCTTATTTTCTTCAGGCATTGGAAGTTTCCAGAGGAAAGTGCAGCCAATGGGAGCTATTATGCCCATCTCCGAGTTGCAGGCCAGGTGGGTACCACGTGTCTTCAAAGGTCAGAGTTTAATTTAAAATACTTCTCTTAACTCAGGCATTTACAGGTTTTCATTATTACTAAAGTAAACTAAAGAAAACTGTTGTGTTCTTTAACAGGCTTCCTTCTGTAGTTGTTATGCTAAAAGCTATACAGTGCAAGCCGGCAGCCATGACTCAAAGGTAACAAAGTAGATTTACTTGATTTTGTGGTTGCTTAAATATATAGGTTCTATAACACGCCACTTTGTGTTCTGCACATGTTCGACCTAAATTCATTTTCAGGTATGTCACCAGTCAGATACACACCATCCAGGTGGACTCTGTTACATGGATGAAATAGCAGAGCTGGTGGGAGTTTAACCCAACATCCCAAGGATGCTGCTGACTGATCTCAGGCTGGGAATGAACGTGCTCTTTGGTCCCTGCACACTGTACCAGTACTGTCTTAGGGGGCCTGGAAAGCGTCCTCACTGAGTGGGAAAGAGTGACTCAACCCCTGCAGACCAGGCAATGCGATGAGCCCAAACCCAGGAGTTCATGGACAGGGTTAAAATCTACCTGACTAAAAAATGATGAAGAAAAAAAAGATCGGATTAGTATTTTAAAAGTGTAATAGTTGGTAATGCTTTTGCATGAAATAACATGAGATTTGGAAAGTGACTTATTACTAAAATATATTAGTAATCGGTGCAATGATTTAATTACTTCAAAGGCCAGTGTGGCACCCTCAGAGAGACATGACTCCATTCTCCTTTTGGCAACTTTATTCTCCTCAGTTCAGGTTTGGAGTTTACAGGCAGCATAGCATATAATCAGCAAACATTGCTCTCACGTCTCAGACACTGTTTTTTCCTTTTCTGTGCTTACTGATAATAATAATAATGATAACTTTATTTATAAAGCACTTTCAAACAAAGTGCTGTACAACTAAAGAAATAAATAAAATAAAAGTGATACATAGCAATACAGGTAAAAGACACAATACAAGTTAAAAACTGCAAAAATTTAAAAACTAAAAGCCATAGAATTAAGACATGTAGGATAGGGTTAATAAATGTGTCTTCAAGTTAGTTTTAAAAACCTCCATAGAGCATGGGTTCTGTTAGATTGTTGTTATAACAAGAAGGGATAAGGTAAGAAGGGATGAGAATAGGGTGCTGTGAGACCTATGTTGTTTTCTGTATCCAACATCTAGACTTAAAGTGAACTAGTAGCTCAGTGTTCCAACATTAGGAAAGAGCAACTGCTATCACAACTAGAAATTGATGAGGTACAGCATAATTGTTATGACAAGGGGAAACCAGCATGTCAGGTCAGGGGGGGATATCATCATCCCCACCGAAGATTGGGTACCAAGCCCCAAGTACAACTGGCACATTGAAGGCGTTGAAGGCGCTAGAGCAGCTGACCTGAGAGATAGTATAATGGCTAAGCTAAAAACCTGGACCCTCCATGACCAATTAGGTGAAGTACCATCTGAAGGTCTACTAGAAGATTTGAATGCAACGTCAGGGGAAACAGACAGAAACAAACCAGCTGATCTACAACATGAAAGCTGTGATCAGCTGTGCCCTTCTGTAGAAGGAGACTACAGGCCAAGATCAAGGTAGCATGCAGTAGTCATGTGTCGGTCGCGAACGAAATGGCTCTTAGAGCCGGTTCTTTGACGTGAACAACGCGAGCCAACTCCTTATCGCGAGGCGTGTCCCCCCCCCGTCTGTCTCGCATTTTTTTTCCGCTTCACTCCACATGCGAGCCTTGTGCTTTGCACTGGGCAGAGGGGGGAGGGGCGGTAGTTATAGTCGCAGTAGCACAGGAACAGAGCAGGAGGGAGAAAGAGAGCCAGGGACAACAACGTCACATCAGAAAGGTATAGTAATCATTTTCAGTTGCAGATGATAAAGGATTCAGAAAGTTTATTCATGCAGGCCCATATAGAATAGAATAGAATAGAATAGAATAGAATTCAACTTTATTGTCATTGCACATGCACAGGTACAGGGCAACGAAATGCAGTTTGCATCCATCCAGAAGTGCTTCAGTGATATAGATATATTACAATATATATTAGCAATAATATAGATATGTGAGTATATTACAGAAATGGGTCTATTATGGTATGTTATAATGTACACGGTATGAAGTATGTTGTGAATATTCTATAACTATAAGTATGTACAGGCTGTAGTGAGTACAAGCTATGTACAGGATATGAACAGGATATAAATATGAAAAACTATACAGAATATGAAATAAATAACTTTACAGAATCTGAGATATACAGCTATACAGAAATGGGAACTATGCAAGTTGTAAACAGTTGTAGGGTTAAAAATTATCAAATGTACAGAATGATTATTTACACAGAGCTATACAGTAGTGCAGTTAAGATAAGTGAGGGTGTAGATAGTTTCTACAGAGGCTATATAAAGTGCTAGTGGTTGTGAGTGGTGGTTCAGTCCATGTTATTATTGTGTGTTTGAGGGTACAGTTGTCCATTGTGGGTGTGTGTATGTTCAGTCCATGAGTTAACGTGGGTCAGTTGTCAGGAGGCAGAGTTCAGGAGTCTGACAGCTGTGGGGAAGAAGCTGTTCCGGTACCTGGTGGTCTTAGTCCGGAGGCTCCTGTAGCGCCTCCCAGAGGGCAGGAGGGTGAAGAGTCCATGTGATGGGTGACTGGGGTCTTTGATGATTTTCCCAGCCCTTTTCAGACACCGCTTCCTGTAGATGTCTTTTATGGCAGGAAGTGGTGCTCCGGCGATGCGCTGGGCAGTTTTCATGACCCTCTGCAACGCCTTCCGGTCCGAGGTAGAGCAGTTCCCGTACCAGACTGTTATACAGTTGGTCAGGATGCTCTCGATGGTGCAACGATAGAAGTTCACCAGGATGTCTGAGGACAGGTGGTTCTTCCTCAGAGTCCTCAAGAAGAAGAGGCGCTGGTGAGCCTTCTTGACCAGCTTGGAGCAGTTGGTCGTCCAGGTGAGATCCTCGGAGATGTGGACTCCCAGGAACTTGAAGCTGCTCACACGCTCCACAGCCGTCCCCTTAATGTGGATGGGTGGATGTGGGTCAGCATTCCTCCTGTAGTCCACGATGAGCTCCTTGGTCTTCTCGGTGTTAAGCAGCAGGTTGTTTCTGTCGCCCCACTCAGCCAGACGATCCACCTCCTCCCTGTAGGCGGCCTCATCGTTGTCACTGATGAGGCCAATCACCGTGGTGTCATCTGCAAACTTAATGATGGTGTTGGAACCATCAGCAGGTCTGCAGTCGTGGGTGAAGAGGGAGTAGAGGAAAGGGCTCATCACACAGCCTTGTGGTACACCGGTGTTCATTGTGATGGTAGATGAGCAGCGGTTATCCAGCCGGACATGTTGGGGGCGGTTGGTCAGGAAGTCCAGTAACCATTTGCAGATGAGGGAACTAATGCCCAGGTCTGTCAGTTTCCTGATGAGTTGTGAGGGGTGGATATGACATATGACAGAGAATGTGCATCTTCTTTTTGTTTTCATATTATAATTTATATTTAATTGTGTTGTGGTTTGCATTGTTTTGTGTTGTTTCATTTTAAATTTGTTTAAAAGGAAAAAGCTGAAAATTTAAATAGTTAAAAGTTGAACTGTAGTAATTCCTTGTGTGCATAATTTTATATTGTTGTTAATAATAAATTAATTAAAGCAACAAAACAATCTGAAGAGCCGGCTCTTTTTAGTGAGCCGAGCCGAAAGAGCCAGTTCTCTAAAAAGAGCCGGAAATCCCATCATGCAGGGAAGTTAGCTAACTGTCAGAGCTCCAGAAAAGTGAAGAAAGGGTAGTACAACAAGGGAAGCACAAGAAATACAGCAAGCTATCCATAGCTGGAAGGTTCTCAGCTGAGGGCCAAGCTCAGCACGTGGGCTGTGTGCTTGATAGGTTGCTGAAGTATAACACTGATTTCATGGAATTGATTGACGTTGACAGTGAGGTAGACATTAAGGACTTTGATAGATTCCATATCTTCCTGTCGGCCAGAGGACCACAGATGGAAACCTCTCTTGGGGAGACTAGTCAAAATCAGGTACACTTCGCGTTTGCTAAGTCATAAAATGTGTTTCAACAGTCATTAACAATTAGCCAGGATCAGATTTATTTGCCAAGTAGCAACTACAAGTCTGAAATCAATTTAATTATTATTCAGAATTTATTTTAGTCATTGAACCATAATCACAGTGATTAAGAAACCACCTTCTTCTGCTGCAGCTTTTATAAAAAAAACCTCAACCTTCTGTGGTAATTTGCTGTCATGACTTTGAATATTACTGCAGAGAGGTAATGTGTCTGGTGTTGCCTTTACACAGTCTACCACTGCCACCGAAGAACAAACTCAACCCCTAAAGTCACTACTTAAGAGGAAAGCCCCACCGATTCTTAAGGAGTATGAGACTACAGGTACCCTGTCAGTGCCACTGAGAAAGCTTCTTGTCAAGACATGCATAGGGGATTTGGTGGAGAGGTGTGGTTAGTAAGTATAGCACCTTACTGCACTTCAAATTTTGCAATTAGTGTTTTTCTTTAAAAATGTTGAAGTGCACAGAAGTAAGAAAGGGTACCTTTGTTTTCCAGTTACCCTCTTAGTGCAGAGAAGCTGACTGTAGCAAAAAGCATCATCAACACTTCCAACTCTGAGTGTCCGAGTGGCAGGAAAGAGGGAAGGATTTGTAAGTAAATTGAGCATTTTAATAATATAAATTCCACTGCGTGCTATAATAATTACACTCATCCCCTCCTACTTGATAATTTTGTATCTTTTAACTTTTATCTCATTATTTATTAGGAGCATTTTTTTTCTGAGTTGAAATTGCTCAGCTGTGACCCATATAAGATAAGATAAGATAAGATAGAACTTTATTAATCCCTCGGGTGGGTTCCTCTGGGAAATTCGACTTCCAAAAAAAAGCACAGCAACGACCGAAGTTACAGTTACAGAATTGTTATATATATATATATATATATATATATATATATACACACACACACACACACACACACACACACACACACACACACACACACACACACACACATATATAAATACAGAGACAAACATAAATAAAATATACAAAGGGGATAAATAGAATAAATAGGAATAAAAAATAAAAATACAAGTGAATTGCACATTTCAAGTATTGAGTCTATTGCACTGTTGACTATTTACAAAAAGTATTGCACAAGGTATTGTACAGTGAGGTGAAGAGGCACTACAGCTTAGTTGTTCCCCCCTCCTTTGTCCTCCTGTTTCCCCTCCCTCTCCCCTCCAGAGAGGAGTTAAACAGTCTGATGGCGTGTGGGACAAAGGAGTTTTTAAGTCTGTTAGTTCTTGTCTTGGGGAGAAGCAACCTGTCACTGAACAGACTCTTCTGATTGTTTATGGCCGTGTGCAGAGGATGCCTGGCATTGTCCATAATGTCCAGCAGTTTCTTTAGTGTCCTTTTCTCTGCCACTGTCACCAGAGTGTCCAGCTTCATGCCGACCACAGAGCTAGCCTTCCTGATCAGTTTCTCCAGCCTGGATGAGTCCTTCTTTGCTGTGCTGCTCCCCCAGCACACCACAGCATAGAAAAGTACTCCAGCAACCACCGACTGGTAAAACATCCTCAGGAGCTTCCTGCAGATGTTAAAAGACCTCAGCCTCCTGAGGAAGTACAGTCGGCTTTGGGCTTTTTTATACAGGTGCTCTGTGTTGCATGACCAGTCCAGTTTATTGTCCACCCACAGCCCGAGGTACTTGTACTTGTTGACCACCTCCACCTCCTCCCCCTCTATCTGAACCGGCAGTGGACCTCCCGAAGTCCACAACCAGTTCCTTAGTCTTTGAGGTGTTGAGTTGCAGGTGGTTTGTGTGACTCCATGCGACAAAGTTCCTCACCAGACTTCTGTACTCCTCTTCCTGATCATCCCAGATACACCCCATGATGGCCGTGTCATCTGCAAACTTCTGAATATGGCATAATTCAGAGTTGTAGCAGAAGTCAGAGGTGTACAGGGTGAAGAGAAGAGGGGACAGCACAGTTCCCTGTGGTGCTCCTGTGCTGCTGACCACAGTGTCAGACGTGATGTCCTTCAGCCTGACGTACTGTGGTCTGTCGGTGAGGTAGTCGGAGATCCAAGCCACCAGGCAGGGGTCCACCTCCATCCTGTTCAGTTTTTCCTGAAGCATACAGGGCCGGATGGTATTAAAGGCACTGGAAAAGTCAAGAAACAGTATCCTGACCGTGCCTTTTCCCCCATCCAGGTGTGTATATATCGCTTAGGAGAGATGCGAAGTGTTGTTCACTGACATGGATTCCTAGAGACTAAACTGCGCAACCTTAGACAAAATTTTGAACAGGGGCACAGATGTTATAGGAAGCGAAAAGTGACAGATGATCGTGGTGAAGACAAGAAGCTCAGGCAAGAGGATGGGAATACCAGGAGCAGAGATGAGTGGGTCACCCTGATCAAAAGATTGCGGCCCTCAGCTGAGAACCTTCCAGCTATCATGTCAGGCATGGAGGAAACATACACCAGTCGCAGAGTCCAGCCACCACCTGGTCCGCTTTTAATTTGTGACGCGCATAATATGTCATGGTCCTCGTGTCTGCCCGGCTGGCCCTGTGTGTGTGTGTTTTGGTTTTCTCTCTCCTTTCACTCTCTACACACTGCCTGGGCGAAGCTCATTGTGGGCTCCCGCCCCTAGCTTTCACAACCTGCAAGCAATCACCTGTGGCTCCTCACCTCGTTTGCTCTCACTACTTAAGGCAGTGACTGAGAGCACCTCGTCGCTGGACTATTGAGTAACGCTCGTCAGTGCTACTTTAGCCTAAGCCAATTTTGAGTACTCATCGTGTTATTTCTCAGTGTTAATTCCTGATCTCTGTGTACAGGTCCTTCATGGCCTTTTTGGAAGTTTGGTCACCGAAGCCTGTTCGTGAGTGCGGCAGTGAGAGTGGCGTGTGTGAGAAAAGGACCTTTTCGAGTGAGTGCTGTATGGGCAGAAATCTGTGCCATCAGAAACTGAATTTGAATAAGTTAAATTTGAATTTGAATTGCTCAGATTGAATCTGAATTGTAACTTGAATAAATGCTTTTGAAAACTGAATTTGAATTAGTCTAATTTGAAATTGAATTTATGGTTTGAAAATGATCATCACTAAATTGAAATTGAATTTTATATTTTGAAAATGAATTGATTTGCTTTGAAACTGCATTTTATCCTTTAAAATTTCAGCTCTCGAATAATTTCAGTTTCACTTCTCACCATTCAGTTTCAGTTCTACAATTCAATTTCAGTTCCAAAATTCAGTTTTTTGGAACTTACATCCGGTTCCGGTTCAAGCGCAGATTAATAGAACTACGTTTTACTAGCGGACCGAAAGTGTTACTGACGGGAATCTACAGCATCTTGAGCTGAAGTAAGACTTCAGAAGTCATTAGTCATGTCGAATGACCAGCGGATAAACTCTCAGGTTGGTAATAAATGTATTACATGTATAAGAACAAGCATCATGTTAACAAATGATAGCCGTAAGGTAACTTTTATGCTTATTGTAGCTGTTAGCTAAAAGCGCTAATTTAGCGGAGTTTGCCCTGAATTCAGCTTTGACAACAAATATGATCGACTGTTTCTAGTAGAATTCCAAAGTTGTCATCTTGGACCCTCTCAGAGTACCCCCTCTGTATGCTTGCAGACACCCCTACAGTAGGGAAACATGCAAAACGGTGTCCAAACCTTTTGTATTTTAGCTTTATTTATGTCTTACACAGCATCCCAACTCTTTAGCTAACTTAATAACTTTAGCTAAAGTGAATAGTTAGTCTAATTCATTAGTGCAGCATTACTGGGTCACCTCTATTTGAAGTGATATAATATGATATACAACTATCACTGTGTTTAACTACCATAATAATTCTTAGGGTACTGAGTGCATGCTTAATTAGATTTTTTTTAAAGCATACTGCTCCATTACTATGTTTGACAGGCTGAAGTTGTCGGGTCACCTCCTAAATCGACCATCTTTTACAGGTGTTTTGTGCCAGAAATGGAGTGTCCACTGAAGACTGAAGATACTGAATCTCTACGCCTTGCCATTGATCCCTCTTGTGCCTTCATCTAGACAAGAGACATTAACTTAACCACTCTCACATGCTCTGTACCTACATCACCTTCCCTGACAGTTGTAGCTTGGCTCATCTGAGGGTGAAATTATAAGAATGTGTTATTTTGCAAAGTGCTCTCTAGGGTTCCTAAATAAAATATGGCATTGAGGTCATTTCTTTTGAATTAATCCCTTCTTCTGAAATATAAGAACCTCTCCTGGTTTTAATGGCACTTTGGATTTCCTTACTTTCTGTTCCACTTCCAAACCCAAATAGATGCTGACAAGCTGACACAGTAACATGGAAGAGGGAAAGAAGTTGGAAAGGACTACTACAAATAAACCCAATGCCTAACAATGAAAAATGTAAAATAAGAACAATAATAATAAAGATAAAAGATGAAGTAACAAGTTTTTAGTGTTGTTTATTCCAAATGATCATCCAGATGTCTGTGACATGTGATGACAAACACCATAATGGAAGGCCTTAGTCATCACATGCTTCAACTCATATATTTTTGCATATGCTGAACAGGCAGTCAGACATGCTGTAACTGTGGGGTAGAAAACAGCATGAACACCATACGGCAGGTGTCTCAAACTCCAGTCCTCGAGGGCATGGAAAAGTTGCATGACACTGGCCCTTGAGGACTGGAGTTTGAGACCCCTGTCATACGGAATATGACAGGTGTGGTTGAACTGCATGAAGACTCTGAAGTTTCTCTTCTCTTCTCTTCTGGCAGGACAAGAATGTGGCCTTGTCCTGTGAGCCACTGTAAGGATGTACTTAGAGTAGAACTGGACTGTCACCGGCCTCAGGCTCTTCACCCTTTTCAAAGACAAAGCAGTCATTTAGATAAAATATTAGATATTGTTTACCTGTAAATGCACAAAGTAAATTTTGAAATGTAATTATTGTCAAGAGTGAACAAGCGCTGATAGTGTAATCTACAGCTGTGGCCAAACGTTTAGAGAATGAGAAGTGTTGTTTGCTTATTTACAAAGTTTGCTGTTTCAGTGATAGTTGTATATCATATTATATCACTTCAAATAGAGGTGATCCAGTAATGCTGCACTAATGAATTAGACTAACTATTCACTTTAGCTAAAGTTATTAAGTTAGCTAAAGAGTTGGGATGCTGTGTAAGACATAAATAAAGCTAAAATACAAAAGGTTTGGACACCGTTTTGCATGTTTCCCTACTGTAGGGGTGTCTGCAAGCATACAGAGGGGGTACTCTGAGAGGGTCCAAGATGACAACTTTGGAATTCTACTAGAAACAGTCGATCATATTTGTTGTCAAAGCTGAATTCAGGGCAAACTCCGCTAAATTAGCGCTTTTAGCTAACAGCTACAATAAGCATAAAAGTTACCTTACGGCTATCATTTGTTAACATGATGCTTGTTCTTATACATGTAATACATTTATTACCAACCTGAGAGTCTTACTTCAGCTCAAGATGCTGTAGATTCCCGTCAGTAACACTTTCGGTCCGCTAGTAAAACGTAGTTCTATTAATCTGCGCTTGAACCGGAACCGGATGTAAGTTCCAAAAAACTGAATTTTGGAACTGAAATTGAATTGTAGAACTGAAACTGAATGGTGAGAAGTGAAACTGAAATTATTCGAGAGCTGAATTTTTAAAGGATAAAATGCAGTTTCAAAGCAAATCAATTCATTTTCAAAATATAAAATTCAATTTCAATTTAGTGATGATCATTTTCAAACCATAAATTCAATTTCAAATTAGACTAATTCAAATTCAGTTTTCAAAAGCATTTATTCAAGTTACAATTCAGATTCAATCTGAGCAATTCAAATTCAAATTTAACTTATTCAAATTCAGTTTCTGATGGCACAGATTTCTGCCCATAGTGCTGTTCGTGTGGAGCTGTGCGGACGTTTTCCTGATTTTTCCGTGGACCCCTGGGAACCTTGGACCCTTTCCTCCTCACCTGTATATAGTGCACCGGGAGTGTGTAAATAAAGTTCAGTTCTCTGTGATTTCAGTCTGTGCCTGAGTCCTCCCTGTTTCGCCGTGACATAAAGAGCATCCTGGAGGACTTCTGCCGTGGCTTGAAACCAGATCTTTTTATTGTAAACTCCTGTATTTGACATATTTCAAGGTGGGTGTTATTGGGATGGAATTATTTGAAGTGCCTCAGTTCTATGCTTTATATAAAAAACTAAACTGAAACTAGGGATTTTCAAAAAAACCCCAAAAAAACCAAAACTAGCAAACAATTGGTAAAAACTAATTAAAACTGATATAAAATTGAAATTCTGAAGTCAAAACTAAATAAAAATAAAAACTAATGAAAATTGCAACTATTAAAACCCTGGTGGGTACCACATAGGCAAAAAATTGGGTTTTAAGTGGGATTGTCCACAGATTCCATAATGGCCCAATTTAATAAGACTAAATGGGGCCCAACAAGGCAAAGTACACTACACCCACCTGGGCTCCATTTTTCAAGTTCTTAGTGGGGACAACATGAGGACAACATGAGCTAAAAAGTTGGCATTATCAGTGGGTTCTGAAGTTGCATCTTACTTCTTGTTTGAATTAGCTAATTTCTGGCACTGGGTTGGGCCCATGTAGGAAAACAGCCACAAAATCAATTTAACAGACTTATTATCTAACTGTTTACTACCACATTTATCAATAATGTACTTCCTATAAAATATAGATTTAATAAGTTACCGGCTTATTAAAGTCACCTAGTGAACACAATGTGAGTGAAGTTGCACCCCACCTTCTTTAAATCCAACAAAAGTGGTATCAAACGTTTGTGCTACGTTTGTGCTGCAAAAATTTTCGTTTGTGCTGCTATCATTTTAAAGACATTAATAAAAATTTCTAGAGGTCATCAGAGGTCAACCAGCCCACCCACATTAATTAAATCAAACAAAACTGGTGTCAATCAACTGTGCTACATTTGTGCTGGTTTGTGCTACTAAAATTGTTGTTTGTGCTGCTTCTGTTTTAAAGATGTTAATGAAAATGTAAAGGTCAAAAGGTCAACCAGCCCCCCGGATTACCCAAATCAAATAAATTTGATGTCAAATGTTTGTGCTACGTTTGTGCTGGTTTGTCCTGCAAAAATATTTTTTTGTGCTGCTATCATTTTAAAGATATTAATAAAATAATGTCTTGATGTGTGCTTAATCATCCAGGTAAGTAAATCCCAAAAGGTTGATTCTCTTCATCTGGACATTTTCAGTTGGAGAAACGTTTCGTCACTCATCCAAGTGACTTCTTCAGTCATAGCCAGAGGAGCAAAACTGTCAGAGTTGTGTGAAGTGAAGAGAACACTGTTGGCATTATAGTTCACATAAAAGATGAAATTTAAATAAATGTTAAATTTTAAAATTGATCATTTCCTCCTGTGCCTAAATAAATATATATACACTGATTACCAGTAAAAAAAAAGCATAAAATGAAGTAATTCACTCCTTTCAAGGAGTGAATTCAAAACAAGTGCCAAAATCTCCAAATTAAAAGTACCCGCAAACTATAAAAATTTGATTATACTTAAAAATATGCAAATACTACTTTAGTGGAATTTTTAACTGCTCAAGAATACATTGAACATGCACTATTTAATTGAAAAGAACAAAGTTTGTGTACTTTTAGAAAGGATTATTAAATATTTGGGGATACTAGCCATACGGAGTGTTTAATAAATAACTTAAAGTGTGATAAATAATAATTGTTTTAATTTAAGCTTTGTAATTTAAGTAACATTTAAGATACTGTTCCGCCATTTTGTTTACTGGGTAGTGCATAATGGCCGAGTTAGCTGAGTGGGAATCCACTAAAACAAAAACAAAAAAGACAAAAAAAAAAGTGAATTAATAACAAATACCTTATAGGAAAACCTAAGAAAAGGTTGCAGAAGCACAGAAAAAAACACTGTGTACGTTATATTATGTAAATTATGTAAAGTCCTGAAACACACGGTGGTACAAGAAATCCCTTTCACTGGAAAGAATAGATGAAAATGCAGATAACACAGATCACGAACACCTGTTCAACCAATCACATTCATTACACTTTGATCTGTGACAAACTGACACGTTTATCTCTATTACAACAGTGTTGCGTTAGACCGCTATAGTTTTCTGTTCTTTATAATGTAGTTTTTCACGTCTCTGGAATAGTTGGCAGTGATAAGGATGATTTTCTGTAAAATCATATAGATATGACCCGTGAATTACTGTAGATGACCGTTAGATTAGTTTGATGCTGCCGACATTTTAGTGTGACCCAACTGGGAAACTCTGGGAGCAGAAGATATCATGGATATGCTGATCTCGCTCCATGGTGTACAGTAGAGCAGGGCGATATGGCCACGATATATATTTGAAAATTTGCGATAATGACATAATTGACGATATAATTGATGTGAGACAAAATACAACTCCACAACTTTACTAGCACAGAAAAACCATCCATTTATTTTCACTTAAACAAGCAGCTGTTTTTTATGTGCATTAAAGCTATATAAAAATTTAACAGTCCTTGCTTACAACCATGTATAATATCCACTAAAGTTAAAAAGAGGTGCTTTGCAAAATTAAACTGCAGTGTGCCAAATAAAAAAGTCAAATACGTATTTTTCAGACCATAAAGTGCACGGGATTATAAGGCACATTTAAAAACTACAATCTGTATTTACTCTGAATGTCAGGCGTTGTGTGGAGGCAAGGAAGAAGGAACCCAAACGCAGGACTCGCAGGTACAGAAATGACGGGGATTTATTGGAGCGGGTGAATGAACAAAGCAGGAACGAAGGACTGGCTGACTGAAAGACTGGATGAATGGCTGGCTGACTAACTGAACATACATACGGGGAGACGACAGGAACATCACATGTACATCAACGACACGACAGTGAACGAGTAGAAACAGAGGGCTTAAATACACAGACTGATGATAATGATGATAATGAGAGACCGGTGAGTACACAGCTGAACATAATGAACTAATGATAAATGGGAAGAGGACTGAACATAATGCACACAGACCAAGGCTAACACAATAAAACAGGAAGTGGAACAGGCAGTAGATAAACAGTGAACGTGAACTGAAAATACTGGGTCAATGACCCAGAAACCCTGACACTGAACATCTGTGTTAACATTTGAAATTGGAAACATGTAAGTGTAACAAACATGTTAAAACAAGAAATCAAGAAGGGGCATGTATAGGAATTTATTTTACTTGTGTATTAATCACATTATTTTATTGTATGATACCATGGTGCCACTGGATTTTTAACATGTCTCACACTCATACAGTAAGACAAGTGGTGGGGGTCTAGTAGGGAAGTTGGGGGAAGCAGACAACTTCACAGGAAGAATCTTTTGTCTCTTCGAGGACTCTGGTAGGTAGCAAGGGAGTGTGAACCTTAAGGTGTGAAACAGCTGTGTACTGTCTTTTGTTCCTGGAGAAGGTATTTAACAAAACAAAGCAGTCAGATAAATCAAACTTTATTCAACTCATTCTTCTTGCTTCCTCCACTTCCGTACCATTGATTCATTAATGCTGTATTCTGTCACAGCTGCTCTATTCCCATGTTGTTGCAGTATATTAATGATAACCTGGTATTGTGGATGGATTATCTCAGTTGTTCTCCTGACTGAAGTTTGGTCCGTTTACAGCATCCTGGAAAAGTGTTGGCATTCATCCTGCAGCTTCACTGTTTATGTTATGCTAACATAGCTGTGTCGCTAGCGATCACGAAGCACATCACTACATACCAGCTAGCCCAACTACAGTAACCCTACAAACGTCACTGCTGTTTAGTTTTCTGTCTTCATTTATGTTGGAAGTGATAACAGAGCTGTACGTTTTAATTTGTTTCCAAAACCCTGCAGTCAGGACATGCTATATTGTATTTAGATAGAAGCTAGCGAGCTAACTTCCTGCTAACTTCTAACTCCGTTAAATGTCATAAATTCCGTTTTCATGGATGCCTGGATGTTAAACTGAATTATTACACCTGGTAGAGCAGAACGCTGATCATTTTATTAAAGATGAAAGACTTTAGACAGTTTTTCAACTCTCAGTAATGCCATAGTGATCGTTTGATATATGGATCTGCAGCGGAGTTTTGGCCCAGACACGGCTAGTGACGTCAGACTTAACGACCGGATAACGACTGCCCGCTTGCATGTTCTACAAAAAAATGTGCTTTGGTGGGTATCTGACGGGCAAACACCAAACCAATTCCACATCACTGATGTTGCACCATTTTTACAAACCAATTCTGTTTTATCAGTTTCACTCAACGATCCGCTGCCCCCTTCTCATTCCCTGTTGCCGCCAATGTTCCCTCTAAACTGCGCACGTGCGCAATTGCGCACTGCTGGCACGGTCTCTGCGCACAGAAAATCTGCGTTGCGCACAAAAAAAAAATCGAACCTGAATTGAAATTAAAATTAAAACTTTAACAATTCTGTTTTGCAGTGTTAGTCAGTAAGTGACTGGCTGCTCCCGTATGGGATTAGAACGATGCCACCTTATCCCATAGTGACGGAAAAAGTGTGGACTTTATACCAGTTTTTAAATTGTGTTGATGGGCCACGTAAAACCAGAGTTGTGATAAAAATATATGCAATGTTTGGTTTTCTTCCTGAATACTATCGTTGTTTATATGGTAAAAACGGCGTTTTATAAGAAAAAAGGCTCGAAAGCACACTCCACCTGTAAGCAAAAACAAAAAACCCCGCTCCCCCTTTCCTATTCGTCCAAGAAAGTACCATGTCGACCAATCAAAAAATAATATGGCAACGTGGCATCTAGTTGTTAAGAAACGGGGGGAAGTTTTAGGAGTTACGGTGGTGTTTTAAAATGCGAGAGATTTGAGACGTTTAGAGCAGAGGCGGAGCCAGACATTTGAAACACCTGGGGCTTAGCCCTAAAGGGTAGTATGCATGTGGGATTTTTTTTTTTTTTTTTGGGGGGGGGGGGGGGGGGGGGTAGAAATGACTGAAAGATTAATTGCCTCTGTTTTGAGTTTTGTTCAAAAAAGAATGACTTCATATAGGGAAAAATATATATCACATGTGCAGGACACCTTAAAGTTGTTTTTTAATTAGGCAGCAAGGCAGAACAAAGTCGGGGCTGTATCAAGACACGAGGATTAAACCCCAATTCAACCAGACCCAGAACTGATCCAGAATTAAAACAGGACTACAACAGTTCAAAATCAGGACTACTTAGGATTTAACCAAGACAGAACCAGAATCAGAACTAGATGATAGTAGCACTAAAAATCATCATAGACCTGCACTACACTTATTTTTTTAATTCTACCAAAGTACACTATTTAGTTCGAGAAAAGTTTATATAATTATTTAGCCTTGTTGAGCAAACAAGCCTGCAAAACTTAATAAATATAGAATTTGAAAAATAGCAAACCTAAAAAGAAACACTAGGTACGAGATACATGAGTACCTATGATACGGTGATACTTTTGGTAAACAACCATTTGACTAACATGTGTGGCTCACCTGCTCTTGTTCATCTCTGTTCTGTCCTCATTCTCCATCTCCCTCTCTGTTCCTCTCTCTCCCTCTTTGTGCTGACAATCATCAAATATACAGTTGAAACCAGATATTTACATGCTCTTCAGATCAAAACACAAACACTTTTTTAATTGTAACATCAAATTAGACTAAATGTTTATATTTTTAGATTGATAAATATAAAAAACATTTTTTAACTTTAAGAGTAAAGAGAGAAACTATCTGTATTTCTTAATTGTAAATGGCACCAAATTGTATTCAAAATTGAGCCACACTTATGGAGCTCCACAATTCTTTTCCTGGTGTTTTGGTTGACATCTCTTGATTTTTCCCATGTTAAAGAAACAGACTCTGTGTTTTGCCTTATATGCATCCACAGGTGTGCCACCAATTTACTCACATGGACTCTACTAACCCATCAGAAGCTTCTTCAGCTCAGAATATGTCATGGTCTCCGTGCCTGCCCGGCCGGCCCCACAAGGCTACATTTGCTGTTTCGGTTCTCTCCCTCTCTGCCTGGGTGGAGCTCACTGTGGGCTCCCGCCCTTGGCCCACACACCTGACGACAATCACCTGTCATCACCGGGAGCACTATTTGAGGCTGGAACACAGATCCTCTCGTCGCTGGATGATTGTACTACTGACGTTAGTGTTCTCACAGCTCTTGTGAACTTGTGCTTTGTGATTAGTTTGAGACTTCCCTTCTCTTCTGCTTCAGACCTCCCCGGACCTGCGACCTCCCTGCCGTGTGAACGTGTGTGAGTGTGGGCAAGAAGACGTGAGCGAGTGTGAGAGAGCTACCCTGTGATTCCCTGGAGTTTTGGATTCCCTTCATTGTATATATATTGTGCACTGGAACTGTAAATAAACTGTATTTTGGAGACATCTACCGCTCTGCGCTTGAGTCCCTACAACCAGATCGTGACAGAATGGAATCGTCTGGAGTTTTCTTATTAATTAACAATAAACTTAGTGTATATGTACTCCTAAATTTGATGAAAGTGATAATAAATAGACAGATCTCTCTCTCTTTATTCTGACATTTAACTAATTCAAAATATATTTCAATATTTATCTAAAACAAAAGTTTACTCTAAATTGATGTTGTACAGTAAAAATGTTTTCTCCCTAAAGTGTATGTAAATATCTGGTTACAAATGTGAATATCCTGCTGTGTATTGAAATCCCTCTTGTTTTGCATAGAAATATACTGAACAACATACAAAGCATAATATATAAAATAACATTTACCTGAGTTTTTTCTTTGAAAGAAGCCTCTAATGTCCATTCTTATATTTCAGTACATAACTGAAACCGATTTAGTCGGGGAGGGTAAGAACTGAAAATATGAAATAAACACACGTAAGCTAAGACTCTCTAAAGAAACAGCATTTTTGTTGTTCGGCTTTTCATTTCGCCATTTGTTGATTCACTTGAAGAGCAAGTAACGTAATATTGGTCAAGTGATCAGTTTGATATCAATCTTTCGTGATGCACCGTCATATTTACATTATTTGTACAGTACGAATGATTTGCTTTGGTACCTGGTCAAACTTAAGCTCTCCTTAGTATGGCTGGCTCCGTTTCGCCAACAGCACACTCACAAGCAGCAGCTGCCCCGCCCTCTCGCTCAGTCGCTTAGTGCCTGAGCTCGGATCATACCAATATCGGGGGATTCACGCACAGTCGTAAATTCCCACAGTGTGCACTATGTGCTTCGAATATTGTGTGTACTTTTTGTTTTATACAGTTGTCAGCCAGGCATCTAACTATGAAAAAATTACACTCCAAAAGACCCCGGGCTTCTGACAAAACAACCCGGGCTTAAGCCCAGTAAGCCACCCCCACGCTCCGCCCCTGGTTTAGAGCAAATCTTGTGTAGTTAGTGTGCAGTGTAGTCAATAGTTTTGTTGTGTGTGTCAGAACAATGAGGCGACTGCTGAATGTTACAGGAGTGATACATCTCCTGTTGTCAGGCCTGCAGGTATCAGGCTCTTGTTCTCCTTTATCTCATAGTGGACAGAAATGATTTTTTTGGAGTGGCACAAATAATTTGTGTGGCATCAAATTTGATGCAGAACACCTGATTGTTCTGTAAATAGTTTGAAATGTTTATTTAAAAATGCATTGGCTGCAGTTAAAAACAAATAGCTGCAAAAAAACTTTGTTGTTTGCCAAACTGAGTTTGAAGAAGTAACTATATAATTAATTGCCCAGGATTGGTCATTATATACTGTATTTTGCAGACAGAGAGTTACAGGACTTTCTCCCAG